>NW_019392732.1:618627-1218627 GCF_000648675.2 Cimex lectularius
AGAGAAATGTTTAGATTAAAAGATATCACGATTTTCCGACGCCAGGACGTGATATCTTTCAAAATCGATAAAAAGCGAAATTACTCTGAAATGGTTGAGAATCGGACCATGGACAATATGAACTTTTTTGTTCATTTTAGGGTGAAGAATCTACTGGAGAAGTTTGTAGCACGAGTAGCAATTCACCCTGTATATACACACCTATCTCCTATCTCTGTGTCTCTCATTCTCTGCCACTCTCCCCCTCCCCTTGTTTCTTTTTTCTTTCTCTCACCCTCTCTTTTTTTCTTTTTTCTCTCGCTCTCTCAGTCTTTCTTTTTTAATCTCCCTCAGATTGTTTTTCTCTCCCATCAGCCCCTGTCCTTTCTTTCTTTCCCTCAGTCCCCCATGCATCCCTCTTTTTTTCTTTCTTAGTCTCCGATTTCTCTTTCAGCCTCTCTATTTTTTTCTCCGCCAACCTCTCATTTGTTATATATGTCTGTCTCTCATTTTTTTCTCTCTCTCCTTCTCTTCTTTACTCTCTTCTTTATGTATTTATCTATCTATATACTTTTCTCTATCCATCTCATTCCTTGCTCCCTCCCCCCTCTCTTTTTCTCCCTCAGCTCATTTTTTATCTCACTCGCTCGGCCTCTCTCTTTTTGACTTGTTCTCTCAGTCTCTATTATTTTCTTTCTTTCTCTCAGCCACATTTTTCTCCTACTCTGTAACCGTCTCTTTTTCGTTCTTACCCTCCGTTCTCTCTCTCAGGATTTCTTTTTTCTTTCCCTACATCAAGCTCTCTCGTTTACCTTTTCTCAGCCTTTTTTCTATGTGTATCACTCTCTTCCTCTCATCCTTCTTTTTCATTATATTTTAACCTCTATTTCTTCTTTCTCTCCCTCAATCTCTCTTTCGCACTTCTACTACAATCAAGTTGCATATTCATACTATTGGCAACAAGAGAAATTGGCATCGGGAGTTTCCTTTGTGACTTATACGATCAAAGGAAAACAAACAGGCAGGTCAATGATTCAAAAATCAGACCAACCTACTAGCTAAACACTTTGGAATGGCCCACCATAGCCTCCAGAATTAAGTGTGCCTGTCCCACAAAATGGCCAAAAGTGCTCCAGGTCACGGACTGAGTATATCACCAATGATTGTCAGTACTAGAGAATCTTGTTTGCTCTTGTGATGGTGTAGCCTAGCTGACATAATCAGTTTCATTGTTGCAGGTAGACGCGTTACCTGCCCTCCACACAAAAACGAGGGACAGTGAATTGTGTACAATTTTCAAAAACTTTATAAATTTTATTGACATGTAAAACCTATAATATTAATTCAAACGTTTCGCTTTTCAAACGCAACAAACAAAAACACAAAAGGACATATTTAAGTATTGTAAAGAACAACAAAAGACGAACTATTACACAATTATCTAGTTATAATTTGTTTATAACCGGTCTAGGACACTTGGCCGAACTACAGACGTTTATGTGTCTTCATGATCAAACTGGGTCAACCTTCGATTCCTACCTAAAACTAGTATCGAGGCTGTTAGCCCTATCTCGGGGTGGCCGGGGTGAACAACCCCTTTCACTTACCAGAAGCTGCAAGTCTTCTATCATTTCATTTTCAAAACACTTTTTCTTTTTGAGTACCAATCCTTGAGATGGAATGGAATACATTAATATAAATGGTACATTAGAAGACAAGAAAGAGATTGTGTGTTAATAGTTAATTGGGTTCTTTCATGAATTTAGAACGGCTTCGCGAGCAAGATCGTGCCTGTATCAAATTTGTTCGAGAAGATTTCCGTCTAATAAATCTATGAGTGACAACAAACGCGGATATTCAAATACATTAAAAATGCAGAATTCCAATTATACGAACAGGTTTTTCTTTTTGTTTTCTTTTGAAACAGACCGAATAACCATAGTGACCGTGGTGATAACTGACTGAGTAAATATGCACATCTGGCCTCTTAATAATAATAATGATGAGGGTAAACGTATGCAGAACAATATCGATTTTTCACATAAAAAAGACAGGAAGAAGCCAAGGACTACCAGTAAAATTTGACCCGGGGAGGTTTATTTGACCTTTTATAGTTGTTGCCACTTCAGAAGCATGATCATTATGATCGCGTTATAATCATACGAAAAAAAATTGATCCGTAATTGGCAACCCGTAATTGCCATTTTGCCTTGATGATGAGGTGGATTATGTGAACATATGGACAGTCATAATTTAACGGAAATTTCCCCTGTTAAATAACAACAAGCGATATCGAAACTTACAATTAGTATCTACTTATTACACAAACTAAACAGACGATCAACTTTTGTTTTTGTATCTACCACGATCACCATAGCGACTTATCGCTGTGCAAATAAGCATCTGGCTAGTTAATTATAATTATCAGGATATTGATTTTTCTTCACTTGCAAAAACAGACTCACCTTTTGACCAGAGGGGGTTTGAATAAAACGTTCTGCCTCATCCAGAGTTAAACATGAACAAACGTCGGAAATGAGTCGTGGGGGGTGTTTTTTGACCTTTCCGTGAGGGTTATTGCCACCACGGAAGTGCCACAAACGAGATCATTACTAAAAAGTCAATTTCCGATCGTTTATCGACATTCTTCCGACCATTGTGAGCAACAGTCGTGTTTATAAATGCTAGATAGATAGATAGATGGATAGATAGATAAATATATAGAAGTAGATAGATAGATGGAGATAGATGGTTAGACCGATAGGTAGATATACAGATAAATGGATAGATAGAAATATATGGATAGATAGATAGATGGATAGACAGGTAGATAGATATATAGATAAATAGATAGATGGAGATAGATGGATGGATAGATAGATAAATAGATAGAAGTAGATAGATAGATGGATACGAAGATAAATAGAAGAAATAGATAGATAGATGGAGATAGATGGATAGATGGATTGATAGATAAATATATAGAAATATATGTATTATATATAGAAATAGATAGACAGATGGAGATAGATGGATAGATAGATGGATAGATAGATAAATAAAAGAAATAGATAGATAGATGGAGATAGATGGATAGATAGATAAATAGACATATAGATGGATATAGATGGATAGATGGATTGATAGATAAATATATAGAAATAGATGTATAATAGATACAAATAGATAGATAGATGGAGATAGATAAATAGATAGAAATAGATAGATAGATAGACATAGATATATATAGATGGATAGACCGGTAGATAGATATATAGATAAATAGATAGATGGAGATAAACGGATAGATGGATAGACAGGTAGATATATAGATAAATAGATAGATGGAGATAGATGGATAGATAAATAGATAGAAGTAGATGGATAGATGGATAGATAGATAAATAGATAGATAGATGGAGATAGATGGATAGATGGATTGATATATAAATAGATAGATACATGGATATATAGATAAATATATAGAAATAGATAGATAGATGGAGCTAGATGGATAGATAGATAAATAGACAGATATATGGATAGATGGACTGATAGATAAACATATAGAAATAGATGTATAATAGATAGAAATAGATAGATAGATGGAGATAGATGGATAGATAGATGGATGGATACGTAGATAAATAGAAGAAATAGATAGATAGATGGAGATAGATGGATAGATGGATTGATAGATAAATATATAGAAATAGATGTATAATATATAGAAATAGATAGATAGATGGAGATAGATGGATAGATAGATAGATAAATAAAAGAAATAGATAGATAGATGGAGATAGATGGATAGATAGATGGATAGATAGATAATTAAAAGAAATAGATAGATAGATTGAGATAGATGGATAGATAGATAAATAGACAGATAGATGGATATTGATGGATAGATGGATTGATAGATAAATATATAGAAATAGATGTATAATAGATACAAATAGATAGATTGATGGAGATAGATAAATAGATAGAAATAGATAGATAGATGGAGATAGATATATAGATGGATAGACCGGTAGATAGATATATAGATAAATAGATAGATGGAGATAGATGGATAGATTGAGATAGATGGAGATAGATCGATAGGTAGGTAGAGGTGTTTTTTTTTTGGTACGGCGGGGAGGTGGATGGTAAAAAAAAGGTAGTTAGATAGATGAATATCTACCTATAGATAGATAGGTAGATGGATATATGGATAGATAGATAGATGGATAGAGAAATAGATGGAGAGAGAGAGAGAGAGAGAGAGAGAGAGAGAGAGAGAGAGAGAGAGAGAGAGAGAGAGTGAGAGAGAGAAAATATAGAAAGGAATGATAAGGAAAAAGAGTGAGCAAAAGAGAGAAGAGAGAGAGAGAGAGAGAGAGAGAGAGAGAGAGAGAGAGAGAGAGAGAGAGAGAGAGAGTGAGAGAGAGAGTGAGAGAGAGAAAATATGGCCTTGACTAGAAAACACTATTTTGAGATGAAAGACGGTTGAATGATTAGCAGGCTCACCTTATTTTTTAAAATAAAAATAATCTTTTACTAATTTACCCTCGTCAGACGCGACCGATATGCAGGAGAGGTGGATCGTTTCTAAATTTAAATTAATGAAAATGTAATATTTCGTTAAATTTCTAAACATTGGTTCCGCAACGCTGGACACTGACTATTTCCAATTCTGCTAATCAGATCCCGACAAACGCAAACTATGTTCAGATGTTATTTCAGAATTTTTATTTTAAAACTGTTGTCACATATGAAAAACTTATAAGCGTGGCGAAGTTTGACATTGGCTCCTTTCCTGAACCAAACGCAACTTTGAACAGAAACGTTGAATTGTTTCAGCATTTCAGTTGATCACAGTGTAATATTTCGCTTTTAACACCCGATTAATGGTGCAACGTTAGGATTATAAGCAGTTCGAAGCACGATTACGGCTGTTTTCCTTCTTGTGGAATTTACCTGTGCCAAAGGTTTACTTTAAGCAGAAGAGTTCGCTTATTTCAGCATTCCAGGAGATCAGTATTATTTTAATTTTAAGACTAGTAAAAACTCGTCGAGAGTGATGGCACAACGTTTGGACTATAAGCAGGGCCAACTTGATTTTTTTATTGCCCTTGCCAAACGCGAACGATGTACAGAAGCATTGGGTTATTGTATTTCAGTTGATCAAAGTGCAATATTTGGTTCTTAAAACACGTTAAATCCCATTAAATCGGGAGCGCGACGTCAGGTTATAAGCAGGGCGAGGCTAAAGCAGTACTCTTTCCATTTCTGCTAACTTTGCCCGCGACAAACGCGAACGATGTGGGGAATCGTTTTGTTACTTCAGCATTCCAGTATATCAAAGTGTTGTATTTTGGTTTTAAAACCATTGACACTGATGACGCGACGTTAGGGTTATATGCAGGGCGAGGCTAAGTTTTGATCCTTTGCGATATATGCACTCTGGATTTGAGAATTTATTTGGTATTTGGTCCTTGAATTAACTGTATCATACATATGCCAAGCTTTCGGCTCTATATTTAGCCATCCTCAGTGCAATGCACTTAGTTATCAATAAAAATATTAATGTCAAAGATTTACATTTTTTTTAAACACTTCTCTACATCTTTTAAATGTGAATTAGATTATACAACCAAGTGTAATGTTTTGCTTTTAAAACGAGTTTGAAGGCGCGACGTTAGGGTTATAAGCAGGGTGAGACAATAACTTCCGACGCTGACCGTTTTAATATAAGGTAATTTGGCCCGTGTTAAACACGAACTATTTTCAGGTATTCTGGGTTAATTTTATTTAAAACGATTTTAAAACTGTTGCCACTGATGGCACGACATTACGGTTGTAAGCAGGCCGATACTAGACATTATTTCCTTAAAATTTTTGTTGTATTAAATGTAAAGAACGAATGTAAGCGTTGATTTTTTTAGCGTTTAATTAGATTACAGTTTTTTGTCTTAGACTATCTATAATCATTTTGATGGCGCGACGTCAAGGTTATAAGCAGGGTTAGGCAAGACTCTAATTTTCTCCACTTAGAGCTGACGATCAAACGGGATGTGCAGAAAACAGGCAAGTCATGTTCCAATGTGTCTCTATTCCCCCAGATCAGAGCCGATTATATACAAATTCTATAGTCAGTTGTTGCCGAGGGTATAAGCAGGGCGAGGCAAGATTGGTTACTGTAGCGTTGCGGTCTATTATGCACGACCTTTACCCTGCACATCTTATCATTGTCATAATAACATATGAGGAAATGTATTTTTAATATATTAATTTTCTAATATAAAATTCGAGCTGTTTTGAGATTTTACTATAAGGTGAACATATATAGGGGTGATTCATGCTAAGCTATGCTTTGACCTTAAAAAATCGCATTAGACAAAGTTTCTTTAAAGTTTTCTGTGGCGTAAATACTCTTGATTTTACCGTAGCATTTTTTCCCGCATGCTGAAAGGTCCGCCTCAGGGGATTGTTATTCAAAGTGAACTATTCCATCGGAAAATAATATTGAATAATTAAATTCACTAGTTTCGTCGTCCGCTTGACCAATTAATATATTACAATTAATTAAGGTTTTTAGTTGAGATAAAACAGTCAATGGCACGAGCGGGATTCGAACCCACGATCTTAGGCTTGATACGCCGCTGCTCTTCCACCTGAACTATCGTGACCTCGATCCACTCGACACCAACCTCCCATCTCAACCACACCTTTTGAATTTTCCCTCCTTTTTGCCATTTTTCAAATTTCGTGTAATCAATTTGATTCTCGGCGACAAATGAAATGGTCACGGAGAGATTTAGTGAAGTATACTTCATTTTAAACTTATTAAATTCACTAGTTTCGTGGTCCGTTTGACCAATTAATATTTTACAATTGATTAAGGTTTTCAGTTGAAATAAAAAAGTCAATGGCACGAAGCCGAAGATCGTGGGTTCGAATCCCACTTGTGCCATTGACTTTCAATTTCAACTGAAAACCTTAATCAATTGTAAAATATTGAATCATTGGTCTTGATAAGATCTCAAGGTCGGCTCGGTGATAAGACCAGTTACCGTCTTGAGATGGTGTCTTTATGAATAAACGATGACTGTTGGCGAATCGCACCTTGTGAATTTTTTTAACTCAGATCCTCCTGTTGAAAATTCTCGATGTTATTTCGAATATATGTAAAAATACGTTATTCGATTGTATTTGCAGTGACAACCGTCACATAATTTTCACAAATATTTGTTGTCTGCAATGGTGTAAATTGTCTTGACTTATACAATACAAGCTCTTATAAGGTCAAACAACCTTCTGTTGTACAGTCAATAAATAATACTGGCCGTGGGAGAAAAAAGAAATCTAGCCGTTTACTTCTCCTGTGTAAAAACATGTTCCTTGGCGATTTTACAAATATCACAACACGACCGGCTGAGAGAAATTCGTCACATCTGGCCCATTTGAATTAATGAACCGTGTAAATAAAATTATTGACCGGCCCAAGGTGAGAATTAAAACGGCATGAGTAAATCTGGGCCGATCTTTAATTTATTTAACATAATCTGTCAGCAGGAGACCCACAAGGCTATCCCGCTTGAAAACTTATAACTTAACGAGTGGATTAATTTATTTCATTTATTCCCAATCTGCCACGTTTTTAAAATGGCCAAGGGTCCATTAGTCTTAGTGAATGAATTGAATTCTTCTCTTGCGACGTTATAAATCTCCGCTAAGAAGGATTATCTGTAAAAATATTTAAATAATTTAAATAAATAAATCGTTGAAACGTTTTAGGCTTTCACACTTATCTATCAGCGTTTACCAAGAGAAAATTAACGAATAAAAGCCCAAGTCAAATTTAAAGAAGAGCGAAAAAGTTATTTAGTATATTTTAACCATGAATATGGCTAAAAGAACTGTTGTAAGATATAAACAAATTAATCTTTAATTAACGTTTTTGTTGAGACAAAAAAGTCAGTGTCACAAGCGGGATTCGAACCCACGACCTTCGGCTAAATACCGCTGCTCTACCACTTGAGGTATCGTGACCTCGATCCACTCGGACACTAACTTCCCTTCGCAACCCCACCTTTTGAATTTTCCCTCCTTTTTGCCATCTTGCATTTTGATAGCTCAAGTGGTCGCGGGTTCGAATCCCGCTTGTGACACTGACTTTTTTATCTGGACCAAAACCTTAATTAAAGATTAATTAATTGAAAAGAAATTATTTGGTCAAGCGGACCACGAAACCTAATAAATCTTATAAACAAACGTTAACTATACAATTAAAAATAATCAACAGTACTGCTTTTGTCAGATTATTTATATAACGAACAAATTCAACGATCCTCAAAACTGGTCTTGCCAAATAGAAAACAGGCATGGATTTCCTCTGAGAATAGATTGGCTTAAGAAATGTTATCAAGTTTTGAAAAACGGCTGTGAAAACGGGTAGTTAAGGAATCTAGGAAATGATGTATGTATTAGGATAAGTCCTTATGTCACAAAATGTCAAAAAGCACGAAAAAGACACTATGATATGGGTCGATGAATATACTACGTTCGACTATTTTAATATTCAGATAATTTTTCTGCACGATATAGTCTGGCCGCTGGCAGAAATCTTCCGAAGTTTGTTTTAATTGTTAATACGTAAATTTTCAGATTTTGTTTTGCATAAGGAAGCCAGTTGGAAGTGGTTGAACCGAAATTTTAGTGACTATTATTGACGAGGTGGTTGCCACATTTAATATTATCTGGCAAACTGATGACTTTTCTGTAAATTCTGAGTCTTTCCGTTCGAAAGATTTTTCCGTTCTTGAGACGGCATATTTCGATATCTCGTTTTCGCCAACTGGGTTTTCTCAAATTTGATTATATATAGATAGATAGATAGATAGACCACCAGTATCTTCCAAGCTGAGATTCACGCAATCGAGAGGTGTCCTCAAGCAGCCATCAAAGCACTAAGCTCAAATATCATTAGTTCAATTTTGGTGCTGAACTGCAAAACCAAATTAAACATATTTGGTACGCAGAACAAATTCAGCCTCTGCTAGGTCCCAGGACACATGAGAGTAGAAAGCAACGAGAAAGCGGACACCCTTGCAAGGCAAGGAGCTGCTACACCGCTGACAGGACTTGAAACCTTCTGTGGCATTGGAACCCACACTATTAATGAGTATGTCAAACAGAAGGGCAAAAAGAAAATGAAGGAACAAACTGCGAATCCTAATAGGATTCTTAACAGGACACTGCAGCTAAATGGACACTTAAAGAAGATTGGAATAGTCGAAGACGGCACATGCAGATTCTGCAAAGAGGCAGAGGAGGGACCAACACATCTACTACGCAACCTTGCCCGCAGCTACATACATTTGGAATGTAAAATCTGACCGTAGAAAAGCTTCAACCACTGAAACCAGGCACACTCTTCTTCATGAAATAGTACTCGCCGATGTGCTTTAAGCAGAGAACGAGGTATACAACAGCTCTTAAAGTGCGCAGTATACTACAGCCCGAATATTACATCTACATTTACATTTTTTTCCCCATCCACCTCCCCGCCGTAACGAAGGGAGACCCCATACCGGCGGACCTCGGCCACTAAACTAATTCAAATGGGATGCAAGGGGATCTTATTGTGCTTAACGTCTTCCTACGACCTTGCCCTGAAAGGGAAGACCCAAGGAAGAAGGGAAATTTTTTTTCTTATTATTAATTTATCTAATCTAATAGGTCTCCCCCTTTCTGGTTAATCCTTTTGAATACACTTTCTAATAAATACAATATTTTAATAAATAAATAACAATTATGGGTACAAGGAGTAACCAGCCCGGAATTAAAAGTTCACGGAAACGCCAAGATCTAACAAGTAACTTATCACAAGAAGAAAAGGAAGAAAAAAAAAATAAATAAAAAACTAATCAGGTACTTTATCCACTATAGCTCGGCTAACAGGCTTGAGGACCTCAAACGTCCTCTTTTCTTTAACCAGTTCGTTGAGGGTCGGTGGCCATGTGTGGCGGAAGAGGAGCTTTAGTGGTTCCCTCACACTCTCAAGGAGGGGGCAGTTGAATAATCTGTGTTGGACACTGTCATCAACTCCACAGTCGGGACACAGTGGACTGTTAGATCGTTGAAATTTCCGTGACCTGTCATTATTTGTGTGATCCAGAAATCTGGTTGAAACCACTTTGCTCTTGCTCGGTCCTCAATACTGGGTTGAAACTCATGGGTTAACCTTCCCTTGGTGCTTCTGTCCCATCTTTCCTGCCACAAGTTGTCTATCCCAATTGTAAGGATCTCCCGGATCTGCTTTCTAGGTGCAGTTCGTAGCCTTTCCCTATCTGACGCATCCATATTTACCATTGTTGGCTCCTCTACATTTACATCTAGATAGATAGACAGGTAGATAGGTAGTTAGTTAGTTCGAGAGAGGGAGGGAGAGAGAGAGAGAGAGGGAGAGAGAGAGGGAGTGAGAGAGAGTGAGAGAGAAGGGGGGAGAGAGAGAGAGAGAGAGAGAAAGAGAGTGAGAGAGAGAGAGAGAGAGAGAGAGATTATTTTCAAAAAATTGACCGGAAACAAACGTAGATGGTGACGTTAAGATCTTCAACAGGGTGAGGCAATGCTTCAACCTTTTCCATTTTTTTGTGCAAATTTTGTCCTTGTCAAATGCGAACACTAAACAGAACAATTGAATTGTTTTAGCATTTCTGTTGAACAAACTTCTACTTCTAAAATATTAGATGGCGCGAAGTTAGGGATGTAAGCAGGGTGAGAGACTAGTGGCAGATCATTTTCATTTATGTTAATTTTGCTCTCGACAAACGCGAACGGTGTGAAAAAGCTTCGGTTATTTCAGGATTCCATTAGATCCAAGTGAGATAATTCGGTTCTTAAATCAACTTTATGGCGCGAAGTTAGGTCATAAGCCCGTCCATAGCTGGTTTTGAACCTCTGCCAACTAAGTCTCTACTTGATAAACCAGCCCCTCGCTCGTGCCCGTAAAACGGCAGAAATTAAACGTTTGTTCAGTTTTCTTCCTTCCAGGAGGTTGATCGAGTTTTTTAGCAGACAGACCACTTTGTAACAAACCTTTCAGAACTTTATTTATGGAACAGCAGCAACTGTCACCGGAGCTTTTCGAGGTTTAACACCATTCTCTACTTCATCAAGTACAGTATTAACTGGCAGGAACTATTCACTAACCTGAACATCCCCTACGTCCTAGACCTTACTAATCTTTAACTATCTTAAATTTCATCCCAAACTATTTCCTCATCCTAATAGTTTTTCTACGAACGCTCCTTGATTACTGAAACGGCTAATAACCGAATAATGATCAAGTCCATCAAGTCGGACACCAACTTCCCATCTCAACCCCACCATTCGAATTTTCCCTCCTTTTTGCCATTTTTCAAATGTCGTGCAATCTATTTGATTCTCGGCGACAAATTAAATGGCCACGGAGAACTTTGGTGAAGCTATACTTCATTTAGCTTATTAAATTCATTAGATTCCGTGGTCCGATTGACCAAATAACAAAATTAATAAATCTTTATGTAAGGTATTTGAAAAATGGCAAAAAGGAGGGAAAATTCAATAGGTTGGGTTGAGGTGGGTAGTAGTCTCCGAGTGGATCAAAGTCACGATAGATCAAGTGGTAGAGCAGCGGCGTATTTAGCCGAAGGTCGTGGGTTCGAATCCCGCTGACTTTTTATTTCAACCAATACCTCACATAAAGATTAATTAATTGAAAGGTGTTATTTGGTCACTCGGACCACGAAATCTAACGAATTATCAAGTATGATGTTTCACTCACTCTGTACAAAATTTCTGGTTTTGTTGTATTTTACCTACTCTCACAATGTTATTTTTAATATAAAAATAATTTCTGCTTTTTACTGTACTTTTCATTATTATTTAGCCAGCTTAGAAAGGTTTCTGTAATTTTCTAGAACCTTGAAGCCGTGTTTTCAACACGTTTCCTCTCACGTAAATTTCATCTTTTGTATTTTTCTTTATCAAATCTGTGGTATCTTCTACTTTTTCCTCCTGCCCTTTTATCTTTATTCATATTTACAATACGAAGGTAGGCAATCTTTAAATTTCCTTTTGCTCATTACAACTGAGGAAGTAGTTCTTCCTTTTCCTCATTATCTTTTACATTTTCTCTTTGTTTATCTCGGTATGATGTCAGTGTAAAACGTCTGAACTCTTTATGACATTCTTTTGCAACAAGCCAAAGTCTGTTTTTTCTTTATTCGTGATCACTTTAATATAATTTCCTGCCCTATAAATTCAAAATGCCATACTCGTCCATCAAAGTTTTTAAAAAATTATCTCTTTTAAGGTTAATGTTAACTTTTAATACTATAATTTTAAATTTAAAAAACAAACAAAACAGGGTTACGTTTGAAAGAAACCACCCAGTTCATTAGTTGGAGGAATAAATCTTTCGAACTATTCAAACACGCCAGGAAAAGACCTTTAGTGAGGAAAGTTGATGTCAGAGAAACTTTTCCCAGGCAGACAAGTCTAGAAAACTCAAGACGACCATGTTAAGCAATCTTTAAGAAATTGATTTTTGTATTAAAAGAAATTTTTTAGTGTTACTCTCAACGGTTCTGGACGCACTGTCTTCCAGCATAAAATTTAAAGACTGCGCCGAGAATGTCTTAAGAGGGTAGCGACTGACTTTGGGAAGAACGTTTTTTATCTTATTTATTTTTTTAAACGCCACTTCTTCACGAAGGATTTTAATTGTGATAAGCATCTCATTTTAAGGACAGTCTGTACTGCATTAAAATATTTAAATTCTCATAGTATTTCAAAAAAATTCAATACATTTTCAAGTAATTAAGGTTTTTAGTTGCGATAAAAAAGTCAATGGCACGAGCGGGATTCGAACCTACGATATTCGGCTAGATACGCCGCTGATCTACCACTCCAGCTATCGTGACCTCGATCCACTCGGACATCAACTTCCTATCTCAACCCCACCTTATGAGTTTTCACTCCTTTTGCCATTTTTCAAATGTAGTGTAATCGGATTAGATACTCGGCGACAAATGAAATGGCCACGGAGAGGTGTCCGAGTGGATCGAGGTGACGATAGCTTAAGTGGTAGAGCAGCTGCGAATCTAGCCGAAGATCGTGGGTTCGAATCCCGCTCGTGCCATTGACTTTTTTATCTCCACTAAAAACCTTAATTAATTGTAATATATTAATTGGTCAAGCGGACCACGAAATTAGTGAATTTAATAAATTTTCAAGGTTCAAGTTGTTAAAAGAGAGGTCGAAGTGGTGATCTTTTTTCGGTACCGTTTTCTACAAATACAGGGTTTCCAAGGTAATGCGCCCACCCTATTTTTATTGCCGTTGTAGATAAGAAAAAACGTATTTATTGAGACTCCCCTTAATTTTTCATGTAGTTTATTTATGTAAGGTCGATTTATTTTTTCGACCTCGATTCGATATAATTCGGACCCAACGCCCGGTACACAAGAGAGAAAATTCCAGCACGAGTTGCTGTCGTAAGGGCCATGTGTGGTGCGGCATGGGGCGTCTCCTACCGAAGTCGTCAAATTTACTATTCGGCATTGTGTCAGTCGGTGGTACGAGGGCTACGGGCCTACTGGGCAATAGCCTTGAGCGCCCAGAGATCGCGCTATTAGCCGTAACACAAGCGTATCGGACGAAATCCACAGACGCCCTCCAGGTCATAGCCGGCAGGCCACCGCTCGATCTGCAGGCGAGGGCAGTGTCCGCTGCCTGGGAGGTGGCAAACGGTCATCAGCCTAATATCCCCATAAGCAATGAACAGGATGCGAACATATGGATGCTTGAGGAGTGGCAGCGCCGGTGGGATAGGTCAGCCAAAGGCGGATATACGTACCAAATCTTCCCGAGCGTAGCAAGGAGATTAGAAGCAAAGCATGTCCATGTTGACCATTACATGGCGCAACTCTTAACGGGGCATGGCGACTTTTCAGCTAAATTGTTTAGATTTGGCCTAAAGACCAGCCCATTATGCCCCACCGGACACGAGGAGACAGCTGAACACGTTGTTTCAAGGTGCGAAATGTATACATGCATGTATACATGCATGTATACAAATGCATCCCCCGAACTAGATGGCTGTTTGAAACGAATACCGACGTAGCTAACATCAATTCATTGCAAGGGATCGTTGCTAGACCAGATGGCTTTAAGACCACCATGAGATATTGGAAGGCCGTAATGCGGCAAAAAGGCTGGCCTGCTTAGTAAGCAGTGACGCCTAAACATCATGCCATAGCTACCGAGATAGCCACATTGCTTTTCCCCCATGTTCCAGCCGGACGCCTCCGCGTGGCCCATCCTGGGGGTGCCATACTGGCACCGCTAAGTTCCGGTGGGGGAATCTGAGCCACGGCCACTAGGCAGAGAAAACCAAAACGTCACCTGCAAAGCCCTCTCAAGGGCCTAGAAGCGGGACACGAATACATAAGACCTAGTGATCGTGCAAAAGAATGAGAAGTTTATACCAACATCTTAAATTCTATGCTTATTGTAAATTTTATTGCTTTAAAGCTGAGATGACACTTATATTTATCAAGAAGCTTAGAAATGTAATGCCTCTAATGAAGTGTTGCTCATGTATGTTATTCTTGCTTCCAAAGTCATATGATTTATGCATTAATGGCCAGGGGCCACACTCGACATTTTAAGCTTGCTTGCATGTCATGAAGCTTGCAGAAATTTTAGGAAATGTAAATTTTAGATTTTGCTCCAAAGAATATTTTCTAAAGTTTAAAATTTTATACTACCTCGTTGGTGAAAAAAATACATAATACATATACATACAATGGATAAAAGTTGCAAAAATACTTGCAACTTTTCAGAAGAAGCGATTTTCTGATTTTTCCTTGCCGCCAAATTTAATGTTTTAACATTCACATTTTATTGTTAAAACAGAGTGGGCACATAGTATATATTAAATAGTTAAATGCGATATATCTCATTTTTAAGTCCTTTTTTGATAAGATTCTGTGTTCTAGGTATATGGTTTTTAGAGCATTATTTGATATTTTCTGGTCAATCAAGTATTGCTACTTACTATTTACGCTCAACTTTGAAAGGATGGTTAGAAAACAGTGTAAACAATTTTAATGAAGGAAAAGCAAATATTTTAAAAAATGTTAAAAGCATAGAAAGCAATATTTTAAATGCAATTTTAAGTTTTCGTACAGGAAAATTAAAAAAACCCTCCAATCCGCATGTACTTCAGGTTATATCGTCAATAATTTTAAAAATTTAAAATGAAAAGTTTTAAAATTTGCTTGATACCCACTCTTCGCTTCCTCGGGACCGCGGAAGGGCCGGGCTATGCCCTCTGGAGCCAGTCCTTCTGTTGCTTCCAGAGCTGCTCCCGCTCGAGTTGCTCGCCCGCTTCATGTTCAGCTGGACATAGCGGAATTGACTGGAGGGTTGTTCCACGTGGGGTCGGTGACGCCGTTTGACTGAGGGTGCCGGCCACCCCCACCAAAGCCGTCGTCGGCAAGACGACCGTCACCTCACAACAACTTCTTTGTCAAGGTCCCCAGATCAATTTCTACCTCTTCTTCCGCGGATGCGGTTGAAAGATGGTCTCGCTTGTCATTCAGGGCAATAAAAAAAATAGTTGCCTTTTAAAAGATGCTTTTGGTTAAAAACAATAGATTTGTGTCTGTGATATATGGTCTGAAATATACTATATAGGATTTATAAAGCTCAGGTATATACAGCCGGGCGTCATTGTAAGCATAGACCTATGATACTCACGAGTTTCAATTATGTTTAAATTTATAAAGTTTTAGTTTCTCACTTCGTGGTTCGTGTATCTATCTTCACGAAGTCTACACATAGACAGGTTTCTGTCGATCCTTATCGTATTCTTAAGTTTCTGTAGATGACAGTGATATCAATCATTTGTTTTACGGTGTGAATAAGCCAGTTTTGATGAAGCAATTTTGATACTTGATGGGAATGCCGGGAAATTGATAGTACATGTATATGACAGGATATAGCCTCATATCCAATCTATTAAGATCGGACATCGGATACCTTTAAAAACACGTTGCATATAGTGCATTTGGACAGTAAAAATTAATTTTGAATTATGTTCATGCGCTGGGTGAAACTGTGTTACGAATAAAATTATTGTTCTGTGTTTCAAGTGCTCCTCTTGTGCCGTTTACGGATTACGGATTATCAAATACAAAAGGACATTGATTTCTGGACATATGGTCTTGTCATAAGACACTATAGAAGCATTCGTTCCTTGACACCTTGTTTTCAGAGTGCTTCTCTTATATCTCATGGCATTCAGAATCATTAAAATGTGACGCTTTGAAAGATAGATTAGGCTCAGCTATTAGTTGGAATCCTGTAACACTTAAGCTGTTCGTTCGTTCAGATCTTCTTTTTGAGTGCTTCTTTTATGTAGTATCATTTTTTCAGGTTCAGAATGACACTGACTGATAGACAGATGGGCTCACTTGAAATTCAGAAAAATTAAGAAATTGCACTATGAAACACAGGTTAGGTTTAGCTATGAGATCTGTGTTCAGATTGCTTCTCTTATGTCATATCATTTTATCAGGACCGGAACGACACTGACTGATAGACAGATGCCCCTATGGTATTCAGAATCATTAAAATGTGACACTTTGAAAGATAGATTAAGCTTAGCTATTAGTTGGGATCCTGTAACACTTAAGCTGTTCGTCGTTCAGATCTTCTTTTTGAGTGCTTCTTTTATGCCGTATCATTTTATCAGGTTCAGAATAACACTGACTGATAGACAGATGGGCACACTTGGATTCAGAAAAATTAAGAAGTTGCACTATGAAAGACAGGTGAGGTTTAGTTCCGTTCCCGGGAACTCATCGTCAACATGACAAGAGGATCTTTAGCGTCCGCACCTGGCCTTTTCCATCTTATCGGACGTTTTAATTCTTAAGATGAGAGCTGACGCACCTCCACATACGACGGAATGGTGTTAACGTCGCAGCATTGGTGTAGAGGCCCCCAGCCCCTAAGGGCCGAGACAACCTCTCTCTCCGCTTGTCCACTCCGAATGGTCGGGCCCGCATTGTGCATCGGGTCGTATGCCGCGCGCAAAGAGATAACAGGCCGAAATACATCAACCTGTTCTCCCGCGTACTCCCTAGATAGAGAAGGCCACTCTATCTCCCTGAGTATAGAGGCTCCCCCAACGTAGAAACTTCCGGGAACGCCCCGGCAGCGGTTTAGTTTAAAGTGGAATTACTAACAACACCCTAGATGAGCACCGCCTACGGTAAAGTCTCTTATCGAGCTCAGCCTACACCTGCCATGCGCATTCGAGGGACGCCATAGGCTCAGCCTAGGTGGTCCGATCCTTCGCTTCTCCAAGGGTACCACGCCGGTCATACGCACAACAATGCAAAGCATACTCGAGTCAGAGACACCGATTCACTACCCGTTTCCGTTCGCTTACTCACGCATTGGAGGGACTCTGGAGGGAGGGAGGGGAGCATGATCATCCTCAACGCTTACATGCTGTCGTCCGGTCGCAAGGTCTCCCGTGAGGCTGGGTGTAATTATGCTGGCCATACGCAAGTTTCACGAAGGTCACAGATAGAAGACAGCTAGACCAGGGGCGTCACCACGAATCCATTCCCAATGTAACTTTGGGCTGAATTTGAAACATTCAACTTACCACGTGGTCCAGACGGCCATACACCCTCCCCCGTCTATGCAGACAGGATCTAGTGCACTGGTCCTCGTGTGACTCTGCTAAGCACCCGCCGCCCATGCCGACCCTAGGCCGACGCGAGTACAGCTTGTGCTTTAGAGAGGTTGCACCTTTATTTTGTGCCCGGATACCCCCCTTGCAACCAAAGGTTGGGAGGGGTCACAGGATAGAATGAAGGAACTCAGATTGAGAAAAAGGGCCGTGGATGAGAACACGAGGTGAGCCGTTTAGGCGTCTCGAGTCTCAAACCACACTATACCACCCGTCGTCGCCGTAGTTCCACACATAGTGGTGAGGGTGGGTGGTGAGGTTTAGTTATGAGATCTGTGTTCAGATTGCTTCTCTAGTGTCATATCATTTTATAAGGACCGGAAGGACACTGACTGATGGACTGATCCCCCGCCCCCATGGAATTCAGAATCATTAAAATGTGACGCTTTGAAAGATAGATTGGGCTTAGCTATCAGTTGAAATCTTGTAACACTTAAGCTGTTCGTTCTTTGACATCTTCAGGAAGACACTGACTCCTGGACAGATGGGCTCACTTGGCATTCAGAAAAATAAGAAGTTGCACTATGAAAGATGAATTAGGCTTAAGCTTTCACTTCTTTCAGCTTTCTTTTCTCGAGATCTTCTATGTTCAGAGTGTTTTTCCTGTATTATACCATGTTATGAGGTCCAGAAGGACACTTTCTGATATTAGCACTAGAAGGTTTCGATTTAGGTTTCGTGCGCCTGTGTTCTTATTTAAAACCATATTGTGATGGAGGTTTTTTGCTCAGTAAGTCTACAAATAAGTTTCTGTTTATCCGTACTATATTAATTTAAATCACTGTGATTTCAGTCGAAAGATTGTTTCTATAGAGTTAAGTTTTAAAAATGCCCGGGAATTGATAGGCTCATTTTTCTTGATCCTTTTTCCCTGTTTGCTATAATCTGATAAATTTGAAAATAATGTCCATTACAAGCCTTGGGAATAGATATTGTTTATGTTGATCTGATTTTCTTTACCACCCTTTCATTTTCTGTCACCCAATACAGTTTCCTCCAGCAGACTAGGATTATCAAACAATGAAATTCTTATACACTGACTAATAATACTAAGTCTTGAAGTATCTTAAAGGTAGTACGTTTTCTTGTTATGATTTGCTGTCATGCGTGTTTGGTTATTTAGATTTTTCTCACGTTTGCTGTCCAAAGTTGAAGTTTATTTACGTCCAGTTGTACGTTATCGATGTTAGTAAACTGGAACATTTTTATCTAAGGTAAAGGAACGTTACTAGAAAAGATGGCAATGAATAAAGTATGAAAAAGTCTCCTTTGAACGTGCTTCTCGATATTTTATATTGCAAGAAACGTCAGAGAAACCGATAGTTCCAAACTTTTGAAAAGATCTATTGATTTATCAGATTAAATTTGTCTATTGAACAAAAAAAAACCACATTTTTTATGTAAGTGACTCACAAACTTCGTCCTGCTCGAACTTACTTGAAAGTGTTCTTCAATCCGTTTCATTTTTAAATCGTGGATTCCAAAACTGGTCAAGGTTTCCTTTTTTATAATTCACTCAGTACATTCAGCATTTTTTATAAGTTTCATTCTGGAAGAACAATGGTTCGTTAAAAAATAGACCAACAATTACTGGCCGAGGTACAAAACAACAACAAATATTTAATCGAGAAAATATTGATCTTTATTAAGTTCGTCTTTATTTCTAAAAAAAAAAAATCTTTGAAATATTTACCGCCTTCTTTTTCCTGAGGAAAAATAAATTTTCAAAATCGTCACAACTAAATAAAGTAGAGACAGTGCTTAAAGCCATGTTAATTGGCAAATTGTCCCGTCTTTATTGTTTCATATTTACATCTGTCCTGATTATTTTAACTATATTTTTTTATGTCTGTATAATTCTTCTTCTTTTTTTAAACGAAATGATACTCGACAATATGTAGGGCAAGTGGTTTTGTTAAGAACACTAACGATAATAGGCCAAGGAGCAATAGGACTGAATATTTTATTGATAATACATCGATATATCTCCCAATTTTCCTTCGTTTTGATGAAAACTCTAAAACGGTAGAGCAATTAGAGCAATCTGTCAACAAAACTACTATTTTTTTTAAACATGCTTGAAATTTTTTGAAATTTATTCATTAAAACTGGTCTTATTAGACCAACCAATAATTTTACAACAATATTTATAGAGTAAATAAATGTTTACATTCTTAGAATCCCATTGGTGAAATAAGATTTACATTTCACTATTCATTTTTAACTACACACGTTCTTCTGGCTTTGTTCTTTCTAATGATTATTCGAAAATCGTGAGATGCGGTCTGGTGTGAAGTAGGTTTCAGAAAAACATTTTCTTTATCGTGCCAACGTTTCCATCTTTATTGAGATCATTTTCAGGGCCTGGGATTTACAAGCATTCTTTAAATTTAACAAATACATGTAGGATGTGGAAAAAAGTGAATTTATACAAAAAAATATTTTTTATATTCTCGTGTAGAAATGTGTGGTGATTAGTGACCGTTAATCGATATTTATTTAGAAATCGTGAGATGCGGTCTTGTGTGATGTAGGTTTCAGAAAAACATTTTCTTTGTCGTGCCAACGTTTCCATCTTTATTGAGATCGGGTGTTTTCTGTACAAGCCCAAAACATGACCAATCAAACTCATTAGAGAAGTACACTTCGGCCTTTCAAGCGGAAATACATGCCATCAATGCTTGTGCCCTGGAAAATCTTAAAAGAGGTTTTTTTTTTTTTTTTTTTTTTTTAATTGGCCTTATGATCTTGCATATTAGCCATAGTACGAATTCTTGTGTGTTCAAATTGGGGGTTATCGGGAAAAAGGGGCCAGAGGCGACGGTGGGAATCGAACCCACGACCGCGGTGTTAGAGTCTCTCATGCTAACCACTCGGCTACCGCGGTCCCCCTTAAAAGAGGTTACACTGACAAAAAAATTCTCATAAGATCAGATAGCCAAGCAGCCATTAAAGCAATAGCGTGTAAAAGAATCACATCAAAATTAGTTAGTGAATGCATCCAAAATCCCCAAAACATGGGGAAACACGACAACCTGATGATATCTTGGGTGCCAGGGCACAGGGGAATTTTGGGTAACGAGAAAGCAGACAGACTGGAAAGAGGAGGATCTGTAAGACCATACAAAGGCCCCGAACCTATTCTTGGGATAACAAGAACAAATATAGAATCCTCCATGTCAAAAGCTTATGAGACATCAAGGAAGATAGCAGAACAAATTTGTTTTTCTTCAAGAGATTTATCTATTACTTCCGTTACTCGGTGAATTTGGTCTATTGTTGAATGTCTTGTACGGAATCCAAATTGGTGGTCAGGGATGATTTTCTTTTTTCTACTACGGGTTTTATTCGTTTTAATAATAACTTTTCGAAAAGTTTAGACACTGTTGGTAGTAGCAATGACGCATGCTTGAAATAAATTTTTAAAATATCTCTGTCAGAAGAGTCCGCCTAGGAGAGTGTGTTTATTGTTTTATTCTAAAAATAACAAAGCGGACTGAGAAACCGTGCTACAATTGTTGTAAAGAGACATTATCCAAAAATTTTGATTGTCCTTGAAGACAAACGCCAAATTCCAATTCGGATAGTTAAAAAGGTTAGTTACCAAGGATGGCCTACGCTGAACGGTCGATCCACCTGACCTTGCACCGTCAGGATTTCACGTATACCGGCCTCAACACTTTCACGCAATACGAAAAGACGTAGAAGAATTTATAACACAAGGATGACACGTTTGGTTTGATCAGTTTATCCTTTTTTGACGAGCAAAAATAAAATAAAAAGTAACTTGATTACAATTTTACTATTATTTGGAACTAACTTTGTAACTTGCTTATGTTTTCTACTAAAGATGTGTTTGTTTGGTGTGTGTCTGTGATTTTTTTTTGTATTTCTCTGTTAATTCAAAACAAATAATTTTATGTTGATTTTTGTGTTGAATATTGATGTTTGATTTTATATTTTTTACCTGCCAACTATGTAGGCTAAGCTTAGCTTTTTTCTTATATCCGAGGCTAAGAAAATAACGTTAACATAAACTATTAATGTCAATATTGATTACATTGAAATTACTGTGATTTGACTCAGCATTTTCCTACTTTGGGGACCGATACTAACTTTGATACAGGCTCCTAATTTCTATCCGGATTTGGATTATTATCGATACGTTCTCTTTAGAAATGGACCGGGTGTATTATTACCGTTGAAAATCCCTGCCCTCATTTTTTTTAAACTACCCTTCTGATCACCTTCTAAAACTAGCAATAACGGTCGGACGATCAGCGCTGTTTTTCGGATTAGTGCATGTAATGGAACGGAATGAGATAATTCGTGCCCTGCCGAGGCTGGCCGGAAAGTGGGCCTCTAACAAGTGACATTTGAGGCCCGGGGAGAATGTCATCCGCCCGGCATTGAACGAACAAAGGCCTAGACGCGTGGAGAAGAGGCCCCGGGGTGAAGGTTCCTACTTGTAAAAAGAAGAAAACGAAGACTGTTTGTCCGACTGGGTCGCTGGAGAACGTCCTGGAGTGTGGACGGTCACGTCAGGACGCGGCACTTGTCCGAAGGTCGACCTGTCTGTTGAATAACAGACGTCATATTATTCAGGCGATTGTACAACAGTCGTAAATCAAAACTGGCCCCTTCTGTACTTCGACGTTTATTGAGATTTCAAACTCGGATTAGCATGAGAATCAGCGGCCGTAAACCCATTCAAAATCGATCTGCAATAAAATTTGTCTATATTCCGACTAAATTAAGTTCGATACCTTCCCGTTCTTTCACCTCCTTCGTGTTTATTTTTTCAATAAAAGGTCTACTTGATATCGTCAAACGGAAATAGTTTTATCAATGCAGGCGGTTTGTCACTTTCCACACCTTGCCGGTTTATTAAAACTTGATTAAACGGTTCCTTCGATCGGGTGCCCTTTGGATGAATTATTAAAACCCTATAATCAAATCTTCGTCGACAACTGGTTTGAACAAATGCAAAAAAAAAAATTGCAAAATACAACTTAACTTTATCATTCTCCGTTTTTACAAAAAAATCTCAATATAAAAACAATTCGGTCCTCCGGGCCGGATAAATTTTCTAACATCATTCTATTTTCACTGGTCTGGGGTTCAATACTAGCCCTAATTACTATATCCGAGCAGTTTCGCATCAATTTGCGTTTGATTTAGCCGTCTGTATTTCTCAAATTTGACCGAAACCATATCTATTACCTCACCTGTTTCTTCATACTCACATTTATTTAGCACTTCCTCCAAATCCTTGCTGGTCAAGACATTAATCGCTAATTTTTAAAATTGATATGTTTTGTTTTGGATGAAACATCATGGGTCATAAAATCACACAATGGTTTGATTTCCTCCCGCAAAGAAGGCAAAATCTCTTCATCTTTGTTTAGTTTGAGTTGTTAGTTGAATTTTCTTTTTAACCAGAGCTTATTTGGTCGTTACCGATCTGCAGGGATGTTTCGGCATTTCGCCACCATCACTGATCAGTTTCCTGATAAACATTTACATATGTGTTAATTGTTAATGAAATTAAAGTTAGTACTTTAGCCTGAGACCAATTGGAGGATTTGTTGCTAGCAAAACAGCGCTGAGTGATAACTAGCAGACATCACAATGACGAAATTCCAAAACGCGCCAAACTTATTAAGAAATTCTTTTTAGATTTTTATCTTTGGTTTGAGTAATTTTTTTAGAAAACCAGGAGTGTTACTAGATGACATCCTGTAAGCACCATTGTACGTTATAACGTTATATTTGAACCAATTAATTAATCTTTATGTAAGGTATTGGTTTAAATGCAAAAGTCAGTGTCTCGAGTGGGATTCGAACCCACGACCATCGGCTAAATACGCGACTGTTCTACCACTTGAGCTATCGTGTCTTCGATCCACTTGGACACCAACTTCCCATTCAACCTACTTTTCTCATTTGAACCTGGTGTCCGAAAAAGAGGGAAAATTTAAAAGGTGGGGTTGAGATGGGAAGTTAGTGTCCGAGTGGATCGAAGTCACGATAGCTCAAGTGGTAGAGCAGCGGCGTATTTAGCCGAAGGTCGTGGATTCGAATTCCGCTCGTGACGCTGACTTTTTTATCTCAACCAACACCTTACATAAAGATTAATTAATTGAAAGAAGTTATTTGGCCAATCGGACCACGAAATATAATGGGTTATATTTGAACTTCCTTACCTATAAATTAAAAATAGGGAACTCCTATGTCTTATCCAGATAATTCCGAGTTTCCTTTGGATCATCCCTTTCCCAACCGAGTGACATTGTTGCTAGTGTTCCTCAAGGCTCCATACTTGGACCAATCCTGTTCTTTGTATATTTTAACAAAATACTTCGCCTTGAGCATGTACACATGGCTGTACGCTGACGATATTAATCTCTAATCTTCTCCGGGAGGATAGACTTAGTCAACGTCCAATTTGGCCAAATTCTGGAGGCGATAATGATCGTAAACTCACTTTTAGTCCCCAAAGGCAAAGCGGCCGTTCGTGTTATTTTTCTTCTGCTCTGTCGCCAGTCTCGCTTGCCAATAAACTTTTCTGTACAAGGTCACACGAAGGATTGATGTCACTGCAGGTTGTGCAGATCATGTTTATGAGGCTGATAACAAAAAAGCGTACAGAACTTCACATTGCGACATGTTAATGAATACATCTGAGATGTAACAAATTAAATGTTTCAAGCAATGGAAACCTAATATCTACACAACCTACCGGCAAAGGTCGGACGACTGGTGCGTGCATAGGAGAGTAAAGAACGCCTATAATTTGGCCACGATAGTTGAGGTTTTTGGTCTTATTATGAAAAAAATAATGTGATCTAATTAATCTAACTCCTTTGTAAATATTACATGCGTATATGTTGAAAATAAACTACCAGTTCTGTAATTCACCCTGTAAAGTTTTATCTAGACGGTGTGAATAGATGAAAACACTTGGGGTCCGTCATTTCACGCTGTTTGATCCAAGATTTCGCCATTTTTTCAAATATTATGTAGAATAAATTTATTATCTTTAGAAAACTTGGTATATTAAAAAATGTATTCATTTCTAAATTAATTATTGTAAAATTAATACATGTCTCATTTGACCAATTTTAATAAATAAATTCTATAGTATCGAATTAGGAATAACCCTGCCAAACTGTGGCAGGTTAAGAAAGACGTCGGTCCCGGGTTCACGGAAAATGGGTCAAAAAGGGAAAAGGTCATACTGACAAGACTACGCATAGGTCATACAAGGATTACACACGGGCACCTTCTAGCAGGAAAGCGACCGCAAAGGTGCCCATTATGCAAAGANTATATATATATATGTAGTATCAAATTATCGTTTAGTTGAATGGTAGCGTTGACAACTAGTTGGAATCATAAAAAGATAGAACATTTTGGCCGGACTGTTTTCTTTGATATTTTTTTCGTTGTTGCTTGGATCCGTCATTTCACGCTGTTTGATCCAAGATTTCGCCGTTTATTGGAACATTCTGAATTTCTTTGCAGAACGGTTTATGTTTTAATAGGGCATACTTAAATTTTTAACCAGAATATGTGGATAAAAAAATTGTCAAGTAAATTTGTACTTTGTCAGTTTCCAGTACCGAGCTATTTAAAGAGTTAAGGAAGAAAATGTAATTAAAAATCCATGTTCATTTTCAATTTCTTGTATGCGCCTCTTTCTGTCTAGCTTTGTTTATAAAATATTTTATAAGACGATTCGCGTTTATTTCCCCGAAAAAGGAACAAGGACACTGACGAAGTTGTTTACATTCCAAAATAGTACTCAACTTTGTTTATTAAGGTTAAATCGGTATGGTTCGAATCGAAGTTTGGCATTTCGTGCTTTCCGCACTGAACTATGCACTTTGATCCGTAATTTTCTCGAAAATATACAAGACCGAAAAAAAATCTTGTACGAATGAATGTGAATTATCCAGGGCAGATTGTCTTTACACGACGAGAACAAATTAAATATCAATACATCCCGCTTGTCATTACTCATTAATCATTAATGACGGGCGATCGTAATTCCAGGCGCGACGGCTTGACGGATATGGAGCCGGGAGGAAGTGGTTCGCAAACGGGATCCAGCCCACTGTCTTTAAAATATTCTCCTCGCATCAATCACATTCAAAAACGTTCGCATTACAAAGCGACAATAATTAATTAATTAATTGATAACACCAAAAAGCATTTTTATCCAAATAAAGGCCTATAAAAGATTAAAAAGTGACGAAGAAACTTATCCCCATTGAGAAAGTCGCAGTTTCAGTTTGTAAGTAAAAGATTTATATTAAAGAGCCTACATATAATGTTTTATATGTTTATAGTTCTTTAAAAATGTATGCATTAAAAAGATGGAGATTAGTTTAAAAGATGAACGAGGAATTTGGGCAGACCCAGTGAAAATCAGAAGGCATAATGAACAAACTACTTTTTAACTATGCTGTTAATTATCTTTCTAATCCAGCATTAAATATCATTAAATTAAATAAAAATTGCGTCGAATCGCACGTTTTCGCTGTCTCCCACGGTAGTAATTACAATTAATATGCCATCAACGCAATAATTCATAAAAATTATGATATTCAATCATTTTAGTTCTAAGCATGAACATAATAAAAGAATTAATAAAACAAAGTGATTGCGCAAATTAATACATATAACAAAATTATTGACTACAGAAGGAAGATTGTACATGTACTGTAAGTGTGTACACATGTAATGCTTAGTAGAGCAAAATACACACAAACGCGCATTCACAAAAACACACATACAGAAAAAAAGTCACACAGTTAAACAAACAGGCACACTCAAAGAGCAAAACGGTACACACGCACACTCATGCAAATACACAAAACACACGTACAGGAAATGAACATTTTCGTAGTTAAACAAACAAATAGAAACAACGGGAAAACTTAACACACATACATAGTACCATCAGCAAACAAACCAACAAGATAAGCCTACCTAATTTAAATAGAAAGATAAGATCTTAATCTAGTAGATTGCTTTAAATGTTATTAAGTAGAAATGTATTGAATCATGGGTTATGTAACCTAGCCTGTTACTAACCTAACCTAACTCTTTCGCTCTTGCATCTTATATTGGTCGCAAAACATCCACCTTAGTATATTATCAAAGTAACAAAAGGTTAAGTTAAACTCGAGTTTCGCACTCACATATTTTCTCCAGCTCACGAAAAAACATTGGATCATGGTGTAACTAAACCCGTCCCTAACTCTACTGACCTAACATAACCTAACTCTTTCTCTTAGATATTTTACATTGGTCGTAAAACGATTGTATTTCGACAGTATCGAACACCATTGTTCATACATCAAACGTAAAAAGCAAAACATCGATATTTGTATATTATTAAAGAAACAAAACAGCTATGCTGAAAGAAACGGTAGTTGAGCAAAACTAAAATGGAACTACGCGTTTCGCAGTAGAATATTTTCTCCGATTCGCGGAAAAACACCCTTTCTTGGATATGTAACTTAACCCTAACAATACATAACCTAACTCATCCATTTAAATTGAACTCAAACATCGATATTTCGATAATTTGTAACCCCCACGTTACCTACCAGGTCTACCCAGGTAGGCCCAAAACCGTTTCCACTTGAACCAAGTCACGGTCCGTAAGGTTTTTTGAAATTAATTAAATTCATAAATATATATTATAGGTTGGTATTTTAACGAATTTTATTTTTAAGTATTTATTAAGTACAAATGTAGAAACGTTCACCTCTTATTGTACTAAAAACCATATCTTGAAATGCACTTTAAGAAAATTGAAATCCCGCAATCTAACGTCTTAAAAAAAAGACAGTTAATATATTGAGCAAATACCTTATCACCTGACCTCCAAGATGCTATCAAAAACATATAGAATTGCATTTGAAAAGATTTGATAGACTTATCTTAATTATTTTAATTGTGCAATTATTGGAAATGATTGATATTAGCAAACAACTACGTACATTGCACTTAGGATTTATAATACAGGGTGTCCCAGTTCCTTCTGACGAAACTCAGGGAATCGATTCTACGCTTCGTTTTGGAGTAAAAAATGCTCAGGAGAACATTTTCGGAAAGTTCTCTATTTTGAATATATTCGTCAATTTAGGTTTTTCAACTTTTAACTACCTTACCACATAAAAACGCTTATAACTTCCAAAATGTTGAGACTACAACAAGTCCAATTACACCATTTGAAAGAACGCTAAATTTGCTGTAAGATACTTCTATTTGCAATAATCTGAATGACATAAAATGTTAGCCAATATCTGTTGGAACATGTCAAAATTACAAAATTTAAAATTTTGGTCATGATTGTACGTTCTACTGAGGTTACAAAAAAATACCTACAACTTGTCAAATTTAAAAAAAACGTTTTCATCTAATATGCTTTTTGTTGATATATCAAGGTTTTTAAATAACGTTGTAGTAAAGTTGAAAAATAACAATTGAATGTTCGAAAACGTGACCTAAGGTAAATTTGAAGGGGGTAGAAATAAATCAATTAGAACTCGCTTTGTAAAATGAAAATGACACATCTGTAATCTCACAAAAACCATACCAGAAAGCTTCATACAATAAAATGCAATGGTTCTTCTTGTAACAAGCACCTAACAACAAATGAGGAACTTTTCAGAGGAAATGCTCAAAGTGTTTTACCCTATTCTCGAATGCTTAACTCACTTTTTGAATTTCTAAGTTGGATATTATTGTAGATCTTTACTTGGGTGTCTTTAATAATTTTTGTAAGCAATTACAAACATTGATATTTAAATTAGCTGTTTTTAAAATTACAAAAAGAAGCTTCCTCGAATCAGCTACTGGTACGACCTAACTTCTTTTTTCCTCTCCTAACTCCCTTCCCCCCTTTCGTGTATTTACTTCCTTTCACCCTCGCTCTCTCTCTCTCTCTCACTCTCTCTCTCTCTTCTCTCTCTCTCTCTTTCTCTCTCTCTCTCTTTCTCTCTCTCTCCCTCTCTATTCTCGCTCTCTCTCTCTCTCTCTCTCTCTCTCTCTCTCTTTCTCAAATAAATTTTAATTTAATTGAATTTATCCAAAAAAAAAATTCTTCATTATCATTCATTATTTATTGACCATATAAACGTTATATAAACCCGATAAATGGATTAATCACAACTTATATTCAACCTTAGTATTTTTACGACGCAACGTTCGATAATAAAAGCGTGCTGCACCCATTAAACCTTAAAAAAAACACTGCTTAGCATTTAACAGGCAATGTTTCGGAAATGCCGAGCCCGTTTATACGCTCTGATTCAACATCGCCGATGTCATAAAAACAAGAATATCTAGATGTGTCATTAAAGGTGTTCAGGGCGTATTTCCACTGGACAAAAGTTAGTGTTATTGCGCATATATTACACATTTATGTATTTCGCTTGATTCTGTTTGAAATATTGCTTTCTAATGCTTCAAACATATCTCAGATACAATATTTTAAAAGTGTGATATCGTTTAATCAAGTTAAATATAAATTATGACGTTGGATCAATTTTGATCAATTCAAAAATCTGAGCTGGATACAGAAATTATTTACCAGTTCATTTTCGCGATACCGTGAAGTGCTCATAGATTGGAATCGTTAGGCTAGGAAGGATTATGCTTAGGGTTCTGGACACGTTAGGTTAGGTTTTTTGGAGACCTTGTTCCCCAGGGTTAAGATAAAGGATGGGTTAAGTTACGTTAGGAATGGTTAGACTAGGAAAGGTAAGGCTTAGGTTAAAAAAAGTAATTAGGGACAGGTTAGGTTTTTGAAGACCTTCTGTATGGTTAGTGTTATAGAAGGGTTGTTAGGTTAAAAATGGTTAGACGGGAAAGGTAAGGCTTGGAGTTAGGGAGAGGATGTTAGGTTAAGCTAAGGGACGGATTAGGTTAGGAATAATTGGCAAGAAGTGGTTTGGTTAGGGTTAGAAACGGGATAGATTAGGTTAGATTAAGATTGGTAAGACTAGGAAGGATGAGGGTTAGGGTTCGGGACAGGTTAGGATTAGGTAGGAATGGTTAGGAGATGAGTTAAGCTAGGTATGAATAGCTAGGTTTAGTAGTGTTAAGGACAGGTTAGGTTAAGTTAGCTTAGATTAGTAATGGTTAAGTTTGGGGTTAGTCGTTGCAGTCGAGTCTGGTAGGATTAGGGTTATAGTTAGGGAATATGAGGTTGAGTCCCCAGGTCACACGTCGTAGATCGCGTAATTTTAGCCAACTCTGACAATTAGATGGAACGGTGTTAAGCAGTCGAATCTAACAGTCCTACGTCATTAGTTTTCTCGATTCAACCCGGTTAAATATGTAGTGGCCACTTGTATCTACCACACCTTACCGCTAGATGCCACTACGATTTATGGAATGTTCTCGCCCTCCACTCTGCAGCCAATCAGAGTAGAGCTCAGCCACTGCCCCGCTGGAAACAGGTCTCATACCTCACTAATACTCAACGACACCAGACTCGTCAGTACGACGAACTATCGCTAATGGAACAACGTCGACGGCAGCTAGAGTACTAGCAGCATTAGTTTGATCTCGCCTTCTAAACAGCCAACTGCTGCCCCTCGGCTAATTGCTGCACTTCAGTACCTACGGCCTCTGTGGAGTCAACCGACTCACGGCCCACCGGGACCTAAGCCAGCGGTTTACTCTGTCACACACCATATCCAACGGCGCCACTCGCACGGTCTCGGCCTTATTCCTTCGTCACGGCTTCTCTCAACACAACAACGGCCCTTCTCAGGGCCACAAAACTCTCAGTAACTAAAAATATGTTAAACAGTGTTAACACAACGATCATGAATACCCCTAATCTCGAAATATCGATGTCTTACTAACACTGTAAGATGTGTAGGCGATCTATTAGTCTCTGTTTTTGTGCAGTTATAAACTCGCATGAAATTATTCTGCTATTTATTCTGTTCAAACTTTTCTTTAAATCTAGGTGATTCTTCACGGCCGTGGCACCCACGCCGTTGTTTCGTGAGTCACAACAGCAACATGAGTCACCGGCAGTAACTTTATTCCGGGTCACAAAAACAGTGATGACAAAACCAAACGTCTTCTCGTGCGTCTTTATCAAGAAATGAAGTGAAGTCCGAGTCGTAAAACCGCGGGGCACTCGGAAAGTGGCGGATCACGACTTTAATCGCTTCATTGTCGAAACGGCTAAATTTACATTCGATCTCTTTTTTTACGAGCGGGACCTATTGCGCAAAAGGCGAGCAGGTTTCCTAAAGGATAAAGACGTCAAAAGTTCAGAGAGGATTAACCCAAATTCACGTGTTTTCTTTTCTTTTTCTCTTAACTATCGCCCTGTTGAGAGTTGGATTCGACGCGTTAACTTGTAAATTATGACGTCGGCCTTGACGTCTATGCAATTAGTGAGAGAATGACATATTGCATGCCTGCCTCTCAAAAGTGCGATCACCTTTATTAACACGGTTTCAAAACGGGAGAGTGTCGATGAGGGCTTGCAACCCGCATAATGAAGACATTTGCAAAAAACCGACACACCTTTGATTGTACTTTTGGAATGATATCAAGGTCTGAAATCGATCCCACGTGAGGAAATACTCTATTCAAGACAAATTTATGTCAATCGTTAAATAAGATTGTAAATAAAACTAAATTTTCTTGATAGATTAAACATCACTATCCAATTCATATGTCATGAGGAAATTCTTGTATTTAGGGGGCGTCGGTGGCCGCAACGATTTAGGCGTTGACACGGCGCTCATCACTGTAAGGTAAAGGTCCCGGGTTCGATTCCAGCGGCCCTGCATTCGAATGCGACATACTTACAAATGGGCTTTTTTTCAAAAACACCGGCACCCTGAGGGTTTATATGACCTCTGTCTTGCGAACCCTCGTAAAAACATTAAAAAAATAATAAATAGTTGGAAGGTGTCAGATGCTCAAGAGGAGATTTAACAAAAAAAATTGATCTGATAAGGATGCCGCGAGTTAAATCGCCTGGAAAGATTCCCGTTAATATCCAACCTGCAACGTGATTTGGTATTTTAGTTAATGCAAAATTAGGAAGAAAATATGGTTTAGACAAGACAAGAAAATCAAAAAGTGAATCGACCTTCTACCACACCAGACCTCCCTTCTTCAGACTACAGCGTCTCCCGGGTGATAGCTTCCTTGTGGGTAAAACGTTTCATTCCTTAGAATACATAAAATCTAAAGGAGATTTCGAGTTTACCACTGCATTTGGAAAGTTTTTTTTCCAACAAGACAAAACCCTTTAGAAATTAGATAGAATATAACATTTACCGTCCTGAACTTGCTCCTTCAGACTACCTTCACTCAGGAGCAAGGTTTATTTCCTTAAAGGAAAAACGTTTCAAGAATTATAATTGGGAAGTAACACTGTAGTTGACACTTTTGTCATCCAAAAGTGCAAACCGACTCTTAAGACAAAATTAAATAAAGCCCGACATAATAATAAGCCAGTATAAAATCCTTTAAAAAATATATATGAAAAAAAAATAAATGAGATGACTACAAAAATGTCTGACAAAATTGAATAACAAGAAAATTTCAACAGATCCAAATTGTTTGTAAGAATAAAAACCATGGAACTAGACGGGGTATGGTTTACAGATGGATCTAGAATAGAACATGTGGAGACGGGAGTTTAAGGCCCAAATTTTATTTTTTTGCCTAACCTTTCGGCATTAGCCATACACCTAAGGTTTATTTTAACCTAGCAAAACCCTTTAGGCCCCATACCATCAATTTTCCAAGTCCATGCGATAGACCTTTGTGCACAATAAATAAAAAAAGAACTTAATGAATGAAGAAACTCCTCCACCTTCAATTCAAAACTGTTCTGACAACGCTTACCATACCTGTTAAACAATAAAATTTATAAAATCTTCCGTACATTCTTGCCGCTTCCTATCTAGTCTTGTTTCTGTGTTCTAGAGTCTAAGATCTGCCGCTGTTGTTATAACTATAAAATATAACTTATAAGTTTTTGTGAACTTATACTTTTATTCAAGCCCTTTTAATAATTTCTTGTATTTATTACAATTCATTTATATGCAGGATACAAAGACTAACGGGTCGAGACATATTGTTCTGTAGTTATCACACTTTTGTTTAATAGATTCTTTTTCATAAATTTATTCGAAATGTTCTTATCTTATCTTTCTTCTTAATTTCAGAATCAATGTTCTTATCAGCGATAGTGTCATCTTAAATCGACTTTTTTAAAGAATGATGACAAAGCAATAAAACTAGTCCGTTACCACCTGAGATTGGATATTTGTAAGAATGAAGGTTCATAAAAACCTTAACGCAATTTTAAACAGTAATGGACTTAATGAAGTGATTAATAAAGTGTGCAATAAAATAAAAAATACGACAACGTTTGTGTTTCTATTCTAATGTTTTAGAATTTATTTTTACAATAAACACGCATATGTAAGTGTATTGATATAAGTAAAAAAGAGTAACGATTTGTCTTTGTAAGGAGATTTAAAAAAAAATGAATGAAGAAAAAGTGAAGTTTTATTGTATATGTAATGATAGTGTTTTTTGTCCCTAACGCAAAATTGAGAATGAATGTATTTATTAGCGAAAATCTGTGGTGTGAGAGGGTTGATGGCTATTTACTCTTCGATTCACATAACGTCGCTCTTTTTCTTCGTCTATCAGCGTTTAGGTTTCTCTCATTGGTATGCCTGTCCTGTGCGAAGTAAAGACGATAAAAAAAAAACAGTTATTTATTATTTTAAAGATGAATAGGCACTTTTGTTACTAGACTCTTGGTCCGTCTAACTCCGCTCTTTTCATGGTCAGAAGGATGTTGTTGAGAAAAGGTTTAAAATTTTACAAAAATTTTCTGGAAAATTTATTGCTAAAAATGATGCAAATTGAGTTGAAGATCAATAAAGCCCATTTGTCGTTCTAACTTCGCCTTTTTCCTTTATCAATATTGTAAGTTTGCGACTTCTCGAAAGAAATGATTTAGGAAACTTAGAAAACGAGGCAATAATCTTTTCATAAAACCTTGTCGATCTTGTAAACCTTTGAAAGAAAAATAGGCGGATTGTATGTAGACTGCAGGTCCGTCCAACCTTGCACTTTTCCTGGCGGCAGTTCAGTTTTTCTTGTCTGTTTGTAAGTTCTAAAAAATATGAAATAATAAAGGGCCTAAATGATAACCCTGGGGCACTCCAGATTTTGCGCCGATAAATTTAGACAAAGAATTTTTACTTGAAGCTGACTGCTATGCAAATAACTATGAAACACAACAATATGGGTCCATGGAAGCCGAAAACATTTAATTAAGATAAAAGCAAATTGAAATTGACACAATCAAATGGCTTATTGGAATATCTCATTGAAACGGCCATAATTCAATAAACGTTAAAAGTATTTTAATGTCAAACAAACCATTTGAAAGAAGAGGAACGCATATTTTACATATTTTAACGGTAAATTCGTCGTTAAAAAGCTACGTTCCTCTTCTTTCAAATTGTCTGGTTACAATCCTTTAAGCCGTTTTTAAATTATAGCCGTTTCAATAAGATAATCCGATATCGTTCACTTACGTATATAATAAATATAAATATGTTTATATACGTATATAATAAATAATATAACGAGAAGTCACGCTAGCTCAACTGGTAGAGTAGCGGTGTACCTAGCCGAAGGTCGTGGGTTCGAATCCCGCTCGTGACATTGAATTTTTTATCTCAATGAAAAACCTTAATTAATTGAAAAATATTAATTGGTCAAGCGGACCACGAAACTAGTCAATTAAATAATATAACATTAATGTGTTAATTTTGGAGGTAAATCACCAAAAAAAGTTTGGTCCAAATTCGTGACCCACCAAGTTTGTTCGTTCCCTTATTAGCTAAAAGCTTTGTCAATATCGGAGACAATCTTGGATATTTTTGTTTACATTTTATTAAAATTCAGGATTGTTTCAGACCCATTAACTGTTCAATGGTTTTTATGCTGAATGTGATTGATTTTTCACTCATTAACGAAATTTATTTTACGTAACCAAGCGGCCGATGTTGACCGTCGTATGACTCAGCAGGAAACAAAAGCCTTCGCAATCAGATAAGCACGGCGAAGTTCTACGACCGTGATGTTTTTAGTCTTCGGGTCACGCGAGCTGTCCTACCTTTTATTTACGGCGAATTTTACTTGAGGGGATATTTTCGCTCAATCAACTGTGTATAAGTCGAATTGTACCTAGGAGTCTTTCATTTTGATAAGACATTAAAGGCATTTTTAATCTTCTTAGCTTTTGAGGCCTGTTTATTTATTTTCCATACTCAGAAAACACTGGGAAAAAGTCATTTGAAAGAGCCCAAGTCTTTCCAAACGGACTTTTTAATCAAACGTTTCGAAAGCTTATGCATTTCAATACCTGGGTGTTATTAAGATCGAGCCAAGATATACATTCAAAAGGATTCCTGCTTTTTTTCTCGAAGGACTCAAACCTCGAGGATACAACAATAACAGTCCTTTCCTGCGTCCGGCGAATTCCCGCGTCGACAGGATCCAATTAGAAAGCCGAATCCGGCTTTGTAAGTCGTCCTTGAAGGACATTATTGACCTTTTGATAGTGGTTTGAAAGAATTAATTGTGTCAATGGTTTTAATTATCGTTATGAGCCCGTCACGGGTGAGAGAGCCCATCCGCTTTTTTCAATTATTTGTTGCCTTATGTACAAATAATTCAGTTGTATAAACAGAAGTAAAAAAGCGTATATTTTGTCGCGTTATGTAACTCCGTCCTGTTCCATTTGGTGGCATTTGGCCCACAGTAGTAAAATCGCTGTTAATTATTTACTACACCGCATGAACCGGAGCAATGTTGTTAATGGGTGTTAGCTAACACCTGCGGATTTATTGCTGTTGAGTCTGCGAGCTATTTTAATTAGTGTTTTTTTCCCCTTATACAATGTAGGACGCTCCAAAAACCAACCTCTGAATAAAACATAAAAAATCCCATCAAATAATATTGCTGATTTATCAGTATTCGCTATAGATTATGTACAAAAGGGTTGTTGTTTTTGTACAATATATAGTTATACACAAATCATTTTACACTCTTAGATATAACAAATAACTCTTATAACAAATAACAAATAACTCATAATCAACGCTAATTTAAACATCCCACTTTTCGACCATCTGACTCATAGCTGCACTAAGAAATACAAATATTGACAAATTACTTAACATTTCAATGATTTAATTTAGTTAAATGTCAATAACATCTCACATGGGGGCGTCGGTGGCCGCAACGGTTTAGGCGTTGACACGGCGCTCATCGCTGTAAGGTAAAAGTCCCGGGTTCGAATCCAGCGGCCTGAGGGTTTATACGACCTCTGCTGTTGCGAACCCTCGTAAACACCTCTTCATTTATAATGGTTATGTTATTAACATTTATGGACGTTTTTGCAACCCTTTTAATGAATTCTAGCGTTACCGTCCCCCCTATGTGTAAAACATTGATAGTATGAGAGGCAAAATTAGCAGAATTGGAAAAAGACATTGCAACACCTTGCTTATATCCCTAACATTTACGAATAAAATGAAAGTATACTTTTTAAACAAACAATCAAACCACATTTCCTTAAACTGGCAACTCCCTACTTTTGGAGCCTATTGGCTAGACGCGGCAGTAGTAAGACCCAATAACCTATGGATCATTAATCTGGTGGAACAAAGCTCAACAAACAGTAGCTACCCAAACATTAGGCAGCATACAAAGACTAGCAAACTTATGTATCACAGGAGCAATGAGAACAACCCCTACAAATGCATTAGAAACTCTGCTAAACCTACCTCCATTGGAAATATTCATACAAGGAGAGGCTAGGAAAAGCTCACTTAGGTTCCAGAAACAATTAAATTTGAAAGGAAGTAAACAATTCGGGCGTACAACCATAATCAACAAAATCAGACACCCATTCTTTGAAATGGGGACTGATTATATGATCCCGGAAACAATCTTCTCAACTTCCTATAAAGTCTCAACGGACTATAAAGGAAAGGAAGAACACAGGAGAGCATCAGATACAATGATATGGTATATGGATAGCTCCAAAACAAACGAAGGAACAGGATCGGGCATTTGCTGTACAAGCCCAAAACGTGAGCAATCAAACACATTAGGGAAGGTCTTTCCAGCAGAAATACATGCCATCAATGTTTGTGCCCTGGAAAATCTTAACAGAGGTTACACTGGCAAAAAAATCCTCATAAGATCTGATAGCCAAACAGCCAATGAAGAAATAGCATGTAAAAGCATCACATCAAAATTAGTCAGTTAATGCATCCAAAATATCCAAAACCTGGGGAAACACAACACCTGATGATATCTTTGGTGTAAGGGAACAGAGGAATTTGGGGTAACGTAAGCAGACAGAATGGCCAGAGGAGGATCTGCAACCTATACTTGGGATAACAAAAACAAATATAGAATCTTTCATCGCAGAATGAATCCAAACAAAACAACAGGAGAAGTGGATGAACTCTAGCGGTGCTAGAAATAGTAAACTTATCAAACAACCCTCACCAAGACTGGCAAAAGTATTGCTGCAATTGGAGAAGGCCAAACTCAGAGGAGTGGTATGACTACTAACCGGTCATTGCTTTCCCGTATACTCTGTTGTCCTGAAAAGGACAATGAGGAGCTTTAACGTCCGCACCTGGTCTATGCGGCCTTATCGGACGTTTTGATTCTCAAGATGAGAGCTGATGCACCTCCGCATATGACAGAAGTGTGTTACTGCCGCAGCGTTGGTGTAGAGACAACTCAGCCCCAAGGGGCCAAGACAACCTCGCTCCCCGCTTGTCCGCATTAAGAGTCGAACCGTAGACCGCGCTCAAAGGGCTACCTAAGCCGAAATATATCAGCCTGGTCTCCCAGCGCGCTCTTTAGATAGAGAAGGCCACTCTACCTCCTAGAGTATTGGCGCTTCCCCTGCATAGAAACTACCGGATCCGCTCCGCCCGCGGTTTTGTTCAAAGTGGAATTGCTAACCACCCCCCTAGAAGAGATCACCTATGGTAAAAGTTTCCAATCGATCTCAGCCTACACCTACGTGCCTAGCATACTCGAATAGGAGCAACCGATTCACTACCCGTTCCCATCCGCCACTACTCGTGCATTCGAGGGACTTTTCAGCACAATAGCGTCGTTAACGCTTATATGCTGCCGTCCCATCCGTCGTACCCCGCCGGGTGTATGACGATGGTCATACTCAAGTTTTGTGCGAAGGTCACAGGTAGAAGACAGCCTCTTCTCTAAGTTCCGCCAGGGGCGTCGCCACGAACCACTACGAGCCCATTCCCAGTGTAACAGGGGCTAAACCTTGGAACATTTCTGTTACCCCGTAGAACAGCTGCTCCCTCCCGCGTCTATGCAGACAGGATGTGGTACCCTAACCTTCGTGTCCTCTGATAAGGCACCCGCCGCCCCATGCCGACCACAGTACAGCTTGGGCTTTAGAGAGGTTGCCACGCCCTCAGGGCTGCACCATTATTTGGTGCCAAGACACCCCCCCTTGTAGCCAAGGGTTGGCAGGGGTTACAGGGAACAATGATGGAACCTGGAGTGAGAAAGGGACGTGTATGAGGACACGAGGTACACCTTTCTTGGGCTCCGAGCCTTAACCACATTGTACCACCCGTCGTCGTTGTAGTTCCACATTTACTAACCGGTCACTGGCATCTGAGAAAACATCTACACAACATGGGCATATACAACGATGATCCCATCTCCAGATTATATAATGAAGAGGAGGAAACAGCCACCCATATCATCTTCGAATGCGAAACAACAGCTCAATGGAGATTTAACCTAGCACATGGAAAAAACTTAGGGAATCAAATTGCAGCCGCGACAGTCTTTGACCTGACACTTCTAAGGAGAAGGATTGATTCTATGAACTAAGGAACTAGGAAGGTACAATAAGTCAAAAGGCTGCAGTGCCTGGGGAGCGCAAACCCCGCTTCCTAGTATCCTTTTTACCATACCATACCTTACCCTACTTTTGGCAAATAACTAAACTGACAAAATTTTCAGAAATAGAGACATCTTCTTTCATGGTGCTTATAACCCAGAATTTAACAATCTATGTGTTTACAATTTCAAAAAAGTTCAATAATTCATAAGAGCCAATCGTTCGGCTTTGATAAGTCGGAATAAAGCGAAGTGCTACTAACATTGGGCATAGGCGAAATATGTTGAAATAGGAGCCAACTTGTTCCTTCCTGCTTATAATCCTAACAGAACTCTATCTGGTCTGATTTTATTGTTTATTGCTGCCTTTTTTTAACGGACAAAATTTTGATAAATTAGAATGAGAAGACTGTATTTCACCTCCAAACTAAAAAGATGAGCGCTTTCATTAAATCCTGGCTGACAAATTGAAGCGGTATAAAATTATTTTTTTTAAAATACAATAAATTAGATTAATTTCCGACTAGAACTATATCAAATCTTTGGTAACAACGAACCGAAGGTTCAGACAGAAGCGGGCTCGTCGAACTTTAGTTGGCCAATTTCTGCCATCTCGGCACCCAGCTACCGGTGACATTCTGTTGCCGATGGCCTTCATAAAGCTGATTATGAAGCGAGTCCCACTTCCCATAACCAGTTTCAGATCGTCTGGGTAGAGGTAATGAACGTCGACTAGAAAGAAAACCTGGCCGTAATGAATTCGGAGGCGTCAACTTTTTGACAGTGACAAACTTGAAAAGCAAATTATGCGCAAATAAAATAAACGCGGGTTTTTATGACGGTAAAAACTAGCTAGATTGAGCGGTTCAAAAATCACCATGAAACAACAAACAAATCGAAAAATCATAACTGAACTATTTAAAACTTTTTTCTTTTTTGATTTGAGAAAAATTCAGAAAAACTACTGCAAAACGTTCAAGTGGCTAGAAAAACAACATGAAACTTCTTCAACAGTTTCTAATAACAACAACATTAAACTTCTTTAAAAACCACATTTATATAGCTGTACAACATAGAAACTTCCTAGAAGTTAGAAAATATCCATGAAACGTTTCAAAACATTTGTGAGCTTAGGAAATTTTCATGAAACTAAAACATCCTAGAATTTCAAAAAGATTCGTCACAAAGTTTTGTGCTTAGAGAAACTTATATCTACTTAATATAATGTATAAAATAATAATGTATAAAACAAGAAAAACTATTATAAAACTCTTTTTATAAATTCACTAGTTCTCGTGGTCCGCTTGACCGCTTGAAAAGTTTCATGGATATTTTCTAACTTCTTCTTTCAATTAATTAAGATTTTTAGTTGAGATAAAAAGTCAGTGTCACGAGTGGGATTTTTTTATAAACGTTTTTACCTGCGACAAAACTGTTTGCCGTTTAACTGAAAAGATTTTGATAATTTATTGACTAAGTTTCACTTTTCTTGATTTTGAATGCGGTTCGAGGAAATAAGCAGGGCGAGGCAGACGTATTTCTCCTATTTCTGCTTATCAAACGATGTATATTATACGAATTGAGACAGTTTATGTAAAATATTTTTGTTCAATTATTCCATCTTTGACTCCTCGTAAATCTGACGAAATGTGAAGAATATCAATAAGCAGTTTTGAGACAAGATGCATTCCAACTCCGTTAATTTTACCTGAAAATAATTTACTAAGTAGGAACATAGCCAGTTTAGGTGAAAGAACTTAGATAACTGAAAAGGTAGTTTTTTTTTTTACAAAGTCTCACTTCTTCTTACAATGTGGATGGTTAAATGTTAGGGGTATAAGCACGGTGTGGCTACTTCTGAAAAATTTTACAGTTTACCGTGAAAAGTAGAAAGTTAGCCAGTTCAGGGGATTGGCTTTTGTTTGATTCAAAAGTCTGTATCCTTTCTATTGATATTTATTGTTGTTTCATTGTTGTCAGGGAATTAAGAAGGGCGTGGCAACACACTGACTTTTCGAATTCTGCTAATTTTGCCTCGCATACTCTCAATGTTTTAGACCAAGTGAAATATTAGCCAGCTAAGATAAAATAATTATAAACTTATCTATTATTAACGTTCCATCTCGTAGTTTTGTAATTTAATTGTTTAGACTACGATGAATACGGTAGAATAAATAACAAGCAATTACCGGAAAGACTGCGTTTCATCATAACGATGGCATGTGGAAGCGATAACATCATTTAAAGGGTTGCAAAAAAGTTCGTAAATTTTAACAGCATAGCATTTTATATATATATAGCATTTTTCAGTCAAATGACACTTTTTTCAACAAAATAAAACTTTTTTCAACCAAATGAAACTTTTTCAATTAAATGAAACCTTTTTTCAATCAAATGAAACCATTTCTCAAGCAAATGAAACCATTTTTCAATCAAATGAAACTGTTTTTCAATAAAATGAAACCATTTTTCAATCAAATGAAATCATTTTTCAATCAAATGAAACCTTTTTCAATCAAATGAAACCTTCTTTCAATCAAATGAAACTTTTTCAATCAAATGAAACTTTTGTCAATCAAATGAAACCATTTTTCAAGCAAAGTAATCAAATGAAACTTTTTGCAATCAAATGAAACCATTTTTCAAGCAAATGAAACCATTTTTCAAGCAAATGAAACCATTTTTCAATCAAATGAAACCATTTTTCAAGCAAATGAAACCATTTTTCAATCAAATGAAACCATTTTTTAAGTAAATGAAACTTTTTTTCAATCAAATGAAACTTTTCAATCAAATGAAACTTTTTCAATCAAATGAAACCATTTTTCAAGCAAATGAAACCATTTTTCAAGCAAATGAAACCATTTTTCAATCAAATGAAACTTTTTTTTCAATCAAATGAAACCTTTTTTCAATCAAATGAAACCATTTTTCAATCAAATGAAACCATTTTTTAAGCAAATGAAATTTTTTTCAATTAAATGAAACTTTTCAATTAAATGAAACTTTTCAATCAAATGAAACCATTTTTCAAGCAAATGATACCATTTTTCAATCAAATGAAACTTTTTTTTCAATCAAATGAAACCATTTTTCAATCAAATGAAACCATTTTTCAAGCAAATGAAACCTTTCTCAATCAAATGAAACCTTCTTTCAATCAAATGAAACTTTTTTCAATCCAATGAAACCATTTTTCAATCCAATGAAACCATTTTTCAAGCAAATGAAACCATTTTTCAAGCAAATGAAACTTTTTTCAATCAAATGAAACTTTTTTCAATCCAATGAAACCATTTTTCAAGCAAATGAAACCATTTTTCAAGCAAATGAAACCATTTTTCAATCAAATGAAATTTTTTTTTCAATCAAATGAAACCTTTTTTCACGCAAATGAAACCTAAAACCGGATTTCAAGCCCTTTAGCTCATCATCAGGTTGTCTCACGACACGAATTGCAAAAGTAAACCCGCTGATACCCCCGCCAAAGCGAAAACGCCTTTCAACCTGATGATGAGCTAAAGGGCTCGAAATCCGGATTGTTGCGAGACAACTTACTGTGAGTAGGAACCATCTTTTTAAAAAGGATTGAACTCCACACCCACTCCATCATTCATAATTTCTCACAGAAAGTTGTTGCTCGCTCAAAAACACTTTTCTATCACTTAATTAAACTTCGACGGGGTGGATGTAGAAAAGTTTGATGAATACTGATCTTCACAAGAAACGTTCTTGTACCTAAGCCTTACGATTCAATTACTGTAATATTAATATTCAATCATCATAAAAATTATTGTTAGTACTATAATATCATTTATTTATTCATCTACATAATTATTACCATTAGGTTTTAGGTTTCATTTGCTTGAAAAAAGATTTCGTTTTCTTGGAAAATGGTTTCATTTGATTGAAAAAAGGATTCATTCGTTTAAAAAAAGTTTCGTTTGATTGAAAAAAGTTTCATTTGGTTGAAATAAGTTTCATTTGGTTGAAAAAAAGTTTCATTTGACTGAAAAATGCTATAATCTTCCTATATTGAATTTGAATTACAAAACTTTAAATACATTTTTGAGGCTATAAAAATGTATGCATAAATTAATAACATTTGAATTACTTGTGCCTTTTTATAAAACACCCTAATGTTTGGATTTCATTTTCTTGAAGTAAGGTTTCATTTGCTTGAAAAAAGGTTTCAGTTGCTTGGAAAAAGGTTTCATTTGATTGAAAAAAATTTCATTTTACTGAAAAATGCTATATATGAAGATATTAAGTGTTGTTGAAATTAACTAAATTAAATCATTGAAATATGCAATTTGTCAATATTTGTACTACCTTCGCGCAGCTTTAATTTAGGCGGAAAAGTGGGCTCATATTGTGCCGCTAAATTGGCGAATCACATTTTTTTTAATATATCAGTTTAGGTAAAAACCGTTGATCATTTTCTCATAAAGTTTCACTTCTCTTGAACCTCGATGGGGTGATGTCAGGAATATAAACAGAGTGAGACAAAATTCAAACTCATTCCGATTCTGATAATTTTGGCTGTTAATATTCTTATCATAAGGAGAAGCTGTATTGTAGGCGAAAGAATGTTATTCTACTGTTTCAAAAGCGTCATTTGTTTAAATGTTGATGGTTAAGTATCAAGGTTATAAGCAGGGCGAGGCGAGAAGCAAACTCCTTCCAACTCTGTTCATTTTGCCTGTCAATATTCTACTTGAAGTCAGACGTTATCAGTTTATGTAATGTGAATTTGAGTATTTGCACAAAGTGTAATTTCTCTTGAATTCGCACGATAAGATCCCAGGTCTATAAGGAGGTTGAAGCGACACATAGTTTCTATAATTTCTGCGCATTTTGCCTATCAAACGCTCAGTATTTAGAAGTAGAAAATAAGCCGGTTTAGGTGATGTACTTTGATCATTTCCTTGCAAAGTCCGATTTCTCATGGATCTGTTTGGGTTATAAGCAGAGTAAGGAAGGTTCACTCTTCTACCATTTCTAATAATTTTACCAGCTTACAGTCTATATTTTACAAGAAATAAAATGTTAGCCAGTTTAGGTAGATGTTTCTTCATTGGCACAAATTGTTCTTAGAGGTTTTAGGAAGTTGTCAGTTTATGTTAAAATCATTTGCTAATCGAGAAGTATGACTCAACTCGAATCTGGGTGGTTGGATGTCAGAGTATAAGCTGGGTGAGGCAAAATGCAAATTTCTTCCAGTTCTGCTAATTTGGCCTGTCAATTTGTTACTAAATGTAGTAAGTTAGCCAGTTTAGGTGAATGGATAATTTATCTTACTATGTCTGACTCTTGTACTCTTGGATACTGTGATGTTAGGGATATAAGCAGGTAATATACTGATCGCTTCCATTGTTGATAGTATGGCCCTTTGCCGTAATAATTTCCATTTAATTCGGAAGATTAGGATTAAAAATTATTTTTGTTGTCATTCTCTTGAATGTGGACGACGTAGTTCAGGGATAGGTATCGATGTTTACCCGGTTCGCCAGAGGCTGCCTAAATATTAATGATTTGTCACATGTTTCCCAGTTTCCGCGTGGTGTCTGGGTTTTTCGGTGGAAAAATGTATGCTTCCTTTAGAAAAATCCAACGTCTTCTGTTAAGGACTTTCTCCTTGGGGACACCCTTCCTGCAAGGAAGCCCGTCACCGGTAGCCCCGTGGAGGGGAGGCGAGGGCGAGACGGCACGGAGGAGGACCGGTACATTCAGAGGCAAACTGTCCACGGCAGGGCTCGGTCGGTCTCGCTTTTTCTTCTCAAGTTCGCCTCCACTGGATACGAGGGGGAGGGGCTGAAGACCACGTTTTTCACCCGATTCGCGGAGTATAGTGCATTCACTTATTTTCTTCCTGGTGCAATCTGTACATTTACAGTGCTATTCTTATTTTTTTGTGTTAGTGATATTTTAAGATCTTCTAAATATAAATAATTGGTGAGTACTTAATTTATTTGAAAAATAATTAGTAACTTTAGTAGTTAGTATTAGTAGTTTCAGTAGTATCTAGCAAGATGCTTTTTATACTTGTGTTAAATACATTAGAAATTTATTGCTATACAATATTCCAATTTTTGCGGACACCAAAAATAGGAAAAAAATTAAAAAATATTTTTTAATATATAAATTTTTGAACCGAAATCTAGAATCACAGATTAAAAACAAAAATAAAAACAAAGACGTTAAAAACTCATAGAACCTTCGGATGAATTAAAAAACATCATGCACTTACTTCAGAAATCATTCTAGTAGAAAAATGACATGAAAGTACTTCAAAACTTTGTAGGTGTAAGAAAAAACATCAAGAAACGCCTTCATAAAATTTGAGAGATCATCCTCGAAACATGGGTAGAAAAGGTTCATAAAACTACTTAACATTTTTTGAGTAGTTACAAAAATTCATAAAACCGCTTCAAAGCATTTGAGTAGTTAAAAAATTCCATGAAACTACTTCAAAACAGTTGAGCTCTTAGAAAGGATTCATAAAATCTCTTCAAAAGTTTTGTGTACTTAGAAAAGTCTATAAAACTGCTTCAAAACATTTTAGTGGTTAGAAAACGCCCACAAAACTATTTCCAAACTTTTAATAGTAAGAAAAAGATAATAAAACTACTTCAGAATTTTTGAGTAGTCAGAAAAAGTCCACGAAACTGCTTTAAAACTTTTGAGTGGTTAAAACGTTTTCGAAACTTCTACAAAACAGTTGAGCTGTTACAAATCGTTCATAAAACTTCTTCAAAATTTTTCAGTGGTTAGAAAAGGTTCATGAAACTGCTTAAAATGTTTATTTTAAACCGCTTCAAAGCATTTGAGCTGTTAGAAAAAGTTCACGAACTGCTTCTAAACTTTTATTAGTAAGAAAAAGTTCAAATTGTTTCAAAATTCTCGAGTAGTAAGAAAGAGTTCTCGAAACTGCTCAGAACTTTTGAGATATTGCTGATTAATGGGCCCGGTTATCATGATTGATCGATTCGGCTGAATTATTAAAACTGCTATCTTACAAGATTATATGTTTTTTTTTTAACTTTGTACGACATTTATAAAGGCTTGTATCATTACGTCTGAGATTTTTTATTCTTATTAAGTAAAGTCAAGATTTATAGTGATTGTTTTCAAAGTACAATACGCACCTTTTAATCCAAAAGGTTAAACATTTTTATTGTAAATTAAATGTATTTTTATGTAAGGGGTTGTACAATAATCAGTAGGTATCGTGTCTCAACAAAAAAAAAATTAATTAGATTTAATTGTTTAGTACAGACATCATTAAAGCAAGACTGCTTATTTAATTCAAGATTTAATGATTTTATGTTTATTTGAGCATTGTTTGAAATCCCATCTGTTAGGGAGCTTCTGACATATGAAAGTTTGTGTTGAGTTGATTGACTGGATGATATTAACCACTCTGGCTTATTTTCATTTACATTGCTGTAGATGAAATCCATGATTATCCACGTACATGTTTCTGTATTGAAATTTGCTGATTTGCCTCGCCCTGAATCCGATCGGATAGCGTTCGCCAGAAGGAAATGGGCTGCTTTGAATGCCCCTTGCCGAACCAGCTATCTTGTTAACACACCTGTCTTTTCAGACCTTTCTGTCCACCTGGCCCTTTTGCCAAAGTGTTTTCAGCCGGCCACGTGTTATCGATTTTCAGGGCCGTTCAATAAAATAGTATCAGCATAAAAATTTAAAAACAGCCTAAAATTCTTTGCGATTGTCAATCTCCTTTGATACCACGCAACGAGTTTAAATATCACCTATTCTCCAAGGATTTAATGTCAATAGAGGTTCCATTTAAAAGGCACCCAATCTTCTATGTAGTGACGATTTTAAATAATGAAACGCGCGAGCTTATCATAAATCACGAATCCTGACACCCTTCCCCTAAAAAAGAAACAAGATAAAAACACTTGAGTCGGTTTAACAATGACAGCATGACTTTGCCGAATTAATATATTTTCCGGTTTAATTGAGGCTAAAATTTACAGCCGTTGTGTTAAAGAGAGGCGGAGGAAACGAGGGCACACCAAATGAACAAGCGTCACGATAAATACGTGATGAACGAGTAACACTTTTATATGCATGACTCATTGTCTTAGAAGACTCATTTCAGTTATTTACGATATTTCTAGCTCTAAATTGTAAAACTGAAAAGTAGCGAAAAGTGAATCTATTAAATGAAGCTCTGTGATAAGGCATTTTTAATTAATTTTTTTTCAAGTGTGTGGTGATTAGTGACCGTTAATCGATAGTTATTCGGAAATCGTGAGATGCGGTCTGGTGTGATGTACGTTTCAGAATAATAAAAAAAGAGGGAAAATTCAAAAGGTGTGGTTGAGATGGGAAGTTGATGTCCGAGTGGAGGTCACGATAGCTCAAGTGGTAGAGCAGCGGCGTATCAAGCCGAAAGTCGTGGGTTCGAATCCCGCTCGTGCCATTGACTTTTTTATCTCAACTGAAAACCTTAATTGATTGTAATAAAAAAAACATTTTGTACAATTATCACTTGAAAAAACACGACACGTGTGCACTCTCAACACGACACGCAAGAATGTCACAATTACACAGAAAACAAACACTTTGAGCCCTGAAGATGAACTCAATAAAGATCGAAAGTTGGCACGATAAATAAAATGTTTTTCTAAAACCTATGTCACACCAGACCGCATCTCACGATTTCCGAATAATCGTTGACTAACGGTCACTAAACACCACACAAAATACTTTTTTTTTGGCCAATCGCGACTCCTCGTTTGCCAGTCAATAAATAATATCGGCCGTTTATTTGGTGTTTTGCAGTTTGCATTTTTAATTATGTCGATTTATCAACTGACAGGTAGGTTTTAAAAATATAAAAATAGGGAGGTAATATTGTACAATTTATGTTAGAGTTTTATTTGTAGGAGCGGGAAAAAAAAGAAAAAAAGTCTAGAGTTGAGAGTTAGGACTTGCCTGTTGCTACTTCAAATTGATTTCGTAAATCAATCTTCTTAAAATTTGGTCAAAATATCCACAAAAACTTTATGAAACTAAGGAAATATCAAAAGAGTATTGCAAAAAATCGGTAATTTAAACGTTTTATTCTTATTTTTTACAACTGCATTATTCCACGCAATTACACGAATAAGTAATTACATAAAACATGCGTAGGTGGCGTGGTGGACCAAAACTCTTCAGGCCAAAGCAATAAGGCTCCTAAATGGCAGCCAAAGACTAGCGTGTCTCAGTGTCACCGGTGTCATGAGCATAATGCTAACTGCGGCCCTGGAAGTTTTGTTAAACCTCCCACCACTTCACATTTGACTCCAAGGAGAAGCCAGAGCAGTAGTCCACAGTATAATAAATGGACAACTATCTGCTAGGATAGGCCATGTGAATAAACAATGGAAACTGAGGGAGGAGGTACAGATGCCATTCTAGATATGCCAATTGATGCCACTACACCAACAAGTACAAAGTACTAATACCAGAACGGGAAGAATGGGCCAAGGGAACACCACTAAAGGCAAATTCCTACTAGTATACTGACGGCTCCAAAACCGACAAAGGTACGTGAGCTGGGGTCTTTGGGATGAACTCCAAGACCGAATTGACGGTAAACTTAGGCAAGTATCCTACAGTTTTCCAGTCTGAAATCATTGTGATTGTACAATGTGCCAGAGAAATAGCTAGAGAAAAAAGCAGCGGCCCTGAAAGTTTTGTGAAACCTCCCACCACTTCACATTTTAATCCAAGGAGAAGCCAGAGCAGCAGCCCACAGGATCATACATGGACAACCATCTGCTAGGATAGGCCATGCGAATAAACAATGGATATTGAGGGAGAAGATACAGGCAGATGCCATACTAGGTATGCCAATTGATGCTACTGCTATAAAGTACAACTTCACCAAGAAGTACAAAGTACTGATACCACAACGGGAAGAATGGGCCAAGGGAACACCACTAAAGGCAAATTCCTACTGGTATACTGACGGCTCCAAAACCGGCAAGCGTTCGGGAGCTGGGGTCTTTGGGACGAACCCCAAGACCGAACTGACGGTAAACCTAGGCAAGTATCCTACAGTTTTCCAGTTTGAAATCATTGCGATTGAACAATGTACTAGAGAAAGAAAAAGGCTAGGAATACATTCCCGGAAGATAGCCATTTTCTCTGACAGGCAGGCAGCTCGCAGGGCCTTAGCCTCATGCGAGGCGAAAGCAAAGGGTGTTTGAAAATGCATGGAGGCCCTGACGGAAGCCAGCGACACAAATGATCTGACATCCCTGGACCCATCAAATCCCTGGACATTCGGGGCATAGAGGCAACGAAAAGGTTAACATGTTGGCCAAAAAGGGAGCCAACATGGACTCTACAGGCCCAGCACCCTACTGCGGCCTACAGCCTGCCACAAAAGAGGATACATGTTAAAATGGATCCTTAATGAGTCCAAAACCTGGTAGAACAATACCACAGGTATGAGGCACCGAAGAGATTCATAGAAGAACCATCCGCAAAACTTACAAAAGAACTACTGGAGGGTAACCGCAACCGAACCAGGATTCTGGTTGGACTCCTGATGGGCCACTGCCGCTTAAGAAAGCACATGCACCGCATAGGAGTACAGACAGAAGAAACACTGTGTAGATACTGCCAGGAAGAGGAGGAGACCGCAGAACACGTTTTACGTTTCTGTGAAGGTCTATGTAGGTGCAGCTTCTAGCAACTAGGACAAGAAAAACGACAAGCAATATCCTACACCAAGGAACCGTTGGCTGGTTAATTGCCTGAAGCTGGCCAGTGAGTTATAATTAACAGAGGAGCACAATAGATCTATTTAGGTCGAGGTGCAGTAAGCCTTGTGGCCGCTGTCTCTTATCCCTATCCTTATCTCTATGAAACATGAACGATTCAGTGATGGAAGCCGTTAGTACATCGATATGAGACTGAGACCTATGAGGCCGATATCAGGTAGTGAAGTTGTCGCGGGGCCACCGACGCTTCAGTCTTCTGTTAGTATTATTAGACAACTTGGCAACAGGTTGACGAAAGGGTTCAAATTGTGGGATAATTGGAACGTTTTGTACCGGGATTGGGCTAGTTGAGTAGCAAGAGGAACATTTAGGTCGGTATGTGGTGTGATTGGACACTTCGATTGATGTTGGAACGCCTTGCATACCCGTAAAGTTCAAATCTGTGGGCCCAATGGAGGGCCAGGAATTGGAACATTTTCAAACAATATGTAAACTAGCTTCAAGATTATTAAAGTACACGAAAAAGTAAATAACAGAGGGCCAATGAGGCAACCTTGTCTTACTCGACTTGTTGAACTTCAAAAAATCTCATTGACCATTGAAAGTATACGGTTTTTTGGGGGGCCTGGATAAAAGCGGTTTTACTATTTTACGTGAGAGATGAGGGGAGAAGAGAAAGAAGAAATATATATATATATATATATATATATAAGAGAGAGAGAGAGAGAGAGAGAGAGAGAGAGAGAGAGAGAGAGAGAGAGAGAGAAAGAGAGAGAGAAATGTAACTAGGTAGCAGGAAGAAAGAAGAAAAATAAATATATTTTAAATATATCTATCTATCAATCTTTATGTGCTATAATCAGTACCAAACCGGTACTTAAAACTAATGTACCTAATTGTGAGGAGCGATAAATCTGAGACGAAATAACAAATTTAATCTGTTATAATTAAAAATGTCACGTTAGTTTTGTCATGTTTTTAAGTTATATTTTATATCGTGGTGCTACTAATAGATTGGCCGTTTTTAAATGAAAACGCCGACTTGGAGTTGTTATTCTGCAACTTTTGCCAAAAAAGTTTCGAAACCAAAACCGCTTTTTAGATTGCATTGTAAGCCAAACAAAGGAGGAACCGCTCTTCAAAAAAGGGGAAAAACCTTCTGACTCAGCGGTTTTTCTTACGTCTCGCCCAAGTTTGTAACATTTATTTCACCAAACAATTCGGTAAGATTAGCCCGGTTCGAATTATCAGCCCGATAACGCGAGTAAACACTTGAGCCTTCGAAATTAAAAGTCGCAGCAAGGCTATTTTCGGACGACAAGGATTGATTTTTTTTTTTTTTTCAATTAAAATTTTTCAAATGTGTCCAGCGTCGGGCAGAATCAATTTGTCATTTTCAATTCAATTATGATAATTTATTTTTAACATGTGCATATTGAAATACATATTAAAAATTTGGGCTTATATTTTGTTATTTACCGGGCACAAAAACTATGCTATGCCGGTCTTGTGAGGGGATTGCGAATTGCGAGTCAAAATGTCTAGGTAAGTCCTAAGAACATAACTGGAGTGGAAGTCGGAAGATGGTATGAAAACGTATCATTATCATAGCTGGTAACGATGGTATTCGGAGGGATCAGTAAGCAGCACAAATGGTAAATAAAATTGGACCAAGATTGCTCCCTTGTAGGACGTCGGCATGAATTGATCTGATATCTGAGGTTGAATGAAGTATTATCAAAATACGTGCACATAGGCAAGCAGAGAGAGAGAGAGAGAGAGAGAGAGGGAGTGAGGGAGGGGGATGAAGAGGGAGAGGGGTGAGAGAGAGAGAGAGAGAGTGTGTGTGTGTGAGGGAGGGGAGACAGAGAGACAGACAGACAGAGAAAGTGAGGCAGGCAGAGAGGGAGTGAGAAAGAGAGAGGGATGGAGGGAGAGAGAGGGATGGAGGGAGAGAGAGGGAGAGGGAGAGGGAGAGAGAGAGAGAGAGAGAGAGAGAGAGAGAGACAAAAAGAGGAAAATCTCAGGCACAGACACAACAAAAACAATAATACAAGGGGGGCGTCGGTGGCCGCAACGGTTAGGCGTTGACACGGCGCCCATCGCTGTAAGGTTAAGGTCCCGGGTTCGAATCCAGCGGCCCTGCATTCCAATTCGTCATACTTACAAATGGGCTTTTTTTTCAGAAACACCGGCACCCTGAGGGTAGATCTAATCTGCTGTTGCGAACCCTCGTAAAAATAACAATAATAATAAACAAACACAAGTAAATAATCAAACAGATAACATGCAGGAGGATGTGTCAGCTGAGTTTGTGGATGCATAGTTAGTTGGTTTTTTGGTGGTAAAATCTGGATGAATCATATTTAAAATGTAATTCGTTTTTTTTGGGTCATCTACTTTTGCTTAATTAATTATTAACTCAATACAAGTTAAACTTGAATATTGGTATGTTTAATGTCCACATATATGGAATGATGTCTACATAAGGAATAAACTCAACTCTAATATAATTTTAGTTATATTTATTTAACAATTCAATTCACCGTTTGCATACTTGTACTGTAAATTGAAGCCACTACACATGTAATGCTTAGTGGAGCATGTTGCAAATAAAGACTTAAAAAATACACACAAACGCGCATTCATAAAAACACACATACAGAAAAAAAGTCACACAATTAAACAAACAGGCACACACAAAGTGCAAAGCGGTACACATGCCAATACACAAAACACACGTACAGAAAACGAACATTTTCGTAGTTAAACAAACAAATAGAAACAAAGGGAAAACTTAACACACACAAGCACACATACACAGTACTATCAGCAAACAAACCAACAAGATAAGCCTATCTTAGCTCAATATTGCTTTTTGATTATGAACAAAAACATTCTCTGAAGAATTATTTTTCCTGTTTCGCAAAAAAAGTATGGCATTTTTGTATACAAATATACTATTTTCAAACGAAGAAATTCAGTGATACGTACACTCAACAGAATATAGTATTGGTGGTATTTGTAAAATTTGACATATCTAAGAGCAAAAAATATTATACTACGTGGGGTATTTTTTAAATTTTTAAAGGAAATATAATGTTTTAAAAATAGATTTTCCAATTTGACTTACAACCAGTTTAACTATACACGTACTGAGTGCACGTAGACATTTTATACTTATTCGTCCAGTTGGTCAGTTGTCAAAAAATTGTTGAGAAATCGTTCAAAGCAAGAAGTTACACGGAACTTTCCGTTCTTTTTGAAAAGACGGCAGCAGGGATATAAGGATGGCCAATTTTCTGCCAATTGTTGGCGTTTAAATTCAATTTCGTGCGGTCTGAGTAGTCGGATCGGATCAGACCTCAGGTAAGGCGATCGACTAATCGGATGATCTCATTGCGGCACTTTTCGAGGAGGAGGATGATTATTCAGGACCGAGCCGGGAGGTAATTTGCCTAATCCTTTTCTGGAGGATCAGGACTCAGTCACGACTCGTAAAGAACAAGAGAGATTCCGCCTGTTTGGCTTACTTTCTTAAGTCTTTACGTACTTTGAAAATAACTCTGATCTAAAACAAATACGTTTTACTGTTTTTTCGTTTGGAGAAAATTCAGGCGTCCAGTGATATATTCACCTCGTATATCTGTTTTTGAGGCCCAATTGAATGCCTGATGATAATTTTAAGTGACGCGTTCTTTAAAAAATGGATGGCATTGTCGCCGAGGTCGGTTAACGGGCTTGAAAAAAAATCGACACTTGTTATGCCCCAGACCTCCAAACCTGGCGGATCCTGCACGCCAGGAAATGGCACGACGTTCAATGATAAAGCATTTTATCGGGGGGGGGGGTGCAAAGAGGAAAAAAGGAATTTTTATCTATTAAAAACGGCTAATATTAAGGCAGATAGATTTCTCAATGTATGCATTTAATTGGAATCTGAATTTAAGAAAAGGAAAATAAAAGGATTTCAAAATGAGACACCGATTATATCAGTCAACGATATTTAGTCTTTTGTGCAATAAAAACTTGTAAAAGAAAAGGACCTCGTACTTTGACATGTAAGCCAAGAAAGAGTTAAGCATGACGTCCTCAGAAGAAAACAGCACTGGTCATACTTTATAATACCATAATGCAACAAAATTAATCAAAATAAGTACGATTGAAGTTAAAAAAACCAAACATAATAAGCAAACCAATTGATTATGATGGTAATGATGAGGATACTAAGATGAGGTTTTGTATTCCCAAGTACTCCAAGTTTCTGTCCCACCACTTTTCCTAGTTGCTACTAGGACGAATCCAAAAGTCACGTGGGACTTCCTGGGGAGCCGAAGACAAAACGTACAAAACGATTCAAAAGACGTTTAAGCTTATCTTAAAGCTCCCCAGTGAGTCCCCCGTTCGCCTCCCACCCATAATCGAAGTGGGGAAGAATAAGGGAGGAAACTAGGTGTTTATGCGTACTAAGTAGGAGAAGGTGGCACGAAACTGTGGGATATCTGGGAGATGGGTATAGGTTATGTGTGAAGCTGTGGCTTCGCGTATAAGATAATATATTCCATAACCTATTGGGGGTCATCGTTGAATATAACCATTTTGCGTATGTTGCCGAATAAACTTTAACTGTAGCAGTGTGCTTGCCTGTTGTGTTGAGGGTTATTTAACCTTGAGTTTACTGGCACCTCAAGAGTTAACTCATTTCTCCTTTTGTTTTGACCCATTCTGAGATAGAATCTGTGTTTAGGGATTGATCTTGTTTTCTCAATTATAGATTCTGAACCTATAGTTTGACAGACAAGACCTCCTGTAGCCAGTTTATCTGTTTGTTCATTGCCCAAAATTGGCAAGTGTAACCTAAACATTTTTGGAGGTTTTAGATACATTCATGAACTATTTTTGAGGTGACATTTTTACGTCCTAATGCTTTTTGGGTCGTTGGCTCTCTGATCTTATGAGGATTTGCTTGTCAGTATATCACTTTTTGTAAGTCAATGATTTAAGGTTTTTAGTTGCGATAAAAAAATCTGTGTCCGGGATTCGAACCCACGAACATCGGCTAGATACGCCGCTGCTACCACTTGAGCTATCGTGACTTCGATCTTCTCGGACACCAACTTCTCATCTCAACCCCACCTTTCGAATTTTCCCTCCTTTTTGTAAGATTTTCTATGGTACAAGTATTAATATTTTACATTGAAAAACAGGTGTACTTCATTAATGAGTTTGCGAATGCGAATAATTTGGGACCAGTTCTTTCACAAGTTTTGGGGCTATTTTTATACCATATTGAATTTGATTTTTTCTGAATGAACATAGGATGTAGTAAAGGATGTTTCTGGGATTGTATGATAATGATGAATATGGAAACTTGGTAGTCGGTTCTTTTTTGTTCCTCATGCATTGTAGTCTTCGGGCTTATTATACTTTCCTAATTCCTTAGTTCACTGCAGTCTGACGTTTGGACAACTCCTTTCCCTGGGTTTTCTTTGTAGCTCAGGTTATGTCCCGATTGAGCTGTTGTTTCGCGTTCGATTATATGGGAGGCTGATTCTACCTCCTCATTGTATAACCTACAAATAGGGTCATTATTGAACATACATATGATATGTATATGTTTCCTTACATGCCAGTGACCGGTACAGTCCTCTGGGTTCAGACCTCTTGAACTGTAGCAGTGAGTCTGGCAGTCTTGATAAAGGTTGTTTTAACATAAGCTTTCTGTGTCGAGCTTCTCCAGAGTTTATGCACTTCTCCTTTCATCTTTTTTGGATACCTTGATGGAGAAAACTATGTTTTTTTTGTTATCCCAAGGATAGGTTCTGGGCCTATACACGGTATGTATGATCTTGCAGGTACTCCTTTGACCAGTATGTCTGCCTTTTAGTTACCCAAAATTTCTTTATGTCCTGATATCCAAGTTATCATCTAGTTGTTATTTGTTCCCAGATTTTAGAGATTTTGGATGCATTTACTGACTAATTTTGATGTGATTTTTTAAAAATGTTAATGCTTTAGCTTCTTGGCTAATCGATCTTATGAGGATTTTTTGCCAGTGTAACCTCTTTTATGATTTTCATCTTCATTTTCAAGAAAGACCGAAGTGTACTTACCTAATAAATTTGATTGCATATTGGGCTTGTACAGTAAACGCCTGAGCTGTTTCCTTAATTTGTTTTGGAACATTTGTATACCACTGAATTCTTCTTAGGCATCGATGTTGTAGTGTTTTAGGATGTAGTCAGTACCCAATATCTAAGAATGAGTATCTAATTTTAATAATTAATGTTGTGTGACCTAGTGTTTAAATCCATTCCAATTGATTGTTTCTGGGCTTAAATGAGCTTTCCCTCGCTTCTCCTTGTATAAAAATTTCCAATGGAAGCTGGGATCATATTGTCAGTTCCCCATTTCCAGGAACGCGTGCCTGATTTTATTTTTTGTTGTATGCCCGAAATATTAATTCTAATTTATTTGTTTCTTGAGTTTGTATGAGCTTTTTCTACTTTCTCCTTGAATAAAGGTTTCAATGGAGGCAGGTCTTTTCTTAAGGCAATTGGGGGTTATCTTTCCCCCCTGTTGCTTAGATTTGTTCAATTTATGCACGCTGGATAATTTTTGGGAAGCTTGTTTTTGTTGAGCTTTATTCTACCGATTGATTAAGCCTTAGGAACTGTATGTAACTGATTGGCCAATTCGATGGGCACTAGGGAGGCATTGAGGAGGGTGCACTCGAGTGTGCCGGCCGAATGTAGATGTGGGGCCGGTACGGAGACGCTCTCCGATGTCCTTTCGCGGGTCCTGTCACTCAAAGATAGTGAGGAGGTACAATGAGTGCCTCCAGGTCCTCGTCGCCGGTCTCCGTGAAACGGATTACCAGGTCGCTGTCGAAGCTCCCCACCGGGCACCTGATGGGACTAGACTCCGGCGGGACGTCGTCGCGACCGACGAGGATGGGGGTTGTTGTCCTAGACCTCGCGGTCGCGTTGGACGAGGTAGCGGACCCCAAGGCGCGGAAGTACAAGGTCTTGAGAGATGCCCTCACGGAGCTGCACCGGGATAGCTATTTTTCGGCGGCCGGTGCAGTAGTGGAGGCGAGAGGATGCGAGAGCGAACCAAGAAGACGCTCAGGGACCTCGGCGTGAAAAATCTGCCGAGGTTGCTTCTCACCCTCTTCCTTACTGCCTTGAAGTCCTGCGGCTATATGGTTTTTTTTTAAGCGAACCATCCAACAACTCTGGCTGTCGAGCAACACCCACCGGAAGCGACGCCCTGGCATAGTCTACGGGACACACGATTGGACCTGTGGTGCGGGCGAAATTGGGAAGTAGGATCACACTACAGGATACGACAACCGGCAGAGGCCGGTGAAGTTAATTTTTATTTTTATTTAATCAGGGGAAAATAGCTCATATTCTGTTTTGCCAAACCGGGTCTGTTAGTTTCGACGATGAAGTAGTTTCTAGCATTGTTAAAAAACTATTTTCTCGTTTTGACGTTACTATTAGGTTTAAGAATAAACATGTTTTGACGTATTTCCTTCAATTGCCCCTTTCTAAATCAATCGTTTTCACTTCAGCCAATTTAAAAATGAAAAATCTATTTGCGCCTCGGCCCCGCGTGTTGACTGTTAGTTTTTGATTGCGACCGGGCACGTGCTGGAGTATATTGAATCGCGTGTGCGCGTCTTCCAGTGGTCTTGCTTCTTCGTCTGGCAGTGACAAATCGCTGTTAATTTACGCGGCTTGTAATAATTTGACTGGAGCTATTTAGGACCGGCCCCGGGGGAAGCCGACTTGTTAAAAATACACGCCTCTTCCTCATTCACGCCTCGAGGGGGCGACGCTCTCAAGAACTTTGGTTATTTCTTAACCCTTTCCGTTTATTAATGGCTAGAAATTTTCCTCAGGCTTTAAATCCTCTTTAGAATATCCCATTGAACAAATATTTTAACAATTAAAACGCCAAATGCTTTTAGTACTTAATTTTAACACTATCCGCTCAAAACCGTGTTCAAAATGGCAGTTGACAAACAAACAAAAATTCTCCAGCCGGACTTATTTTTCTTTTTGGATTTTTTTTTTAGCGAGTTTTATTATTATGATACATTTTCTAGTTAATATAGGATTTATGCATTTTCAATTTCTAACTTAAAGTAACTAAGCTTACGATGGAGCTGGAATTCTATCTTCGTTCAAGGTACGAAATTTGAGTTTTCACCCGAAAAATGCGGTTCACACAAGAGTGCGCTTTTAATCGTGATATATCAGAATTAGTTTTCTCGGGAAAGTGCCAATAACTTTATGAGTCAGGTAAGATGATAAAAATGTAAAGTGACGAGAGGTTATTTTACAACCGGGTATTATGTCATCAAATTGTCTCTAATGTTTCATTTAGCCATAAATTCTTGGCAAAACGGTGACGAAAGACCCTGGGATCATAATTTATAACTCAGGATTGTTTTTCAATGGTACAGTTTTATAAGAAGTATGAAGGAAGAGAACCTAAATTCAAAATTCAAATTTCACTACATTTCGAAAAATATTGGTACTAGGTGAACAGAAATGTATCCGGTTTCACCATGACGCAGGCCTCGTATTTTTTGGTGACTAAGCAAAAATATTTGTACTTGGGCTTTAGCCACCTCACCAGCTTAATCGCAAGACTTTCACATCCCTGAAGACCACTTTGCCAATAAATATTTAATTAACTGCCTTGATATGCATTGTGTACAGTATATAAAAGTTTTATCGGGACGAAAACAAAAATGATCGATTTTAAAAGGAAAGATGTCACGTCCACTTTGGTTTTCGTGTAGTTGAGATAATGTTCGAAATTAAACATAGGACTAAATGATCGATGATGTAAAACCTATCAGTTCATTTCTATAAACGTCGATCGTTTCAAAAGTCCTTGAAATTAAAAAAAGAGAGATTTATTTAAGGGAATATAAAATTCCTAAAACTACATTTTTCTTGCAATTTTACAATTTTTCAGCCAGCAGTTTTCAAATTTACAATGCCTTACATATTAATTCTATATCCTTGTAGATTACAAATAAATATAACATTGAAAAAAAATGTCACAATGAGAAACGACGTTGGACACACATGGAGAAGAAAGACGCTAATTTCTACCATACGTGTAAATTTCGCTTGTGTCAAACCATCTCTCCAGTATTATTTATTTAACAAGTTGATCAAACCAAGAAACCTTGCTTTTAAAAAGTCCTTCCGTGTACTTTCTTGAGAGGTCAGGGTTATAAGCAGGGAGAGGCAGTAAGAATGACATGAAAACCTTATGAGTTCAAGTTTAAGGCTTCCCATCCTATAGAACAATGAACAAACTACCTGTAGAAAGTTCATTTATAAATATATTTTATGAACATAAACCACAGTCCAATGCGTCAAGACTAAGCAGAGAGAGGCGATAAGAACCTTTCGATAACGACAAGTTAAGCCACTAGACTTTCATTCATTCTAATTTTCTATTCAATTAATTAATCTTTTTGAAATGTATTGGTTGAGATAAAAAAGTCAGTGTCACGAGCGGGATGGGTTCAAATCCAATCAATTATAGCTCTGTTGTTTTTGAAAAAACTGTTTTCCCCTGGTTAAGAAAAACGCCTGTTTTCACAGTGGTAAGTAAAACTTTTGTCTTATTGGTCAAAATGGAACTTGAGACCATTGGAGAAATCTTTTTAAATAAACCCTGGATAAATTTAAACTACATCATTGTTTCGGTGAAAATTATTTTCCCCTGATTAAGCTTTCGACAGTTATTCTTTTCGATATGCAAAGGTATATGTTGATACTATTAAATCCTATATTCAAGTGATTTTAAACATTTTAAACGTTGTGTAAATGCATATTTCATTTTTAGACGGATCTATTTGTTCTAGGAAAACTGTTTTCCCTCATTAAGAAAAAAACCTATTTTCAAACTTAATGTTGTTTTTTAAATTATTATTATTGTCAATTCATTAGAGTTCGTGGTCCGATTGACCGAATAACTTCTTTCAATTAATTAATCTTTAAATAAAGTATTAATTGAGACAAAAAAGTCAGTGTCACAAGCAGGATTCGAACCCACGACCATCGGCTAAATACGCTGGACTTCGATCCACTCGGACACTAACCTCCCATCTCGGACCCCAAGTGTTTTCATCTATTCACACCGTCTAGATAAAACTTTACAGGGTGAATTACAGAGCTGGTAGTTTATTTTCAACATATACGCATCTAATATTTACAAAGGAGTTAGATTAATTAGATCACATTATTTTTTTCATAATAAGACCAAAAACCTCAACTATCGTGGCCAAATATAGGCGTTCTTTACTCTCCTATGCACGCACCAGTCGTCCGACCTTTGCCGGTAGGTTGTGTAGATATTAGGTTTCCATTGCTTGAAACATTTAATTTGTTACATCTCAGATGTATTCATTAACATGTCGCAATGTGAAGTTCCGTACGCTTTTATGTTATCAGCCTCATAAACATGATCTGCACAACCTGCAGTGACATCAATCCTTCGTGTGACCTTGTACAGAAAAGTTTATTGGCAAGCGAGACTGGCGACAGAGCAGAAGAAAAATAACACGAACGGCCGCTTTGCCTTTGGGGACTAAAAGTGAGTTTACGATCATTATCGCCTCCAGAATTTGACCAAATTGGACGTTGACTAAGTCTATCCTCCCGGAGAGGATTAAAGATTAATACCGTCAGCGTACAGCCATGTTTACATACTCAAGGCGAGGTATTTTGTTAAAATATACAAAGAACAGGATTGGTCCAAGTATGGTGCCTTGAGGAACACTAGCAACAATGTCACTCGATTGGGAAAGGGATGATCCAAAGGAAACTCGGAATTATCTGGATAAGACAAAGGAGTTTACTATTTTTAATTTATAGGTAAGGAAGTTCAAATATAACCCATTATAGTCCGAGTGGATCGAAGTCACGATAGCCCAAGTGGTAGAGCAGCGGCGTATTTAGCCGAAGTTCGTGGGTTCGAATCCCGCTCGTGACACTAACTTTTTTGTCTCAACCAATACCTTTCAGAAAGATTAATTAATTGAAAAGAAGTTATTTGGTCAATCGGTCCACGAAATCTAATGAATCAAATTTTTTATATTTTCTCCCTAAAATCACTAATGACTTGATATTTGACTGAATATTACCAATTATTTTATTCTAAGAATTTTTAATCTTTTCTAGTTTTAGGATTTAGAAATTCTAGGAGTTGTACTATTAACATGATAAACTGATCAGTTTTATTGCAATAAACCGTTACGCTCTTTTGGTTTGAAAATATATTTGTTATCTTGCGGGGCGACAAGATTGTCTTGAGATAAACAATGGTATTAGCACAGGCTCAAGAATATATACTCATGAATTATTCAATTCAACTGAGCCTGCGAAGCCTGTTAATGACCTCATTCAACTGATCATTCTGGTCCTAAAACGCCGTCGACGCTCGCATTCACTTTGGCCAAATTCATCCCGAAACCGGGAAAGAAAAGCAAAACGGCAAATATTCCCGTTTGCGGATTAAGATAAAAATCGGCGTTGTACGTCATCCTCAGGGGTGGTATGACTAACCGACAAGGGGAAAAGACTATTATAAAAATGATGAATGGTACTTTTAGAAGGCGCCCTGACACTGACGCGATACGACATAAAGCCCAGGCTTTAGCGATTCCCGTATTTTACACGGTTTATTTAACCCAGCCCGTTTGTTACAGACCTAAAGTAATATTTTAAATTTCATCATAAATACATATAAAACTAGAGACGCCGTCACAGAAACTAATCCTTCCTGACAAGACGCTTTTATCAGTAATTCATCCTTCCATCCAGCATCGATTGTACAAACATATTTCTCGGAAGCATTAAGCTCAGTCGAGAACAAAGTAAATAAACGATTATTCTTGAACAGAGGAAACTCGATCGATGTAGACTTTGTTAAAACACTCGAAGTAAGAGGATGAATGGACTTTATGAACCTTTAAAGATCTATAAAGTACTAGCTTTTTAATGACAGATTCTATGTTTAAGTCCTTGTAAAAACAAAGAAATATAATAAAGAGCATAAAGATATGGTGGAATGGCTGGTAGACGAGGCTCCATCAGCGGAACGAATGCGATAATCCGGCATCCGTGAAAGGAGGCTGCGACGGATGACATTGCGAACAAGGTCAATTGCACCTTGGACGAAATCTTTCACATGGGTCGAATTCCTACGATGAATGTAAACGGCAGAAAACCTCCGTGGGAGGCAATTAATTAAATCGGCGAGTTCTCCGGATAAAAAATTGTGAGAGCTTTTTTAAAGGTCTGCGGACTGATGGACCTGCAGTATGGTCGTTTCCGATAGTTTTAGCATGTCTACTATTCTCTCGATATTATTGGTTTTTTGTTAATTGGTTTTGCATGGGGTGTTACCTGTAAACGGACACATTTAACAAAATAACGCAGACCAAACTCTGAAGATGGAGAAAAGCCACGCCTCACGTCCTATCGACCAATTTTCTCTGTATGATTGATGAAGATCGTGAGGTGCGTTCTGGTGTGACGTAGGTTTCATGAAAACATTTTCTTTATCGTGACACGTTTCAATCTTTTTTGAGATCATCTTCAGAGTCTTATGTCGTCTGCATTTCAACAAAAAAGTCTCTGATTGATAGCCGATGTTAGTTTCTTCTCATTTAGAAATTGGTGACCATTAATCGATAATTATTCAGAAATCGTGATATGCGGTCGGGTGTGATGTAGGTTTCAGAAAAACATTTTCTTTATCGTGCCAACGTTTCGATCTCAATAAAGATCGAAACGTTGGCACGATAAAGAAAATGTTTTTCTGAAACCTACATCACACCATACCGCATATCACGATTTCTGAATAATTTTCTTCTCATTGTTGACGATGTTCTTCAGAATACTTTTTGCTTGGTGTCCATATGTAGTTGACATTTGTTCGTAGAATCCCATGTTCTTCGGTCTTCTCGTGTAGAAATATGTGGTGTTTAGTGACCGTTAGTCAATAGGATTTTATGAACAGATTACAACTACATGTGGACACCAAGCAAAACGTATTCTGAAGGACATCGCCAACAATGAGAAGAAACTCGCATCGGCCATCAATCAGAGAACTTTTTTGTTGAAATGCAGACAACACAAGGCCCTGAAGATGATCTCAATATAGATCGAAACGTTGGCTCGATAAAGAAAATGTTTTTCTAAAACTTACACCACATCAGACGGCATCTCACGATCTTCGAATAATCATTGACTAACGGTCACTAAACACCAAATATTTCTCTGTAGGACTGCTCTCGACGTTTCTTCACCACAATGTTGGTTCACCAAGCGCCTAGAGGTTGTTAGTTAAAATTTAACTTACAATAACTATCTTATTTATTGAAGATTGGAGACGAAAGGAGGATGGATTAGATGCAATCTTAGAGATATGAGTTTTATTGGGATGAAGATATTGAATCTTTTTACAGAAAACATGATTAAGAATAAAGTTCATCATGCTTTTGTCACTAATTTTTAATGATTTTTGATCAAACAGATTTCACTCTGCTATGTATACTTGTCGAAAGCGATACAAAATATTTTCGTGGTGATCTTGATTTGCTTGTAACTTTTAATAAAAAATAAGTGTTTTTATATAAATAAAAGCTTAGCTGTGTCTGGTTTTTTACTCAGAAGTTCTTTTTGTACAATATATTCAAGGGTTGTAGGAATGGAGATTTCTTAAGACGTGCTCAGACGATAAAACTCCCTGTCCGAAAAAATGTTATACACATATGTTTATACACATTTACGCATAAAACTTGCAAGACAGAACAAGGACAGCAAATACAGGACGACACGAGCCGATCCGGCGGATTTCCTTCCAGACTCGAGTTATGGTAAGCCCATATATTCAAAGTCGTCCTTCCGCTGTTTCATCTTCACATGTGTTCCGTTCAGATGTTAACATCTGAATAATATTAATTCCATTTAGAAAAGGGTGTCCGTGAGTGCTGAGACCTTTTATCGAGAGGTGAAAGTGGATTGAATAGGAATGAGTACAGGAACGGCCCGTACAGACGGTGGATGATTAGTGGCCCATTGTCCGTCCCACAGATTACGCCCACGGAGCCGCAGTCTTACGTGGGACGGCCGGCTTTCTTTCGCGAGGAACAAACAAACCGCTGTTGAACTTTTCCGTGTATTTAGCGGGAAGCCGAAGGTGTATTTATCATCTTGAACAGAAGGAAGTGGTGTAGATAGGGCACAAAATTGATCGAGCACAATTTCTGTTTGTATTCACAAAAAAAAATTAAATAACTGAAATATCAACCTTATCAAGAAAGCCTTTCACCTCATGGTTAAAACAACAGTTGTCTTTTAAATGGCTCGGCTGATTAAGTCTTGACTAGTCCACATTGGAAAAAACCGATAAAATTTTTTTTTTTGTATATCGAAATCAATTTTGTCCTCGTCAGTTTCAATGTCAATATGGCAGAAGTGATAAAACAGTGTCAACAATTATCAATGAAACGTATGAATTGTCAAAAAAAATCACTGCCCATATTTAATCGAATAAAACGATCTTCCCTTAAAAAGAACAGTAAGCAACAAAGGCAGAAAAATATCAATTATAATTTTAAAAAAATTGAACGTCCCAAAATACTGATCCAAAGTGTTCTTCTATCTTATATTCGCTAAAATAGAAAATTTTGATTAAAAAATCGTTCAACTAGAAACAATAGAGACTAGATCCCATATTCCAGAATTGTTCTCCCAGAAAAATATAGCCGCAATCGATCCAGAATCCATTAAAAATAGCCTCGACCTTAAATTTTAAGATGTCTAAGAACACTAGACCAAAAGATTTCTCCAGTGGCAGTGGAAAAGCTCTCGTGATGTATAACTGTGAATAAAAAACAAGGAAAATTATCCTGAATACATTTTAAAAATATAGGTTTTAAGGTTAGAATTTCCAGGTTCATGTGACTTATTAGATTGTAAAAATATAGTTGAAATTATCCAGAAAACATTGCCAAAATATAAAAGTTAAAAATGTCCAGAATTGTTCTCCCAGAAAAATGTAGCTGCAATCTATCCAGAATACATTGAAAATAGCTATTCGTGCTTAAATTTTAAGATGTCTAAGATCACTACGCCAAAAGATTTGTCCAGTGGCATTAGAATACCTCTCGTGATTTATAACTGCGGTTAAAAAGTTACAGAAAAATAAATAAAATTATCCTGAATACATTTTAAACATGTAGGTTTTCCGGTTAGTATGTCCAGATTCACTTCACTTGTTTGATCAGAATAACTGAAATCTATCCAAAATACATTGTAAAAATATAAAAGTTAAACATGTCCTGAATTGTTCTACCAGAAAAATAAAGCTACAATCCATCCAGAATACATTGAAACTAGCTATTCGTCCTTAAATTTTACGATGTCTAAGATCACAAGATTTGTCCAGTGGCAGTAGAATACCTCTCATGATGTAAAACTGCGATAAAAGTTTAAAAAAAAAACTGTGGATAAAGAGTTAAAAAAACCACTAAAATTATCCTTAATACATTTTAAAAATATAGGTTTTAAGGTTAGAATTTCCAGGTTCATGTGACTTATTAATTGGTAAAAATTTAGCTGAAATTATCCAGAAAACATTGCAAAAATATAAAAGTTAAAAATGTCCAGAATTGTTCTCCGAGAAAAATGTAGCTGCTATCTATCCAGAATACATTGAAAATTAATTCAATGTAATTAATTATTACATTAATGTAATAAATTAGTTGTAGTAAATAAATTGAATGTAATAAATTAAATAAATTCGTGCTTAAATTTTAAGATGTCTAAGATCACTAGGCCAAAAGATTTGTCCAGTGGCATTAGAATACCTCTCGTGATTTATAACTGCGGTTAAAAAGTTACAGAAAAATAAATAAAATTATCCTGAATACATTTTAAACATGTAGGTTTTCCGGTTAGTATGTCCAGATTCACTTCACTTGTTTGATCAGAATAACTGAAATCTATCCAAAATACATTGTAAAAATATAAAAGTTAAACATGTCCTGAATTGTTCTACCAGAAAAATAAAGCTACAATCCATCCAGAATACATTGAAACTAGCTATTCGTCCTTAAATTTTATGATGTCTAAGATCACAAGATTTGTCCAGTGGCAGTAGAATACCTCTCATGATGTAAAACTGCGAGAAAAGTTAAAAAAAAAACTGTGGATAAAGAGTTAAAAAAAGCAACTAAAATGATCCTTAATACATTTTAAAAGTATAGGTTTTAAGGTTAGCATTTCCAGATTCAATTGACTTTTTTATATAAAAAAATATAGCTGAAATCTATCCGGAATACATTAAAAAAATAAAATCGCTTGACTAAAAGATTTTGTCTATGAGCAATAGAATAAATCTCGTGATCAATAACTGTGGAAAAAGTTTTAAAAAAATTATCCAGAAGAGATTTTAAAAAATGCGCATTTATGTTGAACGTTCTAAATACCTAAATCATTTGCACAAGTAATTTTTCTACGCAGAAGAACATTTTTTTATCAATTTGCCCGGAAAAGCTAACAATTTTGACTTGAAACCTTACGTTTCAAAATTTTGAATTGAATTTCGTATTCTGCCAATCTAAATGTGATAAACTTTTAAAATGTCCAAAATCACCGGACTAAAGTATTTCTTTAATACTGTAAAATAAACATTTTTTGTGAAAATTAAAAACAATTAACTATAGAAAAATGGCTTTTTCTTAATCAAAGAGAATTTAAATGTTTAATGATCTCGACCTATATTTGATCAACTATATGAACTGGGAGAAGCAGTGTTTTTTCTTATCCCGTAGAAAAACAGTCAAAATACAATACGACTGCAATTTATCCAGAGTTTATTAAGAAAAAAAGACATTTATATGACATGTCGATATCATTTTATCATAAGGCTCTAGTGGCACGAATCAATATTGAAAATAATGTTTTTCAATTAATTAATGTTTATATAAGGAATTTCTTGAGATAAAAATTTCAGTGTCACGAGCGGGATTCGAACTCACGACCCTCGGACTAAATACGCCGCTGCTCTACCACTTGAGCTATCTATCGTGTCTTCGATCCACACACTAACCTCCCATCTCAACCCCATCTTTCGAATTAGAGATGGGAGGTTAGTGTCCGAGTGGATCGAAGTACAGCGTATTTAGCCGAGGGTCGTGAGTTCGAATCCCGCTCGTGGCACTGACTTTTTGTCTCAACAAATACCTTATTTAAAGATTAATTAATTGAAAAACGTTATTCGGTCAATCGGACAACGAACTCTAATGATTTGACAATAATAATAATTTAAAAAACAAACATCAAGTTTGAAAGTAGGCTTTTTCTTAATCAGGGAAACCAGTTTTCCTAGAACAAATTGATCTGTCTAAAAATGAAATATGCATTTACACTTTACGTTTAAAATATTCAAAATCACTTGAATATAGGATTTAATAGTATCAACATATACCTTTCCATATCGAAAGGAACAACTAGAAAGCTTAATCATGGGAAAATACTTTTCACTGAAACAATGATATAATTTAAATTTATCCAGGGTTTATTTAAAAAGATTTCTCCAATGGTCTCAAGTTACATTTTGACCAACAAAATAAAAAAAAGTTTTACTTGATGATACCACTGTGAAAACAGACGTTTTTCTTAACCAGGGGAAAACAGTTATTTCAAAATAACAGAACTATAATTGATCCAGAAAATATTAAAAAAACGGATCCATAAAAATGTTTAGAGTATATTGGCATAATTTATTCACTCCAGTGGCATCAATCTACAATTGCCATAAAAAAGTTATTAAGTGTAAATAATTAGGTAGGGAAAACTGTTTGCCTAGAAACAATAGATCTGTCTAAATGTGAAATAAAATACTATTCATGCTACTCTTTTCAAAATGTACAAAATCATTGCACTAAATAATTTCTTTCATTAATTAACTTAAATTTGTAAAAATTAAAAAAATGGGCGTCGGTGGGTGCAACGGTTTAGGCGTTGACGCGGCGCTCATCACTATACGGTAAAGGTTCCGGGTTCGAATCCAGCGGCCCTGCATTCGAACCCGACATACTTACAAATGGGCTTTTTTTTCAAAAACACCGGCACCCTGAGGGTTGATCTAATCTCTGCTGTTGCGAACTCTCATAAAAAAATAATAATAAACAAGCATAGGTAAATAATCAAACAGATAACATACAGGAGGATGTGTGAGCTGAATTTGTGGATGCATAGTTAGTTGGTTTTTTGGTGGGGTAAAAACTGGATGAACCATATCTAAAATGTAATTAGTTCTTTTTGGGTCATCTACTTTTGCTTAATTAATTATTAACTCAATACAAGTTAAACTTGAATGTTATTCAGATATCGTGAGATGCGGTCGGGTGTGATGTAGATTTCAGAAAAACATTTTCTTTATCGTGCCAACGTTTCGATCTTTTATTGAGATCATCTTCAGGGCCTGGTATTTACAAACAATGTTTACATTTAACAATTACATTTAGGGTGTGGAAAAGTGAATTTATACAATGCAAAATATATTTTATATTCAAAAAAAGTATTTCTACTCACTCAAAGTGTTTGTCTTCTGTGTAATTGTGCCATCCTTTTTTGAATATAAAATATATTTTGCATTGTATAAATTCACTTTTCCACATCCTAAATGTAATTGTTAAATGTAAACATTGTTTGTAAATCCCAGGCCCTGAAGATGATCTCAATAAAGATCGAAACGTTGGCACGATAAAGAAAATGTTTTTCTGAAACCTACGTCTCACCTGACCGCATCTCACGATTTCTGAATAATTATCGATTAACGGTCACTAATCTCTACACATTTAAACTTGAATATTGGGATGTTTGATGTCCACGTGTATGGGATGATGTCGACATAAGGAATAAACTCTACTCTAATATAATTTTAGTTATATTTATTTAACAATTCAATTCACAGTTTGCATACATGTACTGTAAGTTGAAGCAAATAAAGATTTAAAAAAACACACAAACGTGCATTCACAAAGCACACATACAGGAACCCTCGTCAAAAAGAAAAAAGTGTGTTTTCTTTTACAGTTGGAAAATAGTTTTTCCACAAACAATAGGGCTATAATTTGTCATGGGTATATTAAGAAAAAATGTTCAAGCTTAAAAAAGTTCGTATCTGATTACATCTAATTACATAATTATGTAAAAGCATAGGTTATTTATACCCAGACAAAAGGAAATAATGTGCTTTCCCTTACTATCGGGTTGTCCGGAAAATAATGCAGGATTTTAAGTTTTCATTAAAAAAAATCTATATAAAATATTCTGTTTACGTTTACAGGATTACTCATTTGTATGAATGTCAACACTTATTAATCCTCTTCCAAATGATATTGTTTGTTTACCTCTGTAGCATTCCGCTACTTGGAAATAATTCAGTCATCCTTATAATGTCAAAGCGAGAATTTCGTACGATTTTCTTTTACGAGTTTAAACTCGGCCGAAGCGGAGCCCAAACGGCTAGAAACATTAACCAAGTCTGGGGCGAGGGTTGTGTTAATGAGTGCACTGTGCAAAGGTGGTTTAAAAAATTTCGGGAGGGAGATTTCAGCCTTGAAGATGAAGAAGGTCGTGGAAGGCCTTCCTCTCTTAATGATGATGTTCTGCGATCAGTGGTGGAAGAAAACCCCAAAACAACTGTTCGAGAACTTGCAGAGCAACTCAAAGTCAGTAAAACGACCGTCGCTGACCACCTCAAGGCGATTGGAAAAGTGAAAAAACTCGAAAATTGGGTTCCACACTCATTAAACGATCGCCAAAAAAATCAGCGTTTGATGTTTGTGCATCACTTCTTTGTCGAAACAAAAATGACCCATTTCTGGCCAGAATTGTTACATGTGACGAAAAGTGGATTCTCTACGATAACACTAGACGTTCTGGACAGTGGCTCGACAAAGGAGAAGCTCCAAAGCCCCCAACTCATCAAAAAAAGGTAATGGTTACGGTATGGTGGGCTTCATTTGGTTTAATACACTACAGCTTCTTAAATCCTGGCGAAACCATCAATGCTGAATCATACTGTAACCAAATTAATACCATGCATCAGAAATTGGCAGTAATGAAGCCCTCTTTGGTCAATCGGAAAGGGCCCATTTTGTTGCATGACAACGCTCGACCACATGTGTCACGTGTAACGTCACAAAAATTATTGGAGCTTGGCTATGAAACTTTGCCTCACCCACCCTACTCTCCGGACCTCTCGCCTACTGACTACCATTTTTTTAGACACCTGGACCACTACTTACAACACATAATATTCAAAAATCAAACGGAACTGGAAAATGCATTTATTGACTTTATCAATTCTAAAAATTCTGAATTCTACTCAGACGGAATTAATAAGTTACCAACACGTTGGGAGAAATGTATTGAGAGTATGGGAAATTATTTTGATTAAAGAACATTGCTTTAAAGTAACTAGTTTCTTTTTTTTTGTTTAATACCAAAATCCTGCATTATTTTCCGGACAACCCAATAGTTTACTCAGGTACTTTATTTCTACTTTTTCACGTCCAGGGTAAAAAGAATTCCGGAGTAAAACATAAATTATTTAATTATTCAGAAATCGTGAGATGCGGTCTGGTATGATGCAGATTTCAGAAAAACATTTTCTTTATCGTGCCAACGTTTCGATCTTTACTGAGATCATCTTCAGGGCTCAAAGTGTTTGTCTTCTGTGTAATTGTGCCATCCTTGCGTGTCGTGTTGAGATCACCACCCATAAATTCTTTGTAATGTATCAATTGAAAACACGCCATCCTGTCGCCAAAATATACATAAATACTTCCAAAACGATAAATCGACCAAATAAATCCACGAAAAGGAAAAAAATCGGATAAATGTGTGTAATTAAACCGAAATTAGACAGAGTTGTATAGTTTTTAACAAGCGTTTCAGACAAAGAAGTTTCAGACGTCGTAAATCACTAGACCGAAGGATTACAACAATCGGATAATCTTAAGATTGAGGTGCGCACTCGTAACAAAATAAATTGTATAACAGTATTGCATGTATTGTATCTGAAAATTACTGGGTCATCCAGTACGGAAAACATTAGATTTTGTTAAACGAACAAAAATTAAACACCGGTAAGCAATTTTTCATTAAAATTGTTCAGCTTTGGAAAAATGATGCAATCGTCAAGTATCATCTCTGGGATCCGCATGTTCTCGCTGGTTGTCCTTGGTCCGAAGCGTAACGGCTTAAAATTACCATATTTCGTTTCCTTTAAATAACTGGATGGTTTACAAGAGAAAATTCATTTCCTGAACCTTCTTTCTAAATATTCAATTTTCGAATTTTCAAACTATGATAGTCATTAGTTGTTAAGTATTGATAAACATTGGCCCAGAGTGATCAGTGTTGATCATCGCCATGGTTCATGTAGTCTATCGATTTGTATTTAAGCTTGCGTAAGCGTCTGTATTAAGTCAATATTGATTTAGTTGTGCAACATCCCGGAACAAACAATCCATTATAAAATTGATTAAAAACTATATTAATTTATTTAAAATTGTTATAGTTTTTCTCATAGTCGCATGTTAGTCGACGATCTTGTTATTTCTTTTCAAGGGGATAAAATCTCAGTGTTCATTACAATGGTTGCATTATTATTACTCCATTGGTTGGATTTTGATGAAATACACTTTCTATAATTGCCCAGGAATGCTGGTTATTAAAAAGATAGAGACAAGAGAGCGTAGTAAGGAAGTTCATGAGTCAAACGTGCACCCAGGCGATAAGAAATTCCACTTTTACTCGTTACCAAACATGGTAGTACAAAAATTAAAAAACAAATCCACAGAGGTCGTAAAAGGAAGGCTGCGCGTGTCTGTTCTTCCTTAATTGTTAAATTGGAACGGGCCGTGTTTCATCGAAAGAAAGATTAAGCTTTTAATCTCACCCTAAAAGAACGGGTAATCCTTAAAAGTCTTATCGCGTCCACCTCAGACGGGAAATTAAAGGAAATATATTTCCAGCCTGATGAAATATAAAGAAAATCTAAGCCCAGAACTTAAAGCAAAGTCCACCATGTAAACAAAAAACTGTAATCGTGAAAATTAAGCAGAACAATGGTAAAATGGTAAACATGATTGGGGCTAACAATAGAATCGCCTGAAGAACAAAAGACCCCGATTGTGAATGACATAGTCAAGGACTTTTAGCTGTTCTTCCCGGTTAACAGTCACAACTGGTATGACTCGTACTGCAATGAAATAAAGCAAATACGGCAATAATTTATCAAGATAGTGCTTACAAGGTAAAAGAAGATCTAGGAGCCAAGAAAAAAATTATTACGACGATAAAGAACATTTCAGAAAAGAAGGCAAATCACTCGCTCAGCAAGCAGGAAGTGAGGAAAAATTATAAAGCGGCTAAAAAAGATGGAACTGAGATCGACGAATCTTCGGAGAAGAAACAGGTCTGTGAGACTTTAGACTTGAAAGGTACCGCCATTTTGGAAAGACCAGACGTCAGAAGAGTAAAATAATTAGCGTAGAAGGACCTAGCGCTTTTTTTCTTGATTGGCTAGAACTTAATAAAACAACAAAAGTCCCACGAGTTGGACGCTAAGCTTTCCTCGTCTATCTTTCACGTTTAACTTTGAGGTCCCCTGATGACATAAAAACCTCCTGATACGACCTAATCATTATTAACCATATTTTATGCTTTTAGCAAGGAAAAAATGAATGATTCTACAAGGGACTCTCTGTAACAGGACAGCAGCCGATGCATCGGAAGATTAATTTTCTATGCGTTTAACACCTTTTCTTAGGTACTCTATACAGGGTGTCCGGGTATTCGTACTACAAACTTTGCCCGTAGATTCTATATTCAAAATATAACCAAAAAGTTCTAATTAACTATTGTCCGAACCTCAGCAGTTTCGGAGTTATTTCGCTTTTTCTGATTTTTTAAGATTTCGCTTTAACCACGGTTTTTATCTTTTACTTCATCAATTTCTTGATCTTTGATAAAGTAATTAAAAAAGCAATTGCTCCACTAAAAGGGGTATTAAATGGAGTATGTTTTCTGAAATTTGCAAGTCTCTAGGTTTGGAAGTAGTAGTTTAGAATCACCATAGTAAGTTTTTCAACTAACAAAAAAAAATTCACTTTAACCACGGTTTTTTTCTTTTACTTCATCATTTCTTCATCTTTGATAAAGTAATTAAAAAAGCAATTGCTTCACTAAAAGGGATATTAAATGGAGTATGTTTTCTGAAATTTGCTAGTCTCTAGGTTTGGAGTTTAGTATCACCATAGTAAGTTTTTCAACTAAAAAAAATATTTTTCAAAGTTCGCTAAAGCGCATATTTCACGAAGGTTTATAAGTTTAGTATTGATCACATCTTATTAGAAATTTAATTTAGTTTTCAATGGTACCAACGGATTTGTCCAAATCATTTTAGTTTTGGAGTTATCATTGTTTATTTGAAGCAAGGTCGTGAAATCTTAAAAAATCATAAAAAGTGGAATAACTCCTAAACTGTTGAGATGCGGACCGTAGTTAATTAGGACTTTTTGGTACCTTTTTGAATGTAGAATCTACTGGCAAAGAAATGAATAATCGTATCGTCCTACATTATGTTACATTTCAGTAAGGGACAAATCAGATTTTTGTTTCAATTTTCTTAGGTAGCATAAACGATCTTCGAATGTTAAAACGATTTTAAATTCGTTTACCGTTATGTGTTTGTGAATAGGGATATGTTAATTTCCCCTCATCCAATATTTTTTTCCTTCCAATATTGTCTTAACTTCATAATTTCAGTTTGTTCAATTTTTGTAATGTTCATATAGCTCTGACCTGTCGAACGTTAACTTAAAAAAAGAACTGCTTGATTCTTACAAAACGTTTGGTAGACCCAGTGTAAGAACATCAGCTGATATATTAAAGCTTAGCGAAACGCTAGGATGGAAATATTTGTGAGCTTTAGATGTTAAAAATCTCTCTTTAGAGGACACCCCCTAAAAGAGGATAAAAGTAGTAGCACCACCATGTCTGTCCCTTAGAAATTGGTTTTATTGTACACTCTTTATTACATATTTGAGCACTTTTCTAGGTTGTCACTTTGTTTCTTGAGATCTACTCGATGAACGTGTGGTTATGTCGTTTCCAATCATTTTGGGTCTGCCAGACACAAACTTACCATTTTTTTTACCCTTTCCACCACCCGGCCGTACCTGAGGAAGACCCCATACCGGCGGACAAACGCTTTAGCTGAATCGAATTTGTATATCTAAGGGATTTCAAATAAATGGGATAAAAATACCTCCCAACGATCTTTCCTCCAGGCGAGACCGCTGGTCGGTTTTTGAAGGGACCATATTTTCATTTTAGAACCTAAAACAAAAGGTCTTCCCTTGCTGGTTTCCCATTGCACATTTACTTTTCCTTGGTTTTATTTTCTATCTATTTATATTATCTAAAATGTTCTTACTTAGAAGAGGAAAACAGCCCGGAACCCTAAACCTAAACCTATGTGTAATTATGCAATAAATTAATAAATAACGGTAATAAAACTCTAACAATAATAACAATATTTAGGACTTAATAATTACAATAAATAGAATAAATAGGGACTTGTTCATTTAAGCGTATTTGAGGCAAAGTCTTTTAGTGCTCCAAAAGATTTGATATCACAGACCAGCTTTTGGAGATTAGGCTGCCATTCTGCTGAGGTGATGGTCTTTCGCTCTCTTTCTGCCTTGAATTTGATACAGCTGAAGAGTTTATGTTCGGCGTCTTACTTAAACGGAGCATAAAGGGCTTTCTCTTTTCTTATATTTATGAAGATAGTTTGCGAAGTTTCCATGTCCTGATAGCATTTGGGTGGTCCAGTAGTCGGGGTGTAGCCATTTTGCTTTTTGTCTTTTTTCAACACTTGAGAAAAATTTGGATGTTAGCCGACCTTTATTGCTATTTGTCCATCTTTCTTGCCATGATGCCCTTGTCATTTTTCCCAAGTACTCTTTGCCTCCTTCCCCGTTGTGCTTCGGAACCAGGCTATTTCTCCTTGGCTTGCTCCTATATCAATAGCCTCATTTTTCTTTTTTTGGTGGATGACCACCCTTTCTTTAAGGACTAGGTCTATTGGCGGTGCGTTGGCTCTTACTTGTAGGGCATGTGGTGAAATCATCCTGTACACTTTTGTGGTTCTTATAAGAGCTATTCGTTGGCTTTACTCTATTATAGCTTTGCTTTTGCTAGGTAGTCGTTTGGCCCATCCGGCTGCACCATAACTTACTATTGGGAGGAAGACACTTTTATAGAATGTGGAGAGCGCTTTTGTGCTAAGTCCATATTCCACTCTCGCTATTACGCTCAATCTATTGTACACCCTTCTAGTCGTTTCCCTTATTTTAATAGCGTGGTGTACTGGGTTCAGGTTATCGCCTAATATTACTCCCAAGTACTTGACTTGATCGCTTGGCTTCACTCGTTTTCCCTCTATCCGGATCACAAACTTACCAGTGAAGAAAGCTCAAACAGAGGATAGGCAGACCACAATGATCGGAAACGACAAAGCTACAGGTTCATCGCCTCGCAATATCGAGAAAAAATGTCACAACCTACAAAAGTGCACAATCGTCCATGTGTCCAACAACATTATCAATAAGTTGATATATCGAAACCTTGGAATACATAAACTCTGTTGCATTGGACAAAGGTTTATCAAATGGACCAGGCTAAAGCAAGTAAAAGGCAGTACTAGGATGCATCTTAGCATCAATCTGCTGTCAACATTTGGGATATAAAGCAGTTAATATTGACATTACCAGTTGTTTTATTAGCCTTCAACCTGTTATCATCGACATCGACGAAAAAGATTTCCGAAACGGTTCGATTCCGTAGGAGAAACGTCAACCCTATGATTGACGTCTTGTTCCCATCGGAGAATAGTCTTGACTAGACGAATGCCTTCGACCTTTCCAGTCCGACTTTTCCTGTAACAGTTTACTTTCTGATCCGTCCAACGACCGCGAGAGGAGCAAAGGGGTTTTCGATATCGGCGTCCCCAAGACAGGGCGACCTTGGCCCTCTTCTTGTTTTAAAGTAGCATTCGGTCAGCACTTAGCCGTGCGGCTTTGCTGAAATTATTGACATTCAGCACGTATCCCCTATGTGGAAATCTAAAAAAAAATGTATAAGAAATACGAAGAAAATCGCCTTTTTAAAACACAATTTTTTAAAACTGCCTATAATATGATAATTGTCAAATTTATCGATTGTGTTTTCTAACAATGAATTTGTAATTATTTAATTAATTAACGAGGGGAAAATTACTAAAACAAGAAGTGTCATTTATTAACGGGGTGAAGTCCTCCAACTATTAACCGTGCCGTTTAGCCTTATTTCATTAATTTTTATAATTGGCCGTTATGCAGAACGTCCGAGGCCTTCAATAATACATAAGGCCTTTGAGTTTTATAATTAGACCCTTCGTTACCTAAAAATTGAGTCTTTTAATCGGGGATCTCCATCAATCCAGTAATGTTGGCACAATCAGGCCAAAATTCCAAAAATCATTCATACTATCCGTTATATTGTACTATATTATACTATATTATATATTGTTTTAATAAAAATATGTCCATGTTGCTCGATAATTTACTTCGATGATATTTCGTTCAAACCGGTTATTTTAGCAGTCATTACATTTTAATATTTATCTCATGTTTTTAACGTTCGTATGGCCGTAACCTTCTTTGATCTTTTTCGACCTTAATTGAGGTAGAGGAAAGGAAACAGGCAATTCGCAAACGGGACCGTTTAAAAAAATGTTTAATTGAAATAGAAAACTAAGTCGCGCTCTCATTTCGCGAAGGACTTCGACATAACATTGAAATTGATCGACCTACGAGCAATACATTGCTTCCGCGTATTTCCGATTTATAAAATACCCCTGAAAGCCTCGGCTGTCTCCGAACCATTTGAACCACAAAACATTCCGACAAAATTTAGTTAAAATTGGAGATCAATAACATTTAAAATAATTAAAAGAAAACAGGTCACAGGCCCTTTGTTACATTTTATGGGAGGAATTCTTTATCGAAAGAAACGAGTCGGTAGCTTAATCATCGGTAGTATCGTAAAAATGGTATCGTTACTTTAAAAGTTTCTAAACAAAAAATTTGAAATGCTGAAGTATCGAACAAAAGTTTCAAAACCCTGAAGTGTAGAACAAAATGTAGTAACACTGAAGTATCCTACAAAAGTATTACCCTCCTCCATCAAAACCCTGAAATATCGAACGGAAGTATAACAACTGAAAATTATCGAACACAAGTAACCAAACCCTGAAGAATCGAAAGAAAGTATCACCCTGATCCAACAAAACCCTGAAATATCGAACAAAAGTATAGCAACTGTAAACTAACGAACACAAGTAGCCAAACCCTGAAGTATCGAACAAAAGTGTAGCAACTGTAAACTGACGAACAAAAATATAGTAATTTTACAGTATCGAAAACAAGTAACCAAACCCTGAAGAATCGAAACAAAAGTATCACCCTGATCCAACAAAACCCTGAAATATCGAACAAAAGTATAGCAACTGTAAACTAACGAACAAAAGTATAGTAATAAAGTATCAATAATCGATATATTACTTAAATAGCTAAGAAAAGTATCGAGACTCCTAAGTATTGAACATAAGCTTCCATACGCCAAAGTATCAATAAGCTGATGTACCGAAACAAAAGTGCTGAAACTCCCGAGTGTAGATGCCCTGAAGTATGGTACCAAAAATCGTGATAACGTATCGAACAAATGTATCTTTGATAAATGAAATATATCGCAACAAAATTACCGAATCTCTGGTTGATCAAAACGGTGAAGCAAAAAATAAAATTATTTTATTGATACATTGAAACAATAGTGTCGAACCTTTGAGTAAAGACACCCTGAAATATTAATTAAAACAAATAACCAAATCCTTTAATTATCGAACAAAAGTCTCGAAGTATTGATTTATAAAATGAACTTATTGTAGTAAGGTACTTTCATGCATCGAAAAAAATTCAAAACCGAACATCGAACAAGTTTCGAAATCCTGAAAAACCGAAATAAGAGTGTCCTAACAATAAAGTAAAGGAAAAATATCATCCTGAAGTATCAAACTAAAATATCAGAACAGACTAGTAAGAATTTGAAAGTTATAAAATAAAATAAATCGTCGAATTACAATCTAAAATTTCGAAAATAAGAGAACAACTCTTCCTTTGATAAAACATAAATACCTACATAGAACATAGTTAAACGAATCCAGATTAGCTTTCACTTATTTTCCAAAAAATAATAACTTTACGAGCCTTTCTGGTGCCAATCGATTTATAATTTTGTACCTGTAAATGATTTCCGCATTGGAGAACAATATTTCTGTTGAGACCGCTGTTCTTTCTTTTGAAGTCTGCGTAGTGATTAGTCTGTAAACTGGTTGTTTCTGATCATTTCCGTCTGTTTATCCTTACAGTTTTGATTTGTCAACCACTGATGATTAGGGGTCACGATAGCTCAAGTGGTAGAGGAGCGGCGTATTCAGCCGAAGGTCGAGTGTTCGAATCCCCCCTCGTGACACTGACTTTTTTTATCTCAGCCAATACCTTACATAATGATTAATTAAAACATGTAATCAAACAGGGAGCATGTCAAATATATTCCTCCACTGCAGGGTTACTGTGGTAGAGAAATAATAAAAAAATTTAAAAAAACACTGATGATGAGAGAAGTAGAAAATCATCTGATGCAGTGAACAACGAGAATAGGCAGCCCAAAATGATCGGTAACGATCACCCTACAGACATTAACTTGCTTTCTCACTCATTTCGGTGTAGGTTTTTTTTTATCATAACAGTATGCCAAAGGGGCCAGCTTTTAGTTTTAGGTCACCCTTTCTGACCAAATTTTTGGGATGATGCCTTCTGCTCCGTAACAAACGTTTCAAGAAAAAAGTACTCGTATAAAATAGTGATTTTTTTTTTTCATTCCTATCTACAAGTATGCATCGTCACATTCTATTAAATTATTTTTAAGGAGGATCCAGTTAATTAAGTTGGTAACATGAAGGTTCCATCGTATTTCTTGATAAAAGTAAAAGCACTGCACGGAAATGATAAAAGTCCATCGGAATTAACACTAAACGTCTTGTAAATTTACGAGGTTCTTTCTTATTGTTTTCATCTGACAAAACGCTATGATTTTCTCTCACAGGCATGCCGGAGAGTTAAAATGAGAAACGGTATCGTTTTTATATTGGAATGCCCTGTTAGCCACGAAGAAACCTGATGGCTTTGAGAAGAGTCGTTGGCGAGAATGTGAACAAGGTGCAATGTCTGAAACAAGAATTGAACTATCAAAAGGTAAAATAAAAATAAAAACACTGTATTATTCCAACCTTGGGTGGATGTTTCGCACTAAACATAGAATGAAACTGGCTAAAAATATACATAAATAGCTAAAAAGGCTTACTTTCGGCTTGTTGATAATTTTATCGGCGAATTGACGAAATTGGATCCACCCAAGGGTAAATTTTCGATCGGGCCTTGACCGGTGGCTCAATTATTAAAGGCCCAGTTATGCAGTATTTGTTTCAACAGACCATCGTATTTCCATGAATGGTTTAACAACAATAAAAATATAAAAAAATAATAATTCAGCGACATTGTTATTACAAACCAAAGGATGGATTTTAAGTTTACGAAAACTATCTTCACATGGGTTATACTTAAAAAGAGATGTTTTTCTTAACAGTGTGTTTGTACATCTAATTTTTATATAAGCAATATTTTTAATTATCAATTTGTCGGAATATCATTAAAAGTCTGATATTTGTTAGGAGAAACTACAGTTCAATGATTCACTTTTGATTAATTATCCCGCCCCGAGGAATATCGAGTAGTTTGGGGGTGACTGTATGACGTCTGGAGAGTAATGTAAGTTATTAGCGAGAATGCAATGGGTTCGACGCCCCGAGGAATAATGATGTACTCTGGGGGAGGTAACGTGACCAAACTTCTAGGTTTGTATAGGGCATCGTTATGTTAAACTACTGGGATGAATTTAATTTATTAGCGTGAATGGGAAGGTTTTTTTTTACCCCGCCTCGAGGAATAATCGAGTACTCTGGGGGAGGTAACGTGACCAAACTTCTAGGTTTGTATAGGGCATCGTTATGTTAAACTACTGGGATGAATTTAATTTATTAGCGTGAATGGGAAGGTTTTTTTTTACCCCGCCTCGAGGAATAATCGAGTACTCCGGGGGAGGTAACGTGACCAAACTTCTATGTTTGTATAGGGCATCGTCTTTATGTTAAACTATTGCGATGAATTTAATTTATTAGCGTGAAAGAGAAGGTTATCTTAACCCCGTCCCGAAGAATAATCGAGTACTCTGTGGGAGTGAATGTGACGATGGTGATGTATATAATATGTAATTATTCAGAAATCGTGAGATGCGGTCTGGTGTGATGTAGGTTTCAGAAAAACATTTTCTTCATCGTGCCAACGTTTCGATCTTTATTGAGATCATCTTCAGGGCCTGGGATTTACAAACATTGTTAACATTTAACAAATACATTTAGGATGTGGAAAAGTGAATTTATTGTAATAATTGTAATTGTAATAACCGGGCAGTCTTTTGAGGTAAAGTTTTTCAAGAAGGTCATCATCGGCACCGGCAAGAAGTTGGTAAAAGATGTGAAAATTCCTCTCACCCCTGTTTTGATCCACTACCCTAGACTTCTCTAAAAGATAATTAATTATATTTCCACAAACTGGATCTCCCTACAAATAAATTTTTTTATAAATTAACTTTTGATATGAATATTAATTATAAAATTACTGTGTGGTGGTTAGTGACCGTTAATCGATGATTATTCAGAAATCGTGAGATGCGGTCTGGTGTGATGTAGGTTTCAGAAAAACATTTTCTTTATCGTGTCAACGTTTCGATCTTTATTGAGATCATCTTCAGGGCCTGGGATTTACAAACAATGTTTACATTTAACAAATACATGTAGGATGTGGAAAAAAAAGAATTTATACAATGCAAAATATATTTTTTATATTCAATCAAAGTATTTCTACTCACTCAAAGTGTTTGTCTTCTGTGTAATTGTGCCATTCTTGCGTGTCGTGTTGAGAGTGCCAGTGAGATTTTGCTGTTTTCTATTTATATACGTTGGATTTTGAAGGGGTGGGGAAGGAAGTTGGTATAGAAAAGACATTTTTGTATAAGGCGGCTCAACACGACACGCAAGAATGAGACAATTACACAGAAGACAAACACTTTGAGTGAGTAGAAATACTTTGATTGAATATAAAAAATATATTTTGCATTGTATAAATTCACTTTTCCACATCCTAAATGTATTTGTTCAATGTAAACAATGTTTGTAAATCCCAGGCCCTGAAGATGATCTCAATAAAGATCGAAACGTTGGCACGATAAAGAAAATGTTTTTCTGAAACCTACACTACACCAGACCGCACCTCACGATTTCTGAATAATTATCGATTAACTGTCACTAATCACCACACATATATAATATGTATTTAACGTTTTTTTGTATGTTCTGCAATTGACAATCTATCGTACAAATGAGAGGCTAACATTGTAGGATATCCATATAGTATACATTCAAAATCAGAGGGTCATCACAGCTACATTCAAATAGCAGTTTAAAAAAAGTACACGTGAAAGACCAGAAAAAGAAGTAAAAGTACACTGAGGACTAGCGATGACCTCAGTTTTTTATCAGCCCATAAACCTTCCTCATTATACATAATGATTCAATTAGTTTATTATTTTTTATTATAATTAGATCTCTCTTTTCTTTTGAAGTCCCTTAAAGTAGGTTGCCAAGTTATCCTTTCCAACGTTTCTTGGACATCGACAACTCTTCGACATCGCTTGTTTTCCTTAAAAAAACTAAAAAGTAAAATTTCGGTTGTATTGATTATTATTATTATTCCAACTATACATCTTAATTGAATGTTGTATTGTTATGTCTTGGGCATTTTAATTATTGTCTTTCACATCAAACTGATCCCGTCGTTGATGATCATCGATCTTCTGCCACTTTCTATTAGTGAACAGTCAAGGTCAGACGGTGTTTAACGCTTCTCGCTTCTATTCGTACACCGAGAGTTCAAGACCCTTGAAAACGAAACCGATATGCCCTTCGGGTTTTTTGCTACTCTTTTGTTTTCTCGTCCGTACTCAGCGGGGGGATTTCGCGGAGCCGGGCGGACCAGGTTTTCATTGGCCGTTTCTTATGGCTCGTAGGAAGAACAGTCTTATTTAAAACGACCCTGGCAAAAATAAGATTTCCTATTTCGACTCGAAACCGAAAAAGCGAAAGCGACAACATTTCTTCTTCAAAGATAGGACAACATAAAAATTAATTTGGTTGAATAATAATTGGCATCAAACCACATGTTTAAAAGTAATAAACTATCTACTAGAATTCAGTTGTACACGAATGTACCTACTAGTCATAGTCAAAAATAGCCAATTTCATAAACGTCCTAACGTTTTGTTTGTCAATATTTTTCATTGAAATAAATTTTAGAAAGAACTATAAATAGATAGAGTAACGATACTCTGAAGTACCGAAAATCTAAAGAATCTAAAGACTTAAATGATCAAAACCCTGTGGAATCGATACAAAAATATCAACACTCTTTAGTATCAAAACAAAACTAAAACCCTGAATAATCAAAACAAAATTATAAAAGCCCTGAAGCATCGACAAAAATTAAAACCCGAAGTATCGATACAAAATTATTAAAACCCTAAAGTGCTGAAACCCTGAAGTATCAAAACAAAATTATAAAAGCCCTGATGTATCGACAAAAATTAAAACCCTGAAGTATCGAGACAACATTATTAAAACCCTGAAGTATCGAATCAAAATTATCCTGAAATATCTAAACAAAATTATAAAAGCCCTGAAGTATCGACAAAAATTAAAACCCTGAAGTATCGATACAAAATTATTAAAACCCTAAAGTGCTGAAACCCTGAAGTATCAAAACAAAATTATAAAAGCCCTGATGTATCGACAAAAATTAAAACCCTGAAGTATCGAGACAACATTATTAAAACCCTGAAGTATCGAATCAAAATTATAAAAGCCCTGATGTATCGACAAAAATTAAAACCCTGAAGTATCGAAACAAAATTATAAAAGCCCTGAAGTATCCACAAAAATTAAAACGCTGAAGAATCGAAACAAAATTATTAAAGCCCTAAAGTGTTGAAACCCTGAAATATCTAAACAAAATTAAAAAAGCCCTGAAGTATCGACAAAAATTAAAACCCTGAAGTATCGATACAAAATTATTAAAACCCTAAAGTGTTGAAACTCTGAAGTATCGACAAAAGTTAAAACCCCGAAGTATCGAGAAAAATTTTTTAAAACCCTAAAGTGCTGAAACCCTGATGTATCGAAACAAAATTATAAAAGCCCTGAAGTATCGACAAAAAATAAATCGATGAAGTATCGAAACAACATTTTTAAAACCCTAAAGTGCTGAAACCCTGAAGTATCGAAACAAAATTATAAAAGCCTTGAAGTATCGACAAAAATGAAAACCCTGAAGTATCGAAACAAAATTATAAAAGCCCTGAAGTATCCACAAAAATTAAAACTAAAACTAACAAAATTATTAAAACCCTAAAATGATGAAACCTTGAAGTAACGAACATTAGTCTCCAATCCCTGAAGAATCTAAATTATTAATAAACTTAAAAATCCAAACCCAGAAATATTGAACAAAAGTATAGCTACTCAAGTGTCGAACAAAAGTATCCAAACCCTGATATATCGATACAAACGAATATAGATACTGTAAAGTAACGAACAAAAGCATTGATCCATTAATGTAGCGAGATTCGTAAGCATGTAACTCATGTATCGAAAAACTCCAATAAGCACCTCAAAAACAATCAAGAAATAAAATATGAAAAAATTATAGATAATACGAACTAATGACTTCTCGGTTGAAATTCTACAATCGTCTATGCCTCCGCTTTTTTACTTTTGCAAATTATTATCGAATCTACATTAACCCTGTTCCGTTTGCAAAAATCGAATAAAAAAGTACTAGTACTGGAATAATACCAGTACCATTGATCAATCGATACTTTCTCTTTTGCACGGTCTTTCGGTTTATTAAGATAAACACGACGAAAAACCCAAGGCCCAACAATTGTTTTAATATGTAGCAAATGCACAGAAAAATATGAAAATTCTCACAATGACTGCAACTTCCTGTAATCAGGGAAAATTACACAAATACTTTATTCCAACTTTACAAGGTTTAGGACATAAAAACAAAATTAAATCCACCAAAAATAATTTATTCGTGTCTTTATCACTGTTATATATCCACAAATCTATTATTATTTAGGCATCGTTCGATGATATTATTATTTGTGGCTTTCAGTAGTCACGGTTATACAAACAAATAAGTAGACGTCTATCAGTATATACTACGTATTTCATTTTAGTATCTAAATAATCAATCAGATGAAATTGATTAAATTTGTCACTATGCCATAAGGGACATCAATTATGACGAAGCAAATAGGAACCCAACACGAACGTCGATAATTGCTAGTTTACCATTTTTACAACTAATCTTAATTAAAAAATGTGACAAATTGTTTTGCACAGGATTTACTTAAACTTAATCAATGTTGACATTGATATATTGCAATTGGAAGGATTCTTTGCAGGATTTTATGGTGCGACTTTTGTTGATATAAGACCAAAAGTAAAAACAACTATATATCAATATATTTTAGTAGAATCTGATAGTAAAAAAAATATTGCATATTTGCCTTTTTTTAAATAAAATTTCTTGTCTATGTTATGTCTATGTTGATTAAAGTTTAAAAAGTGGTGAACTTAAATTGCACTGATTTTTTTCTCTCTAGATAACAATAGTTGAAAATAGTGCCAAAGATTGCCAGGAAAGGTATTATTCCACCGAGTACTAAATGTAAATAGGATATTTTGAAATTAGAACAGACACGCCTTTCCCTCCGGTGATAAAGCGACGTGTTACGGACCCCCGAGGGAACTTGGTGGCCGGTTTTTACATTAGACTTTACTGATACCTTTTCCCATACAATTGTGAATTATATTCAGTTTTATTACAACTCGAAAATTGAGTTTGTGAAGGTTGACGTCTTCGTTGTGAATCTTCTAAGACGGATTTACCCCTGGGTCCGGCACGTGTCGCTCTTCTCTTCGCCATGATTAGTTTTTTATTGTTCATCCCCTGAAGAGAGAAAAAAAAATTCAAACGTAAAAGAATCGAAAATTGGATATTTTCCGGTTAAAATGACAAAAATATTTGAAACGTGAAGAAAGGAAAATATATATAGAAAAATGTATAATCTTGCTGATCGGCCTTCAGTTTAAAGATTCAAAAGAAGCCGAGTTAAAAACCTCGCACTTCCTTTTTCAATGCGGCTTACAATTTTAAGACGCCCACTGTTTGCAAACCTTGACATTTCGAGGAGATATTTGACATGTAACTCACCACAACAAACGAACTCATGCACCAAACACAGTTTACCACGATGCCAGTTATTAGCCCTATATCGTTTTTATGTAATAAACATAGACCATCGAATATCAAAAATAAAACTATTGCACTAATAATTATATTTGAAATTTTAATTGTAAATAACTTACCTGTTAAATAAATTACAAACAGACGACCACAAACTCGGAAAATTTCGTCAATTGTACAAACAGAAGATAGAAAACAACCACAAACCCTGCACATTTCATAAATTACAAAAAAGGCGACAGTAAACGACCACAGACAGCAAATTTCATCAATTATACAAACAAACGATAGAAAACAACCTCAATCCCAGCATATTTCATAAATTATAAAAGAAAAAAAACAGAAACCAAGCAATTTCATAAATTATTTAAACAGACGACCTCCAAACACCGCAAATGTCACAAATTGTTCAGATGACAAAGCCAATCACAACAGATTATTTCATAGATTATACAAACAAGCGACACAAAACAACTCCAAACACAGTAAATTTAATAAAGTATAAAAACAGACGACAGAAAACTACGACACACACCGCAAATTTCATCAACTATACAAACTAAAGAAAACAACCAAGGACAAGCAAATAATAAATTATACAAACAGACAACCCCCAAACACCGCAAATTTCATAAATTGTTCAAATGACAAAACCAACCATAAACAGCACATTTCATGAATTGTGCAAACAGACGACCCAAAACAACTCCAAACACAGTACATTTAATAAAGTACAAAAACAGACGTCAGAAAACTACGACAAATTTCAGCAACTATTACAAACAAACGACAGAAAACAATGACAAACAGCAAATTTATAAATTATACAAACACACTACGGAAATTAATATTTTCAAATATTTACAAAATGACGTACTTTGGAGTGAGATAATGAGTTTATACATGTATATCACGTATATTGATTACTCTTTTACGCACAGTTCTGCACATGCATGTTCATACAGCCTAACACTTCTTGCAGAGCTTGCAATTCCAGCTTTTATAATTAAGAGAAGAATTCGTGAACCATCCACCCCAAATGTAGGCATTCTAAGATCAGACCTTGGTCTTATATGTCCAGCCACTGGGATGGAGCTCCAAGGGCTATCAACAACTAGGTCATTTCAGCCCCCAGCACAATCAGCTTCTAGATTCAAACCCACTCACATTCTCACTCATCCTTAAATACATTCTTATATGGAGTACTTGATATTCCTTCAATACCCTCCACACATATTATATAACTAAACTAATCGCAGATCGATTGGGTACTTAATATTCTGCCATTGGCCCACTCACACTACACATAAATAAATTTACACTAGGGGACAGAAAAATTCAAAAATCAGAACAGGGGGCCCAAATATTCACTTCTATACTCAAGCACAACTTTCATATTCGGTGGTCACTTACATGCTCCCTATATGAAGCCCTTCAATCAAGTTGGAGACATGAAACAACTTTTCTCCACATGCTGGCCACATACACAATCTTTGGCTCAAAAGTAACGGTCAATGTAAGCTCACCTGGCCTATTCTTAAACGAGTGAGATCAGATCCTCCAAGGGTCACTTCTTATCGATAGTGCTCTTGATACGTGAGAACTTCTCTCTCAATCTGACCAACTGGTGCTGTCACTTCTTTTAGTGGTTCTTTCATTGCATTTTTAGCAACAGACCACCCGACCGTATATCATATATAAATAAAAATGTTGCCATAAATAAAAAACCTTGTAACTATTATGTACATGTTGAAAATGTAAATTGGTTGTCTCAATCATGTTAGCCTTTCTATTCTGGTATTGGTCTGCCAGATGCTTTTTGGCATTTTTCCATTGAAGAAGCAAGTTGATCGTTGATGATTGATGATGAAAATCTAACAATTCATTCACTTTTACATGCATTTTCTTAATCTTGTTTATTTATGAGATTCTTAATCTATCCAATTAAATTTTATTTCTTGGGATATGAGACAAGGAAGAGTACAAATCTATTTTTGCACAGTTCAAATTGTGAATAATAAAATATTACTAACTTCTAACAGTAATGCCAGTGTATAAATAATTTATGTTTTACTGATAAGACAACACAACGTTCATTTTATAGTTTATTTTATTTATTTATTTTTTAATTAATGTTGATTTTGTATTTTTAAAGGAATGGAGAAGAGTCTTCACGAAAGAGACAGGGTAGGAGTCCAGGACTCGGTGCTTTTGGAGGATTTTAGGAGCGAGCTTGCATTCCTTGAGAACCTTCGAAAGAGATTCAAGGAAAATATAATCTATGTGAGGCATATTTTAAAATTATTTTGAAAATTAACTCAACTAGAACTTATAACTTTTTTTCCAATCTAGACGTACATCGGGCAAGTACTTGTGTCAGTCAATCCGTATAAAAATTTGCCAATCTATGGCCATGAAACTGTCGGCGAGTACCAGAACAGCCACCTGATTGAAAACCCCCCTCACGTGTAATTATTTAAATCAATAATACCATCAAAAATATTTGCCTAAACAAATTTTTTTTACAGATTTGCTACTACAGAAGCAGCCTATAGGTCACTTATTGAAGAGCATATTGACCAATGCATACTGATTTCTGGTAATAAAATTATTTTCAGTGTGAAGAATCTCGTTTAATAAATTTTTGACTGACAGGCGAATCTGGCTCTGGCAAAACGGAAGCGAGCAAGAAAGTCCTAGAGTACATAGCGGCAGTCTCGAACCACAACGGGCAAGTGCAATCTGTGAAAGACAAACTTCTCTATTCAAATCCAATTTTGGAAGCGTTCGGAAATGCAAAAACGACGAGAAATGACAACTCAAGCAGATTTGGAAAGTACATGGACATCGAATTTAACGAAATGGTTGGTATTGTCTGAAAAGTCTCTTCTTACGCTAGTTAAAACTGTTTGATATAAAAAAAAGAATAAATTTTAATTTGCTTGTGTTTCATCTCCATTGTAAATAGAAAATTTAAAAAGAAAACACCAGTTTTATAATTATTCAGAAATCGTGAGATGCGGTCTGGTGTGATGTAGGTTTCAGAAAAACATTTTCTTTATCGTGCCAACGTTTCGATCTTTAATTCAGTAATTTCGTGATCCGCTTGACCAATTACTATATTACAATTAATTAAGGTTTTTAGTTGAGATAAAAAAGTCAGTGTCACGAGTGGGATTCGAACCCACGATCTTCGGCTAGATACGCCGCTGCTCTACCACTTGAGCTATCGTGACCTCGATCCACTCGGACACCAACTTCCCATCTCAACCGCAGCTTTTGAATTTTTTCTCCTTTTTGCCATTTTTCAAATGTAGTGTAATCGGATTCTGACGACATTTGAAAAATGGCAAAAAGGAGAGAGAATTCAAAAGGTGCAGTTGAGATGGGAAGTTGGTGTCCGAGTGGATCGAGGTCACGATAGCTCAAGTGGTAGAGCAGCGGCGTATCTAGCCGAAGATCGTGGGTTCGAATCCCGCTCGTGCCATTGACTTTTTTATCTCAACTAAAAACCTTAATTAATTGTTTCGATCTTTATTGAGATCATCTTCAGGCCTGGGCAACAGTAACAGCAATAACTCACTGGCACTCTCAACACGACACGCAAGAATGGCACAATTACACAGAAGACAAACACTTTCAATGAGTAGAAATACTTTGATTGAATATAAAAAATATATTTTGCATTGTATAAATTCACTTTTTTCTATGTCCTACATGTATTTGTTAAATGTAAACAATGTTTGTAAATCCCAGGCCCTGAAGATGATCTCAATAAAGATCGAAACGTTGACACGATAAAGAAAATGTTTTTCTGAAACCTACATCACACCAGACCGCATCTCACGATTTCTGAATAATTATCGATTAACGGTCACTAACCACCACACACTAATTTTATAAATTAATATTCATATCAAAAGTTAATTTATAAAAATTTTTATTTGCAGGGAGATCCAGTTGGTGGGAATATAATTAATTATCTTTTAGAGAAGTCTAGGGTAGTGGATCAAAATAGGGGTGAGAGGAATTTTCACATCTTTTACCAACTTCTCGCCGGTGCCGATGATGACCTTCTTGAAAAACTTTACCTCAAAAGACTGCCCGGTTATTACAATTACATTTCCAATTCTGTAAGTTTTCCGTTGATTTAAAATAGAGTTAGTGTTTTAATTAGATTGTTTAGGAGAAAGACACCATAGAAGGGATGAACGATGCAAAACAGATGAGTGCCGTTTGGCAAGCGATGCACACACTGGGTCTCACTCCTGAAGAACAGGAAGAAATAATGGCGATCGTGGCAAGCGTGTTGCACTTAGGCAATATCGGAGTCGGAGACGATCAGGGCAAGGCGTTCCTCAACAATTCTTACCATATTTCCTGCACTGCCAAGGTGATAAATTTTCCCGACGTATAAAAACACCCAAAATAACATTTTATTGTAAAGCTCTTAGGCTGCCCGGAAGACAAGCTGAAAGAAGCGCTGACACAAAAGACGATCCTAGCCAAGGGTGAAAGTGTGACTTCTCCTTTAGACAGGGAGACTGCCGTCTACGCCAGGGACGCACTTGCAAAAGCAATTTACGACAGGCTTTTCTCTTGGATGGTTATGCGTTTCAATGAAGCCCTGCAACCATCCAAACCGACGACAACGCCCAATCTAATGGGTATTTTAGATATTTACGGATTTGAAATTTTCCAACGTAACAGGTATTTCATTTTAAATGGAAAAATCCCTTCCAAGATCTTCTAATACAGCCTAATTACAGTTTCGAACAATTTTGCATAAATTACTGTAATGAAAAGCTGCAACAACTCTTCATCGAACTGACTTTAAAGTCTGAACAAGAAGAATATCACAAAGAGGGCATCGAATGGGAGCCAGTCGAGTACTTCAACAACAACATCATCATAAACTTAATAGAAGAAAAATATAAAGGTTAAACAAATATAATTACGCATCTGGCTCTTTTTACAATTTTTTAAATACAGGAATAATTTCGCTTCTTGATGAGGAATGTCTTCGTCCTGGGGAAACATCGGATCTGACTTTTCTCGATAAAATGTGCCATCAACTTAGCTCGCACGATCATTTCATCAGCCACAAAAAGGCTGATAGCCAGTTGAAGAAAAGAATGAAGAGAGAGGTGATTATTTGTCATTAAGTCATAAAAAAAAAACCTTTTTAAAATATGAATTGACTTTTCAGGAATTCACTCTCGTCCACTATGCAGGAGAAGTGATTTACGATGTGCAAGGATTTTTAGATAAAAACAATGATCTCCTCTTCCGCGATTTGAGGGAAGTCATGTCAAACACAACAAATTCAATTGTTAAGGTGACATTAAATACATTTATGAAACAGCATTGTTCACTTCCAAACATTAGTTTTTTTATAAGATCTAAATTTTTCAGACTGTGTTTCCAAAATCGGAACTGTTAAGTAAAAAGAGACCGGATACAGCAATAACGCAATTTAAGTCAAGTTTAAATGAGTTGATGAATACGTTAATGAGTAAACAGCCAAGTTATATCAGATGCATTAAGCCGAATGATTTTAAGAAGCCAGGTAATTTTCCATCGTTTGCCGGATTGTGGATATGTAACACCGTAATCCTTGTAAAAACTGTTTTGTTTATACAGACAAACGAACTTTGTACCTTTGATAAAGGTTCTTTACTCGATTTGACTTGTTTTAAATTAGATAGAAGATATTTGTAGACAATGTTCATTAGTTGATATTAACTTTACCAAAACGGAATGCGCGCTTAATGCTTCATTCGAATAATTTTTAGGAATGTTTTCTGGAGACATAGTAGGCCATCAGGTTAAGTACCTTGGTCTTATGGAGAACTTGAGAGTAAGGAGAGCGGGCTTCGCTTATAGAAGGCATTATAACGAGTTCCTGAAAAGGTACAAAAGCCTCTGCCCTCAGACTTGGCCGAAATACGACGGTCCTGCGAAACAAGGCGTCGAAATACTTCTGCTTCACAGAGGCTACACCATCGAAGAGTACAGACTCGGGACGTAAGTTTAATCCACATTGTAAATTTTCTTTCAAATAAATTGATAAATTTTCAGGACGAAAGTTTTTATTCGCTCTGAAAAATCATTATTTGAAATTGAAGACGCGTTCCAATTGAAAAAGAACGATTTGGCCACTATAATCCAAAGCCATTGGCGAGGCTATATCCAGCGTAAGAAATACAAAAAAATGAAAGAGGCCGCTATAATGGTCGAGAAATGGACGAGGAGGTACCTCGCTCAGAGGAAGGCGAGCAGGAGAAGACATGCAGTGAAAATAATCAGAAAGTAAGTTACTCATTTAAATACTTAAATGTGATACTTTATTATAAAACTTTATTTTCAGTTTTATCGAAGGATTTATAACAAGATACGGTCCAGTTTCGGACCTTAACAAAAGGTTCATACAGACGACAAAATTCCATTATCTCCTGAGGCTTTCGAAGTCCCTTCCTAAAAGCGTATTAGACGACTCTTGGCCCAAAGCTCCTAGAGTCTGCCAAGCGGTAGGTTAAATAATAAAAATACGTTGAATCAAGTAGAAATAATTTGGCTTTACAGGCTTCAGAACTTCTAAGACCAATGCATAAAAGATGGCTGGCAATGAAATACAGATTATCATTGACTCCAGAGAGAAAACTGCAGTTGGACCTCAAAGTCCTTGCTGAGGCATTATTCAAAGGTAATTTGAAAAATTTGAACTTTATTTTAAAGTAATTAAGGTTTTTAGTTGAGATAAAAAAGTCAGTGTCACGAGCGGGATTCGAACCCGCGTCCTTCGGCTAGATACGTCGCTACTCTACCACTTGAGCTATCGCGACTTCGATCCTCTCGGGCACCAACTTTCCATCTCAACCACACCTTTTGAATTTTCCCTCCTTTTTGCCATTTTTCAAATGTCGTGTAATCGGATTGGATTCTCGACGACAAATGAAATGTCCACGGAGAGCTTTAGTGAAGTGTACTTCATTTCAATTCATTAAATTCACCATTTTTCGAGATCCGCTTGACCAATTAATAACATTCAATTAATTAAGGTTTTAAGTTGAGATAAAAAAGTCAGTGTCACGAGCGGGATTCGAACCCACGACCTTCGGCTTGATACGCCGCTACTCTACCACTTGAGCTATTGTGACTTCGATCCACTCGGACACTTCCCATCTCAACCCCACCTTTTGAATTTTCCCTCCTTTTTTGCCATTTTTCAAATGTCGTGTAATCTATTTGATTCTCGTCGTCAAATGAAATGGCCATGGAGAGCTTTAGTGAAATATACTTCATTTTAACTTATTAAAATTAGTATTAGTTGGTCATTCATGTGTTATTATGTCAATTGAGTCTCATTTTTGAGTTTTTTTGTCTGGCTGATTGATAATGGCCAACTACATAGACATTAATCGTAATTTTTTTTCAATTAACTAAGGTTTTTAGTTGAGATAAAATAGTCAATGTCACGAGCAGGATTCGAACCCATGACCTTCGGCTTGATACGCCGCTACTCTTCCACTTGAGCTATCATGACTTCGATCCACTCGAACACTAACTTCCCTTCTCAACCCAACCTTTGAATTTTCCCTCCTTTTGCCCATTTTTCAAATGTCGTGTAATCTATTTGATTCTCGGTGACAAATGAAATGGCTACGGAGAGCTTTAGTGAAGGTATACTTCATTTTAACTTATTAAATTCACTAGTTTTTGTGGTCCGCTTGACCAATTTTGGCTGACTGATAATGACCAACTACATAGACCTTAATCATAATCTTTTTCAATTAACTATGGTTTTTAGTTGAAATAAAATGTCATAAAATGGTGGGGTTGAGATGGGAAGTTAGTGTCTGAGTGGATCGAGGTCACGATAGCTCAAGTGGTAGAGCAGCGGCATATCTAGCCGAAGATCGTGGGTTCGAATCCCGCTCGTGACACTGACTTTTTGATCTCAACTAAAAACCTTAGTTAATTGAAAAATATTAATTGGTCAAGCGGACCACAAAAACTAGGAAATTAATCATAATAAAACATTTAGGTTTATACATGATCAACACTGATCACTTTACTGGGTCTGTCTCTTGGTGGTTTATGATTCAGTCAAACGACTTGTTTTCATGAGGTTCAATGAAAGATAAATCGGCTAGAATAAACATATTTAAATGTTTACAGGGCTGATGTTAAAAGCATTAAATTTTATTCTTTCAGACCAGAAGAAAAGTTACGAACATAGTCTTCCAATTCCTTTTGTCGACAACAGGCTCACCGATGTGCAGAATTCGATCAAAAAACCATTTTTTGCATCAGAAAGCATACTTGGAGACACGATCCAGGTAAATTTCGATCCTTTCTTTACTTTTTCATAAAACAGGATAATTTATGATATTGTCTTTTCAGTATGGCTGCAATGTGGTTAAATTCGACAGACATGGTTATAGAAGAAGAAACCGATTGCTTTTTGTCTCAGATAAGCATATTTATCTGGTTATGGAGGGCGAAAAGCAGTTTAAGATCAAGCACAAAATTCCACTGCAGTCAATAAGTAAGCTCGAAGTCACTTCTGAAAGAGACAGCTTCCTTCTAATACGGATACCACCACACTTAACCAAAGATAAAGTGAGCCTATTTGTTGAATTACATTTTATATATTGCAAAAATAAATAATTGTTTTATTTAGGGCGACATCATACTCGAAGTGCCCAACTTGATCGAGGTCATAACAAAAATTGTTCATATAATGAAAAATAAAGAAATACTAAACATCAATAGTATCAAGGACGGAAAGTAAGTAATTAAAATTAATTAATTTTTTTTTATTATACTAATATAATTTTCCAGGATCGCTCATAATTTAACAGACGGAAAACAGCTAACAATAGATTTGACACTCGGTTCAAACGGGCCTGGGATATCGAAAGGAAAGAGCGGCCAGTTAATTGTCGTCGGTTGAACATCCAGCACAATACCAACAATTCACACAAATAAATTTTATGCTTATCAGACTTAGATTAATAACTCTCAACTATTAGATAGTTATAAACGTAAAAATAATCTATACATTTTCAACAACCATTTTGTGATGGAATATCATAAAGTCAATGGTGCCATAGGTAGTTTTCCTTTGAAAGGAATGTACAAAATGTTTTGTATATATTATCTGTGTATATAACACTTCCTAATTTACCATTTTGATTTAGAAATACAGCTTTGACACATTATTTATGTAAATAATTATTAATAGGTTATAAATTTGTGCTAATTATTGAAATATAATTTGTTATTTCTCGACTAAAAGGGATTTTTCTTTTGCAATAAGGCCTTGACATTTCAAGAGGTTTAATATCATCAATGCAGAGTTACAAGGTTTTTTTTTTGTATTTTTAAAGAGAAACTATTTATAAACTTGTCATTCTCAAACTAGAAAAACAAAAATAGAAATCTTTCATCGCTTTCCCTTTCTTGCCGTACAGCAAAAACGTCCCAAAATCTACCAACACCTTCCAATCCACAAGGTCGTATAATTTAAAAAAGGCTTTCAATTTTCAAGTAAATAGTTAAAATAATAAAGTTAACACCTGGCTATAAAATTTAGTTTAAAAAAAAAATAGCAAATAGAAAAAAAAATTTGAGCCCAATGTATTTTTTAGATAGCACTAAAAAAGACAATTCGTACATGTCTGTCAAGAGGACATTCGAAGGTGACGTCAAACTCTACAACAGGTACAAAGAGACTGAGTGGTATGTACTCTAACCGCTCTGCTATTTGGCCCTGGTTAATTTTACTATTTGCAAATGTGCAGGAGGAGCAAACCGAAGGTGAAGGAAGTCAACGTAACGGAGAACAGTTTCTCTTTCAGAGGGTTGTCCCTTTACTTGTATTATTCAGCCATAGCATTGCTACATATTCTTCTGCTTGTGCAGATGTTGTTTTTCGGTTGTAAAAACAATTAAAATTTTAAAGTTTATTCAATCACATTGTATCTGAATTAACAAAACTAGTTAAGAGCAGTTGCATTACTCGGCAATGCTCGACACAACGGTTCATACAAAATAATTTCTAAGGAGGGGGAGGGCAAAAAATAAGAGAAAAAAGTTAATTCAAGAAAGAATTTTATAAATGTATATGTGCATTATTTATTGGTAGATATAATTAAATTACTTAATTCTACTGCAAATTGAACCTGGCAGATAGAGTGGACACACAAGCCATACTCAGGATTCATACAAACCAAATCAGCCTTACTGAAGTTGTACACAGGCATTACTTAGTTACACAGAAGTCTTATTCAGGTCAGATACAGACAAATTTTAAGCAGGGAACATACCTGACACAACGCAACGCGAAGTGACCTGACCTTTGTCTCATTTTTTTGGGGTGTGCACATCTGTTCAACATTAAACAGTCGCACAGTGTGTAGCACAATCCACTGCCTCTTTTGCTCTTAATGCATTATTATGAGCAAAACTATGTAATAAATTGTTAGTTAAATTTAATTCCCTAATTTCGTGGTCCGTTTGACCAATTAATATATTACAATTAATTAAGGTTTTTAGTTGAGATAAAAAGTCAATGGCACGAGCGGGATACAAACCCACGATCTTCAGCTTGATACGCCGCTACTCTTAATTAATTGTTAAATTTAATTGTTGTAGAAATAGAAATAGAATTACAAGACCTCCTAGGAGGCCTCTGGCCTCTCACTGATGGACACAAGCTATACTCAGGATGCACACATCATACTTAAGTTGTATATTCATAAAAAGGTTGGACATATGCCATGCTAAGGTTACAGACACTATGCCCTACTCACCATTATTTTCTTGCACAAGCTGCACTCAATTCACACAATATCGAGCTCTACGCTACATTACCATTATAATACAAGCCTCACCCAGCCAAATCATAAGATATATGATAAATTCAGGTATCAAAACTTAATTGTTTAGCTTTGAAATCATTGGGTTGCTACCGTTTGTTAGCCCTGTTTAACACAGCAGCTTTTCATTTTTGAGCTTTATTCTGTTGAGACCTCACTTACCAAATTCATCCCTTTTGAGGTAAATTAGATATTCCTCGCCTGTCCAAAAACAGTCTACACACCTTAATCACTTTAACATCCTGGATATGGAATAAATTGGATAAATCTGCATATCATATTTTTCCCTCTCTAGTATGTTTATATGTTCACAAGAGTTATTTCAAATTAAACAACTGATTTCTGAATTGGATTTGCAGACAAGCTGAATGAGCACCTTGCAGAGATTTACTTTCATATAATTGTCGGTTTATTAAAAAAAATTGTATTACTTGTTCAAGGCACTCTCTTCCTGACCTTTACATTACCTAATATGTAGATTCACTATTTTTCATGGTCCGCTTGACCAATTAATATCATTCAATTAATTAAGGTGTTTAGTTGAGTGGATCGAAGTCACGATAGCTCAAGTGGTAGAGTAGTGGCGTATCAAGCCGAAGGTCATGGGTTCGAATCACGCTCGTGACACTGACTTTTTTTCTCAACTAAAAACCTTAATTAATTGAAAGAATTTAATTAGTCAAGCGAACTACGAAAACTAGTGAATTTAGTAAGTTAAAATGAGTATACCATTACTAAAGCTCTCCGTGGCCATTTCATTTGTCGCCAAGAATCAAATAGATTACACGACATTTGAAAAATGGAAAAAGGAGGGAAAATTCAAAAGGTGGGAAGTTAGTGTCCGAGTGGATTGAAGTCATGATAGCTCAAGTGGTTGAGTAGCGGTGTATCAAGCGAAGGTCGTGGTTTCGAATCCCGCTCGTGACACTGACTTTTTTATCTCAACTAAAAACCTTAATTAATTGACTAATATGTAGAGTTCAGACTTTCAATATTAAAACCTCCTATATTACTAATCCCACCTTCTCATTAAAGATCAGATTAAGGAATTTATATTGTCTTTCTTAAATAGCATTTTGGACTCCTTGCTGCTGACCCAGGTGTAGGATAAAGGATAATTTGCGGACATGTATTGTTTAAAAGATAACATGTACTGAAAAGTTAATTTTATATTAAAAAAAAAAAAAAAAAAAAAAAAAAAAAAAAACCTGGAAATGACCCTCCATCACCTCATTGGGACTTCTAGCGACTTTATAAGCAAAAAGATATAGAGACAAAGGAATTATATTAATGCAGGTAATTCAATTGTTTTACAGTGGTGTAGTTCAGGGAGCCTTGGTAAGTCTTTCTTACTAAGGATGTACTTTTTCTGTTTATTTTAGCCATGTGACTAAAAACTATGAACATTTATGTATCTAAAACCAATTTTGAATATAAATTACATAAGATTTTGAACAAGAGTATGTAATTGACAATGTACAAAAATAATATTTTCACTTACAAATAAAACTTTTCCAATACATAATCATTAGTAGAGGAATGTACTATTTATGCGTTTTTGGGCGGCATTTTGTTTGGATCCACGTCGGTTTTGTCTTTCTTTTTAGACAAGTGCACTTTCTGCCCGTCGGTTGCGATGGCCCTTATCTGCTCCTCTAGGGAACGGTTGACGTTCTTTGTGATTATCTTCTTCAGCTTCTTGACCTCCTCAAACTTGGCCTTTTTTGGAGCAATTGGCCTGTCTGTGGAAACAAATTGCACATTAGTAATAATAAAGCTGTAAGAAAACTTGATACTATATGAATTTTATGACAACAATAAAAATGTCTAATTTAATCTCTTTCTCCCTAATACATTACATCTTGGCTAGATCTTACTAGAAACCTAACTGAGAAGTTAAGCATGAGAAAATTTTCAAAATATGTTTAGCTCACAAAATAATTGACTATTGTTTATTAGAACTTTGTGTGATTTCATCGTGGTGTCTGTGCGATATGAACCTGTAATTTGGGGGTTCCATCTCTAACCAACTTGGTTGAGGATACTCAGCACTAGTTCATTATCCAGCAGTGGTAAATAAAAAACAAGTTCTATTGCATCAGATAATAACAAGACCAGACAACTCCAAGACTACCAACTCAAAAATAAGTTGGAATTTGATTTTCTTTCTCGCCCAGTATATGGACAGATATAAGACAGACCTCCTATTCAAGTCAATAGCTTACTTCCTCCATAAAAGGTGTTTTAATGAAGTTGAATAAGTGAAAAATGTGTGCGGAATTTTTCTCGTCAAAAAACTCTTCATGGTAAGTGACTAAAGTTATTCAGAACCCAATTTTTATTTTGACATTATTTCTAATTTGCTTATTATTTGGGTAATCGAAATCACCCAGATCCAACACTAAAAATGGCCAATTCTCAAAACACATCTGCAGACCAAGCCACTGAGAATTCATGTTGAACCGGCACACGGCCACTTACTAGATCTTTCTCCATTCGCGATTTTTTGTTTGTTTTGTATGAGTTATTCAAACGTGTTTTGAACTGTCGACAGTTCCTCACTGAAGAAGGTGCAATGCTGAAACGCGTTTGAATAACTCAAACAAAAAACCTGAGAGTGGAGACCCAGGAAGTGGCCATGTGCCGGTTGAACATGAGTTCACAGACTCGCAGACCAAAACCCATCATCTACCACTGAGCAGCATACAAAGACTAGCAAACCTATGTATCACCGGGGCAATGAGAACAACCCCTACAAATGCATTAGAAACTTTGCTAAACCTACCTCCACTGGAAATATTCATACAAGGAGAGGCTAGGAAAAGCTCACTTAGGCTCCAGAAACAATTAAATTGGAAAGGAACTAAACAATTCGGGCATACAACCACAATCAACAAAATCAGACACCCATTATTAGAAATGATGGAGGACTGTTTGATCCCGAAAACATTCTCCACAACATCCTACAAAGTCTCAACGGACTATAAAGGAGAGGAAGAACACAGGAGAGCATCAGATACAATGATACGGTATACAGATGGCTCCAAAACAAACGAAGGAACCGGATCGGGCGTTTTCTGTACAAGCCCAAAACATGAGCAATCAAACTCATTAGGGAAGTACACTTCGGTCTTTCAAGCAGAAATACATGTCATCAATGCTTGTGCCCTGGAAAATCTTAAAAGAGGTTACACTGGCAAAAAAAATCCTCATAAGATCTGATAGCCAAACAGCCATTAAAGTATTAGCATGTAAAAGAATCACATCAAAATTAGTCAGTGAATGCACCCAAAATCTCCAAAACCTGGGGAAACTCAACAACCTGATGATATCTTGGGTGCCAAGGCACAGGGGAATTTTGGGTAATGAGAAAGCAGACAGACTGGAAAGAGGAGGATCTCATCCCAGGACATAGACCCCGAACCTATTCTTGGGATAACAAAAACAAATATAGAATCCTCCATCGCAGAATGGATCCAAACAAAACAAAAGGAAAAGTGTATAAACTCTAGCGGTGCTAGACATAGTAAACTTATGATGAGACAACCCTCACCAAGACTGGCAAAATCACTACTGCACCTGGAGAGGGCTAATGCTCAATGGAGATTTAACCTAACGTACGGAAAACACTTAGGGAATCAAATTGCAGCAGCGACAGTCAATGACCTGATACTTCTAAGAAGAAGGATTGAGTCTATTGACAGAACTAAGGAACTAGGAAGGTACAATAAGACTGAAGGCTGCAGTGCCTGGGGAGTACAAACCTCGCTTCCTAGGACTTTTTCTACCGTACCATACCATCTACCACTGAGAATTGGCCGACCACAATGATCGGTGATAACAAAAGTACTGATTATTTTCACTGCTTGGCCATCATACATGATACTTTTGTATCATCTGCTCAAACTGAATTGAGTAGATCTATAGCTTAAAGCGTGTACATGCTCATAGATTCTGAATACTCAATTTTGGGACAAATACTCATGCCTCTGAACCTACCTGTATCTTTGAACCATCGTTGTACCAACAGATTATACTGTCCTTTACCGTAAGGATTTAGAAACGTACTCAATGTTGGCAGACTACAATGGTATCACACAAATACCAGAAACGTCATCATGATAAACGGTGACCTAAAGAAAACATAACGACCAAACGGACTGAGATATGGTTGTTAAAACTTTAGTGTGCATTAAAATATATAGTATTGAAACCCTGGAGAGTTAACACATAAAGAACTTCTAAGGAAAATACAATTTTTTTAAACAATGGCTGGAGTGTAATATGTTGTTTCTTCTGCGTTATTTGTTGAGTTTTCTGATAATAATCCATTAGGTAGGGAATTTTGTATGTTTATTTCAACCTTGTTTTCTAGAGTAGGACAGGGCCGACTGTGTGTATAAGTTATAAGGTCCAGATATAAAACTTCTATTTTTAGACTCAGAAACGATAAAGCCTTGAATAAAAGTGGTATCAACATAATTCTATTTCTAATTTAACACACAATTTTGAACTTCTTAATCTTCTCTTGAGAAAACACAAGGAAATTTGTATTTTGACTTACTCTTTTTCTGTAATGGCTTTTCCTTCTTCTTCTTCTCCTTTTTCCCTTTGAAGGATCCTCCTTGTGGCATGTCTGAGCCGGGGTCCGTTTCGTCCAAGTGACCGCCTCGGACTGGTTTTCGAGCAGCGAAGGCCCGAATTCACAAATAAACACAGCCGTCACGTGCCACCTTGAAAGATTGTAACCTTTTCTGTGGTTATCCTCGATGGCGGGAACTCAAACCGAGACTGGTGATAACGTTATCGTAATCAATAAAGTATAAGTCAATAAAGTCCCGTTTTATTTAAGTGATGTATTATGACAAGTTATATTGCCCCTTTTTCAAATTAAAAATCACCGTTTTGTAAATTGAATTGGCCTTTTTGTAAAAATTAAATTCACTCTTGCCAATCAATATCACCATTTTGCAAATTAATTCACCATTTTGTAAAATTAAATTGGCTTTTGTTAATCAATTTCACCATCTTGCAAATTAAGATCACCAATTTGTAAAATTAAATTCTGTCTTTTGTCATTCAATTTCACAATTTTGCGAAATAAGTTCAACTTGTTAACCGATTTCACCATTCGGCAGATCAAATTTCTCCTTTTGTTAATCAATTTCACACTTTTGGAAACTAAATTCTATTCTTTGCAAATCGATTTCACCGTTTTCCAAATTGAATTTACCCTTTTGTTAATCTATTTCATCATTCGGCAAATCAAATGCAACATTTTGAAAATCAAATTCTTCCTTTTATCAATCAATTGCACACTTTTGGGAATTAAATTCTACATTTTATACATCAATTTTAGCGTTTTGAAAATAAATTCATACTTTTCTTAAACAATTTCACCCATTTCCAAATCAAAGTCTCCATTTCGCCAATTAAATTTACCATTTTGTAAATTAAATTCACTATTTTATCATTCAATTTCACCCTTTTTCAAATTAAATTTCTCCTTTTGTTAATAAATTTCACCCTTTTTTAAAATTAAATGCACAGCTTTTCAAATTAAATTCACCGTTTTGCAGATTGAATTCATCCGTTTGCCAATTAATTTCACCCGTTGGCTAATTAAATTTTTCGTTTGCAAAATCCATTTCTCCTTTTTGCAATTAAATTTAACCTTTTTGCAATAAACTTCACCCTTCTTTCAATTATTTAACATTTTTATGCAAGATTTTGGTTGAAATAAAAAAGTTAGTGACACGAGCGGGATTCGAACCCACGACCTTCGGCTCAATACGCCGCTGCTTTAACCATTTCAGTTATCGTGAATCTACTCGGACACCAACTCGCCATCTCAACCTACGATCGAAGTCACGATAACTCAAACGGTTAGAGCAGCGTCGTACTGAGACGAAGGTCAAGGGTTCGAATCCCGCTCGTGACAATAACTTTTCCATTACAACCAAAACCTTACATAAAAATGTTAATTAATTTAAATATTTACTTTTGTCAATCAATCTCACCCTTTTGGAGATTCTCACTTTCGAAAATTAATTTCTTCGTATTTTCCAATTAAATTCCTTCTTTTGTCAATCAATTTCACTCTTTGCAAATCAATTTCATTCACCATTTTCGCCATTCAATTTTACCATTTTACACATTTGTCATTCAATTTCACCCTTTAGGAAATTTTTTTTAAAATTCCCTTTTTTGTCAATATTTTTCACCATTTTGGAAATTAAATAAAACTTTTGCATACCACTTTCACCGTTTTTTCAAATTAATTTCTTTCTTTTCCAAACCAACTTTATAAATCAATATGTAGGTTTCTATATACATTATTATATAACATTTGTTTTTAAGTTATAACTAGGTCACAAGTCATTTATTCTAATAAGTTTATTGAAAAAAAATTTAATTCCAATTTTAAGTGATAACTTGATTAGATCACTCAAATAGCTGTCCAACTGCTAACTTACTAAATACTAACTACTTGATTAAGTAGTCGGTAAACCGATTTATGAATTAGAAGATGGAAAATAAGTAAATGTAACAAATTTACACGTACAGTACAAATACTTCTGTTGTGATGTCAACTTATTTTAAAAAATATTAGTGTATTTTTTGTGCCAATATAGTTTGTGTAGTTAATAGACGAGCTAGTGCTATTAAAAAATTATCAGAAGACTTTTCCCCCTGTATTCACCGAGTGTATGGAAAATGGTTTAACACTATGGCAGGGCAGCTTTTGTTAAGTCAAACTGTGGAGTAAGTTTTGTTCGTAGGTAAATAAACAGGTTTTTGATCTTCGTAAGGCTCGTGGTTGGAAAACCGGGGCTCTTATCTGCTCATTCTGGCCCGCTGGCTCGGAACCACAACGCGATGGCCATTAGACACAAAGAAATATACCAGCCTTTACCACTCTTGAACCGGGATTCCGCCGGGTGGACGGGCTCCGGATTTGCCGAGGCCCACAGGAGGGCGGACCTCATTATCTTTATATTGAAGAGATTTTATGGGGCAAAGGTTTTCTTTAAAAATAAAATCGCCCCTCGGACGAGTAGTGGCCTGCCGTTACTCAAAATTTATGCCGCATTAAGTCGCAGTTTCGGCTTAAGCGACCTCACCCTCCGGGATAACCATCTCGCTGAAAAATTGCATTTGTGAAAATATGGGCCTTCTGTTATTACCGTCGAGGGCTTCCGGGCCTGAGAAAATTTTCCGATTATACCGAATTATGGCTTATCGTCTCATTAATGAAAATATCGGCCAAGGGGATTTTCATCAATCTTCATAAAAATTTGCTCATTTCCGTGTTCCTAAATGAAATTTTATCAAACAAAACTGTCCTAGCTGTTAAAAAAATTCCAACAATCCCCTAAATAATTCGGCCATCTCTTTTTCCGACATAGTATGCCTATCTCGATTGGTTAGGCCATGGTTTGGCATTTTACCATTTTCAGTGGATGTCTGCTTGTTCTTTTTGGAAATATCGATTTTTTTCAAATCTCGATGTTTTCCTCCGCGTGTTTCAATATATTTTACCTCTTTTAGCGATTAATTCATATCGATGTTTAGTTTGATATGATTCGATATATATTCCCGTTTTTATCGATTAATTCATATTTATGTTAAGTTTTATATGATTCAATATATGCTCCTGTTTTAATACATTAATTCATAACGATATTTGGTTTGATTTGATGCAATATACATGTATTGAACATTCACGTTTTTATCGATTAATTCATATCAATGTTTAGTTTGATATGATTCGATATACTTTAGCATTTTTATCTATTAATTCATACCGATATTTCGCTTGATGTGATTCAATATATGTTCCCGTTTTTATCGATTAGTTCATATCGATGTTTAGTTTAATATGATTCGATATACTTTAGCATTTTTATCTATTAATTCATATCGATATTTCGCTTGATGTGATTCAATTTACGTTCCCGTTTTTATCGATTAGTTCATATCGATGTTTAGTTTAATATGATTCGATATACTTTAGCATTTTTATCTATTAATTCATACCGATATTTCACTTGATGTGATTCAATATATGTTCCCGTTTTTATCGATTAGTTCATATCGATGTTTAGTTTAATATGATTCGATATATTTTAGCATTTTTATCTATTAATTCATATCGATATTTCGCTTGATGTGATTCAATTTACGTTCCCGTTTTTGTCGATTAGTTCATGTCGATGTTTAGTTTAATATGATTCGATATACTTTAGCATTTTTATCTATTAAGATGTGATTCAATATATTTTGACGTTTTTATGGTTAATTCATATCAACGTTTTGATTTACCTGATTCGACATATTTTACCGTTTTTGTCGATTAATTAATTATGGCGTTTTGCATGGTGGGATTCGAGTACGTCGCCTCACAAATTTTGTCGTTGAATTGTACATCTCGACTGTGGTAAAACAGTTTGTAAGAACCATGGTCTGATCCTCTTCCCGTTCGCATATTAAAATTTTTTTAACTATCTACTTTTTCGTCATAAATCTATTCTCGTTCCTTCTGAACTATACATTTTTGTTAAAATCCAAAAAAAAAAAAAAAACATTGAAAAGAGCTTTAAATTTCCTTTAAGACGTTACCCTTCTAGAATTTTCAATTTAATTTTTTTATTATTCGGAGGTCGTGAGATACGGTCTTGTGTGATGTGGGTTTAGAAAAACAATTTCTTTATTGCGCCAACGTTAATTTTTTATCAAAAAAACAAACAAACACCAAATCTGTCAAAAACTGCTAAATTTAAAATTTGTAAAAAATTACATTTGCACCTTCGTTGGAAAAATTGACGGTAGTGCTTAATAAATTTCATACAACTTCGTTTAATAAGCTTTCTAGTGATACAGCTTTTTTTTAATCACATCGAACCAAAATACAGAAATTTTATGTCAAATGGGGAAAAAGTGTTTACGGTGTGAACATCTCAACCCACGTATCTAGCCGAAGATCGTGGGTTCGAATCCCGCTCGTGACACTGACTTTTTTATCTCAACTAAAAACCTTAATTAATTGAAAGATATTAATTGGTCAAGCGGACCATGAAAACTAGTGAATTTAGTAAGTTAAAATGAAGTATACCTTTACTAAAGCTCTCCGTGGCCATTTCATTGCCGCCGAGAATCAAATAGATTATACGACATTTGAAAATGGCAAAAAGGAGGGAAAATTCAAAAGGTGGGGTTGAGATGGGAAGTTAGTGTCCGAGTGGATCGAAGTCACGATAGCTCAAGTGGCAGAGCAGCGGTGTATCTAGCTGAAGGTCGTGGGTTCGAATCCCGCTAGTGACACTGAATTTTTTATCTCAACTAAAAACCTTAATTAATTGAAAGATAATAATTGGTCAAGCGGACCACGAAAACTAGTGAATTAATCATTGAGCATAATCTCTGAATCGATATCACATACAAAATATTGACTTTTAGCTATACTTTAATGTTCTTTAATTTTTTTTTTTTGCTATTGCTTTATTTGTAAATCAACAAAGGTATGTTCAATGACCTCAGGCAGAAGGAATTTTCAGTGCTGTGACGTGTATCATACAATTCAAATTTCATATAAGTTATTCTGTTTTTTTCTTCTATACAGAATTATAAAATAATTGTAGGGTACTTCTTTGGGTTTTTAGGTTCAAATAGGATCAGGATCGTTTTGTTTTGTCAGAAAGGCAATGAAAGAAATGCAAATTCCATAACGGATCTGTATCTCTAATAGACACAAAGGGTGATTTACAGTTCCCAGTACAATAATTCATAGCCGGCAATCATCCTAATTGCTCCGGCGGCACAGTATGAAAATCCCTTTACCTGAGAGACTGCGAGAGGGACAGACAGGATGTGATTAAATCATCGTAATGTGATTTCCCCCCCCCACGAAACATAGTTAATTCGCCTTTTGTTTAACCATTCAACAAATTACATTTTTACGCGAATCTATAATTAATTTGGAAACGGATCTCGGCTTGAATTAGTCAACATTGTCGGCGAAGATGAAAACTCCCTGTCAATCCATCGCGTTTTGTGGAAAACGGTATGGTAACTATTAAATTCACTAGTTTTCCTGGTCCGCTTGACCAATTATTATCTTTCAATTAATAAAGGTTTTTAGTTGAGATAAAAAAGTCAGTGTTATGAACGGGAATCGAACCCACGACCTTCGGCTAGATACAACGCTACTCTACCACTTGAGCTATAGTGACTTCGATCCACTCGGATTTTTATCTCAACCGAAACCTTAATTAATTGAAAACCAAATAAATTCTTTTCAATTAATTAAGGTTTTATTACGTGTAAACATTTTATGGTACATTGTGTACAAAAATTGTCAACCCACGACCCCACCAGGACACTAACTTCCCATCTCAACCCCACATTTTGAATTTTTCCTCCTTTTTGCCATTTTTCACATGTCGTGTATTCTATTTGATCCTCAGCGACAAATGAAATGGTCACGGAGAGCTTTAGTGAAGCTATTACTTTATTTAACTTATTAAATTCACTAGTTTTCGTGGTCTGCTTGACAATTAATATCTTTCAATTAATTAAGGTTTTTAGTTCAGATAAATACGCCAGTGTCACGAGCGGGATTCGAACCCACGATCTTCGGCTAGATACGCCGTTACTGTACCACTTGAGCTATCGTGACTTCGATCCACTCGGACACCAACTTCCCATCTCAACCCCACCTTTTGAATTTTCCCTCCTTTTTGCCATGTTATTAGTTGAACATAGGCTCAGAAGAGGTAGTCTGAAGGGGCAAAGTCAGGAACGTAAGCGGTTCGATTCTATGTGTCCTGAATGATAAATTACAATCACTCTGCTCTGGTTTTTTCAGGAAAAAATGGCCAACTTTGGAAATGCATTTTTTCTCAAGGTTTTTACATCACAGACCTGCGCTAGGTCTCATTTTTTAGAAAATTTTACGCCGCTCCATGATTAATTCCTGGCTCCATAGCTCAATTTGAAGTTTTCGTAAAAAGTTCAAAAATTAACATGTTCCCAAATTTTTGAATTTACTGAACCTAGAAAGACATTTAAAAAAGCCATCTTGTTTAGCGTAAATTTATCTTAAAAAAATGCGACCTTACGCAGATCTGTGACTTAAAAAGCTGAAAAAATATGGATTGCCAAAGTTAGCCGTTTTTTGTGCAAGAACTAGGTGGTCGGTTCTTTTTGACGGGTAGCGAAGTTTAAAAAAATATATGAGCAATGACAAAAAAAAGATGTTTTAAAAAGATAGTTCCTACTCACGCAAGTTGTTTTGCGACGATACGGATTTCGAGCCCTTTAGCTCATCATCAGGTTGAAAGACTTCTACAACCACGTCTCTCACATGAATTGCAAAAGTGAACCCGCGATACCCCCGCCTACGCGACGTTCCAATTAGCAGCTGGTTTTTTAATGGCGCTCAATTTGAACGTGCGAAAAGCGGAAATTAACAAATAAATATTATAATAGTAAATACTGTAAGAAATTAAGTATAAATTAAAGATAAAAGATAGAAAATTAGAATGAAACCTTAATATTATTAAATTATTAGAAAAATAATAACAATTAAAATAATTAATTTAATTATTTGGAAGTTTAAATATTATTTATGTACATATTTAAAATGGGAGGTAGATCAAAATCTGTTATTTTATTAATGCATTTATCACCATGTTCAATTTTACATTTTTTAATTTCAAATTTCTGAACCAATCTAGTCCTCTTCCTTTGTTGAAACTATGTAACACTGTTGTATTTAAATTTGAATTGAAATTATGTTTTGTTTTGTTTTAGATGGACTTTAAATTCCGAAAATTTGCTCGATTTAGGCAAGTGTTCTTTTACTCTTGTTTTTATTTCTCTGCCGCTTTGTCCTATATATTTAATATCGCAATCATTACAATTGAGTTGGTAAGCCTGCTTTTTGCCTGCCTACCTTGTCCTTAGGTTTTAAGAGGATGTTTTTAAGTGAATCCGTATTTATAAAAGCTATTCTAAGATCTTCTTGTTTAAAAATTTTACTAACTTTTTCCGATAATTCACCAATGTATGGCAAACAACTGAAACTTAATGATTCATTTGTGGTGGGGTGGCTGAGTCCAATTTTTTTTTTTGGTTCCTTCCGGTCATTTTGGTCTGCCTATCCTCGCTGTTTTTGCTGTCATGTCATTCCGGCTTCTCATCATCTCAAGTGTATTCTTTATATAAGTGATCATTAACTATTACTACCTTTACCAATATAATTTTGATGTGAACAGTCTACTTCTATAGCAAATTCTATGTAAGATTCAAAAACACCACGAGCTGTCAGTATTCTGACCTGGACTTGAACCCTTGTTCGTAGAAATCCAATGTTGCTAATTTATACTCCTGTCAATAATATTTCCATGTTAAATTCACTAGTTTTCGTGGTCCGCTTGACCAATTAAATTCTTCCAATTAATTAAGGTTTTTAGTTGAGATAAAAAAGTCAGTGTCTTGAGCGGGTTCGAAGTCACGATAGCTCAAGTGGTAGAGTAGCGGTTTATCTAGCTGAAGGTCGTGGGTTCGAATCCCGTTCTTATCATTGACTTTTTTATCTCAACTAAAAACCTTAATTAATTGAAAATATTTCCATGCTTGGGATAAAAGTCCGTACTACTTGAATTAATTACTCCGTGTATATTCGGTAGTTTGTAAGCTAACATGACAAGTTATTTGCATATAGCGTCTTGATCCTGAGGAGTTTTAATTTGATCCAGCCTGCTGTGTGAAACTGATGCAGTGTTATAAATTAATGATGAGCTGTTAAGTTGCTTTGAAATTGGCCGAGGACAATTTAAGGAGAGTCACTAATGGAGGGGCTCTACGATAAATCTCTTAAAGGTGTTTTCGAAGTTTATTTTTAAGGGTATTACCTTTTCCCTAAAAGTAGCGAGGTGAGGTGGTGAAAAAGGGTTGGAGGGTAGCAGTTCGGACTGGGAGCCCGGAGGGGGTTTAGATCCCTTTTCAATATAATTACTTAAAGGAGAATTACAGGTCCCCGGTCCTCCCGACGCTCCCCGTCATCCCTCTTCTTTTAACCCTCCAACGTCGGAATCCGGCCCCCTCCCCGTTCGAAGGCTGAGCCCTTTTAGCCCTTTTCCTTGCATTCTGGGGCCCGGCCACTTTCCTCTCTTTCTCATCAGCCCCGCTGGATTAAATCGCCGGCCCTTAAACAAATACAATAGTCGTTTGAAGAAACACCAGCGACGAACCACTAAAGTCACAAATGGTGTGCTATAAAAGAAAAGAAATACGCCTTTTTGCATTTTACTGCCAAATAAACCAACGCGGAATGAAAACTTTCTCCACTCGAAACGCTTAACTTCCATTAAAAGTAAAAAAAAAGTCTACAAACAACGTTTTTCCCTTTCTTTTATAAATATTGGTGCGAAATTAAATTTCAAACGAAAAAATATCAATTAAAGGTAATCATAAAATATTTCAATGAAATTCTTGACTCAGTTCATAAAAACTGAATTTTTTTACATGGTGCAACAGCAGAGGTTATATCAACCCTCGGGGTGCCGGTGTTTTTGAAAAAAGAAGCAAATTTGTAAGTATGCAGGGCCGCTGGATTTACCTCACAGTGATACCAACGCCGAATCGGTTTCGGCCACCGACGCCCTCCTTTAGCTATTTTTGAATGTTTTTTTACCTAAAGGACAATGCAATCATTCAAGATTTCTACTGCTAAATGTTTTATTAGTCTCTATTCTGCGTCCAGCCGGTTATTCACAATTTTCCAATATGTTTTGAGTGTTCATGATTAATTCTTGACCAAGAATATTGAGAAATTAAAAGAACAAACGAGCCTATAATACCACATTTCAATAGAATTCTAGACTCAGTTCATAACATTTGAATTTTTAAGCTATTTTTTGATGTGTTATTTTATTAGTCTCTACTCTGTGTCAAGCAGGTTATTATAATTTCCTCATTGCGTATTGTGCGTTTATTATTAATTGCTGAATTTGAAAATTAAACAATTATTAAAATAATACGTGTACACGTGAACGATCATTCAAGATTTCTACGTGTTAAAAGTTTTATTAGTTTCTATTCTGTGTCCAGCAGGCTATTTATTTTATTTTTTTACGAGGGTTCGCAACATCAGAGGTAATTTAAATCCTCAAGGTGCCGGTGATTTTGAAAAAAGTCCATTTGTAAGTATGTCGGGGGCTGTAAGGTGAAGTCCCGGGTTCGAATTCAGCGGCCTTGCATTCGAAATCGATGTACTTACAAATGGGCTTTTTTTCAAAAACACCGGCACCCTGAGGGTTGACATAACCTCTGCTGTTGCGAACCCTCGTTAAAAAGAAAAAAAATTCCATGTTCAGTACAAGAAGAACATTAACGAAATAGAAATTATGAAGATTGAAAATATAACCATAAAAAATTTTCTGTGATAAAATTTGAAGTGATTTTCATGGCAGCCTTATATAATAAAGTTCATTGGTGATACAGATATGAATCATGATAAATTTTTATAATAACCTTTGATCCTTTTGAATATATTTTTATTTATTTTTAATCCAAAATTACAGAAAAAAATGTATCTCGGGTTCGAATGCGGGGCCGCGGGAATCGAACCAGGGACCTTTATTCATAATTTTCCAAAACGTTTTGTGTTCATTATTACAATTTAGAAAACTATTGAGCAATTAAAGGTATAAACGAGCGTATATTTCAATACAATCGACTCAGGTCTTAAAACCTTAGTTTTAGTAGGGTTTTAATGAATTATTAGTTTTATGGCTTTTTAGGTTTTAGAGGTTATAGAACAGATTTTGTATCTCTTTCGTACAACGTACATACGAACAATATGCTTGTTCAACTTTTCGATTTTAATCTGCTAAAGTGCACGAAGGAATTTCATAGGCTGGTGAATCAGTTTTGTGTACTTGTGTTACTAATTTATAAAATTATTGATCGATTGAAGGTAAAAATGTGCTTATAATAACATATTTCAATAAACTTCTTAACTCAGGCATAAAACCTAAACTTAAATATTGAAAAATGGCAAAAAGGAGGGAAAATTCAAAAGGTGCGGTTGAGAACAAGCCGAAGGTCGTGGGTTCGAATCCCGCTCGTCACACTGACTTTTTTATCTCAACTAAAAACTTTAATTAATTGAATGTTATTAATTGGCCAAGCGGGCGACGAAAAATCGTGAATTTATTTCAAAGTTGAAAAACGTACTATGGTGAATTTCAGAAAACGTACTCCATTTAATATCCTTTTTAGTGGTATAATTGCTTTTTAATTACTTTTTTCGGAGATGGAGAAATTGATGAAGGAAAAGAAAAAAACCGTGGTAAGAATTGGCAAGGTAGAAAGATTAATAATAATAAAAAATTAAAAAACATAAGGAAATTTTGAATGATTATGAAACTTTTTTTAATTTTGATTCGAAATGTTCTCCACGCTCCACAATGTATTTTCGGCGTATTCTTCAATAGAAAAAGTAGCCATAGTGTTAACAAGATAACTAAAAACGTTTGGAATCTTAAAACTCTTTTATTCCGGATAATAATAATACAATAATTTTTTTAATCAAAGACGTGCTAATAAATAAGTAAACATTTGAACTAATTTGGCTGCAAATCCAAACTAAAAAAAGTTTAACAAATCCATTCAAAATTTTCTTAAGTTTTTCCTCCATCAATTTCTTCATCTTTGAAAAAAGGAATTAAAAAAGCAATTGCACCACTAAAAAGCATATTAAATGGAATACGTTTTCTGAAATTAGTTAGTCTCTACATTTGGAAATAGTAGTTTACAATCAACATAGTGTGTTTTTCAACTTTATAGTTCATGTGGTAGAGCAGCGGCGTATCTAGCCGAAGGTCGTGGTTTCGAATCCCGCTCGTGCCATTGACTTTTTTATCTCAACTGAAAACCTTAATTAATTGTAAAATATTAATTGGTCAAGCGGACCACGAAACTAGTGAATTTATTAAGTTTAAAATGAAGTATACTTCACTAAAACTCTCCGTGGCCATTTCATTTGTCGCCGAGAATCAAATAGATTACACGACATTTGAAAAATGGCAAAAAGGAGGCAAAATTCAAAAGGTGGGATTGAGATGGGAAGTTATTGCACGAGTGGATCGAAGTCACAATAGCTCAAGTGCTGGAGTAGCAGCGTATCTAGGCGAAGGTCATGGGTTCGAATCCCGCTCGTGACACCGACTCTTTATCTCAACTAAAAACCTTAATTAATTGAAAGATATTAATTGGTCAAGCGAACCACGAAAACTAATGAACATAATAATACATATGGCCAGGTAGTTAGTTATAATGGCTCTTCAAGCCTAAAAGTGAGAGATTAATCTCTTTACATAACCTTAGGCCAGTAGTGGCTGTCATATCTCTGTAGGACTTCTTCTTTGGAAGAATTGTTCAAGAAATGTAAGATCAGATTGAACGAAACCAAATCCCAAGAAATAACTTTGACCATTCACTGTATCTCCTCTTTTCCATTCTATTACAACTTTGTTCTTCTCCCTGCAACCAATGTCGTTCGACGTTTGTAACTTTATATCGACACTCGACTCAGAATAATATAACTGACCAGACAAACCAATCCTAACAGAAAGCAGACATCCCAAGCATCAAAGGAGCCCGGAACAACACATAGGCCCAAATCCCTTTTGTAGAGTAAATTATAGTTATTTTGAGCCACTAAAGGACCCAACTAATGCTGGAAGTCATTAGTCAGCAAAAACGCTTCTCACAAAAACAGCCCCCTCCTAGCAGAAAGGGAATAAAAGTCTTTAGTTTTAAAACTGTACGGGTTCTAGTAAAACACCACCAGAAATGGACAATCTACAGATGACCAATGCCGACTGTGTCTAGAGGAGGCAAGACAACAGGACACCACCTTTGCCAACGCCAGACATTAGCCAAAAAGCTGTAGCACCTAGGAAAACCTCGATACTATACCCCAGAAAAGAATTCTATATTTTATTATAGAAATGGAAATCTTCCAGGAAAACCAGTAATAGATGTAGACCCAATAGACGAACGTCGAGCAAAATCCTTAACACAACCAAAAAATGACTGATATGGTCATTGCCTGACTGAAAAAACTGTTGTATCATATGTGAACAAAAAGGAAATAGTTATCAAATATATTTGTCATCAATTGGAATTTTTTTTTAACTTCGAAGTAGGGGGCTTGGGTTCAAATTTAGCAGTATTGATCCTTCCTGACTATTGACTAACCAGTTCCGAATTTCAACCTCTGAGAAATAAGGCTGCCGTAGATGAAATAATGGGAAGTAGATTGAGAAAGATTCAAAGAAAGAATGACGACAATTTTTACAAAATGAAATTATGGAAATTGATGATGTTTAAAATTGCGTTGAATGTCATCCGTTGATTAGTAGTTTCAAGAGTATTGCACGACTTCACTCCCAGTGTTTCAGCAGTTTAGCAGGTGTTCTTTTGTCTGGCCGATTGACGTAGCTGCCCATGCAAAATTTCAAGCAGATAAGCTGAAAGGCGTGACATGCTGATAACCCGCTGATGTAACGGCGCTTTCGAACTGCAGAACTTAAAACTTTTAACGCCATAGTTTTCCATATTAACAAACGTTCGACTTATAAAATCCATTTACCAATCATGATCTTATTTTGAAAGAAAATATGTAAGGGAGTGTAATGAGGAAACGCTAAATTTGACTTTTGTTTTGTAAGTTATAAGCTTAGGCCTAATTATTTTCTCTGCTCTGAACAGATAACTGTATGCCGGATTCGTGAAGTCCGGGTACGGAAAATATCTCCGGGAGATAATCAATCCTTTCATTCAATGGGAAATCCCCGCTGCTTCTCCCCGGAGGCCAGAGCCAATAATCTTTTATCATCATTTTTTAACAAGGCGGAGCCGGAAATTTTATTTGATTCTTTTCAAATATTTCAATAGTTGAGAGGAGAATGGATTTATTCATCGAAACACGCCAGGCCTGCTCGCAACGCTTTTCGAAAAAAAATAAAAATTATTTTTGTTACTCTTAACTAAAATCATAGAAAAAATAAACTTATGCTTGGGATTACAGTGACTTAATTATCTGACAGGCAACACATTTGAAGCCCCAGAGAGAGGGCACTCTGAAACGACACACAAGAATGGCACCATTACGCAGAAAACAAACACTTTCAGCTCTGAAGACGATCTCAATAAAGGTCGAAACATTGGCACGATTGAATTAATTGAAATTTTTATAGTTAAAATATCATTGAAAATGTAAATATAAATGCACACCTTACATTTAGTATATCCGTGTATTTATACAGCCTGTTATATGCGTCAGATGATAAAAATCTCTCTTTTGAAGACATCTTCCGAAAGAGGACAAAAATGCCACCATCCTTCCTACTACAAATAGACTTTTTGTCTCTTGTTAAAAAAATGAAGAAATTGTTAAAATATAGAACGAAGTGTATCTAAAAGAAACTGACATCGACAAACCGTTTTCTTTCACTGAATGAATCAAATAATAAAAGGGAGACTATAAAAACTATCCCACCAGGGATAGTTCTACAATCTAAACATTTTTCATGCCATTAGGGATATATATTTATATGTTTCCTTTCATCCCCTCGGATGTCTAGGGCAATATAGAAATCTGAAAGCTGCTGGCCACCTGTGACGTTGATCGTTCCCTGATCAACCTGGTTCTCCTATTTTCGCTGTTTATTTGGGTCAGGCTCGTTTTGGCGTTCCGCCATCTGCGATGGCTATGTCAAGGTGCGATTTCTTTCTTTCCTTTCCACTCCTCTAAACTATGCAAACATAGGGATCCGTGAAAACATATTTCAATCAAAAGTTAACATAAAAAACCCAATATTTTCAAATGAAATTTTTTTGTTAAATACCTATTTTAATTGGTCAGATCCAAAGAGGAATGATAATTCTGTCTGATGATAGGCTGCGCTCAGTGCTGGAAGACAGCGAGAACAGATGGGTTCAGAATAATCGAAAGATTATCAGTACATGGACCACAAACAGTATTTTGAAACAAATTAAAAAAAAAAAAAAGACTTTTCAGCTTGAAACTCGCGCTTCCGACTCACATATTTTCAGCTTCACGTTCGAAACATTGAATTATGAATATATAACCTAACCTGTCCCTCACCATAAATGTAATTCTTACTTAAACTAACTCGTCCTAATCTTACCTAACCAACCCTTCCATAACTCTTATCCTACCTAATCTAACCTGTCTCTAACACTGTTCCTAAGCTAATCAACTCTAACTCGAATCCTAACCCTATCATCAACTCTATGTAACATAACCTAAGTAATCTCTAACCATAACCGTAACTTTAACAAAATCTAACTTATCTTAAACTGTTACTAACCTGTACCCAAACTCTACCTAACTAATCTTGTCCCTAACTCTAACCCTACATAATTTAACCTGTCTCTAAACTATGCCTAACCTTATCAACTGTAACTTGTCCAACAATGTTCCTAACCTAACCAACTCTAACCCGAATCCTAATTCTATTTTTAACACTACTTTACCTAACCTAAGCAGTCTCTAAACATAACCATCCTTTAACCAAATCTTAACTTTATTGCTAACCTTTACCCAAATTCTACATAACAACCCTGTCCCTAACTTTAATTATACCTAATCTAACTTATTTCTAATCTTATTACTAATCTAACCTCTAATCCAACGATTATTTGGTGATAGTGAGTGCTGTCTGGTGTGACGTAGGTTTGAGATAAACATTTTTTTTATCTTGCCAACGTTTTGATCTTCATTGAGGCCTGAAGATGATCTTAATAAAAACCGAAACGTTGGCATGATTAAGAAAATGTTTTTTCTAAAACCTACGTCACACCAAACCGCACCTCACTATCTCTAAATAATCATTGGCTGACGGTCATTAAACACCACACATTTCTAATCCTAACCCGTCCGAAACTCTAACTTTAACTCCATCTAACCTAACCCGTTTCTAACCGTTACCCTAACCCGATTTGTTGCCTTCATTCGTTCAACCTTTACCATCTACGCAATTAACATCTTTCTGTCTAGCTATTTGGCCCGTATGTTCTCGCTAGTTTAATCAGCTTCTCCGGTTAACAAATCTTTGAAATGACAAACATGAACCAAAAAGTGAATAATTAAATGTAAAAAAAACATTGAAGATTGTTTTTATTTTACCCGATACCACGTACCGATTTGTTTGCTTGTTATTTGTTCCCTGTGCATTGTTCAAACTTGGGTTAATTCAAAACAAAAGTCCGTTTTTTTAAATATTATTCAACTTATATTTATAACATTTGCCTTTTATGACATTATTATATTATCTCCTTGAAAAAAAATCTACTCCTCTAAACTTGGCAAACAACCTCTGGCACCAGATACAGCATATGCTCCGCTCATATCATTTCCCTTGCTTTTCCTAGCATTTGTAGCAATGTTGAAAATCTACGAATAATGTTTACATTATTATGTGAAAAAATTAGACCGCACTTATTACGAGTTATGGTTAAGATTGTAGGAAAAAGTTGTTTAAAGTCTTTTAAATCACGTTCTGTCGTTGAGTTTCAAAACAAGGCCTAATATTTTATTAAAATATTGTTTAAAAAAAACAGATTAAACAATACTTGAATGCTTTATAGTTTATATCTTTATTATTAGTCATATAAGTTCAACTGATCTTGTGGGATGAGAAAGCCAGGCCTGCAAAACACGGACCGTCCCTCATATATATTTTATAAGAAAATATTTTTCTTGAGAAAATAAAAAAGTGCGCAAAGAATACATAATAATAAAACGGGTAGAATTAAGAAAGTAAAAACGGTAGGGTTTGGCGAGGAGCAGGGTTATGAACATCTTCTATGACCCGTTTAGAACAGGAGACGAGGTGGCCGAGTGGTTAAGGCGTTGGACTGCTAATCCAATGTGCTCTGCACGCGTGGGTTCGAATCCCATCCTCGTCGCACTTTATTTTTCTTCCGCTCATCGATTTTTTTCTTTTTTCTTATTGATGTAATAAATAGTTGTATTATTTTAGCAGAAATATGTAAGATTTAAGATGTATTTATGAAGTAAAAATTAATGTAGGTTTTAAGATTTTTAAAACGGGGTCATTTTACCTTCAAAATTATGGCTTCATAATTGTTTATTATTTTTCTGTTTATTTTAAAAACTCGTTTAACACATTTTTCATAACTTCACAGTAGATTTTTTGTCTTTTTAAAGGCTTTTTCAAAGCGTGAATTATTCCATGGAGGTACAAAGCAAAAATTCATCTCCTTTAAGAAAATGTTTAAAAGAAAAGTATTTTAATTTATTTTGTGTGTAACATATTCGTTTTTAGTGTAAAAATCTTTTAAATCAGCTAATTTATTGTTTTTTATTTTCATTTTTTTATTTTTTATTTTTAAGTAAGGATTAGTGGGCCATTTCCAATAAATTGCTAACTTTTTCTGTTAATTTCATATTTTCCATATTCATATTTTAATATTCCAATGTAAATATATTTCCTTTTTTTTGTGCTTTTTTTGTATTTTTACCGGTTTTATTCATAACCAATGTTGAGTTTGTATCTTCTTTTTTTCTTTAAATTTTTCGGTTCATTTTTTATTCCTTTATTTATATTAATTGTTTATTTTATCCTTTAGAGTAAGTTAAGTTTCGTATTCAGTTTATGCTTTCATAATTTTAGTTGTTTTTTATTGTTATAATTTTTAGTAGCACGCTATTTATATACTAAGTCGCCATTTCTTGGTTTTTTTTTCTGCAACAACCTCCGACAGACGGACTTTATCCATGTGAATATACTTTTTTCTATTATTGTAAATAGAAGTATCATTCTCTCCTTTCTCTCTTACTCCCTCTCTCTCTCTCACTCTCTCTCTCTCTCTCTCTCTCTCTCTCTCTCTCTCTCTCTCTCTCTCTCTCTCTCTCTTTCTCTCTTTCTCCTTTAAAACAGCGAGTAAAAATTATACGTTCTGATGTAAAATTTCAAAATTGTGCTGGCTCTAAAATGTCCTGACAACAAATATTTTAAAAAAGCGGTAAAAATTTAAAATTAGACTAAAAAATATTAAATATATTTCTACGTTGAATTTTGTCTTTCGAAAATGATTAATTTGATGGCTATGTATTGTTTTTATTTTTTAATAATTTGGTTTTACTTTTGTGAAAGCTAAAGATCTATTTTTTTCTTTTTAAAGGTTTCGGAGCAGAATGTACGTACACAATTGTACACTTGCTAGACGAGTCGAAAATATCTATGACTTAAATGATCCAAGAGGATGATGTGCGTAGAATAAACGTAAAGGATGGACTTCTTTCTTCCTGTCTATTTCAAAAAATGAATTGAATGAATGAATTGTATTTTCGGATATTTCCCACAACAATTTAATCGGAGTAATTTTTTTCTACGAAAATTATGACTTGATTGTGTATTGTTTTTATTATTGTTTTCCTACTTTTGTTAAATGCTTATTTAACAACAATAGCTGCTTTTCTTTTCAAAAGTTTCAATGTTTTAAATGTGTCATGTAATTAAAACACACACATTAATTGCTAGACACGATTGAAAATAGAAAAACTGTACACGTGTGTTTGTGCATAATTGCATGTGCAGATTAGAGCTTATATAAATCAGAGAGGTTAGGCAGAACAGAATAATAGGTAACTCAGCATAATTTATTTGGTTTTGTGAGATTTACTCCTGTCTGCGGGTCGCTGGGCTGGTATGTCATCACTGAGCACATCACCATTGGATGTGGAGCGATTGCAGCATATGAATATTTAAAGCGACGCAATAGTGTAGCCGAGATGTATCACCAGGCTAAACTGAGACTCTTTGAGTGTGAATGGCCTTATTATAAAAAGTTGGACCAGTCAGGGTGTACTAGATTCATGCTATTTGTGACAGATCGGACCGTCACCTTCCTACTAACGACGGTTATCATATCATCGTATCATGCTGAATTGAAAGATATTTGTGTCCAATCATGTCTAGAGATGGTGCGAATGACGTTCATTATAAACTGCTCAAAAATGAATAGGGATATTTGTGTTTTATTCTTATTCTATTAATTTTAATTAAATTAACCGATATATTCTTGTTAGTTGGATTAAACAAAATATAAAATACGAACCAAAAATATTGATCCTAATTTTTAATAACGGATTTACTTAAGAATAGCAAACATGAAGATTACACATTTTGTAAATAAAAACACCTTTTCTCCATTTTAATCCTGTTATATTCTCTTTAACCATGGAAAGATATCTTGCACGAGAAGTTGGCAATATTATTGGGAGAACGAGTCATCGAATTCACAGGCAAGTATCCAGTGGCAGTTGGAGTTTCTCAGAGCGTGGTCTCTCGGGCTTTACCTTACCTCGATTCCAAGAGATTGGAACCAATAGGAAGCCTAGTAATGGATCTCAGTGTATTACAACGCCAAGGGAGGACAGAAATATTGCCAACGCTGCAAGACGGAACTCTTTCCAAGTGCCAGCCAGAACCTAAATGAAGTACAAGATGGTTTGGCAAGACCTTTTGTTCGGGCGCGTCTCCGTCGGCGAAGCGTCCGATTTGTGACGTACACTGTACCCCTCTATCTACAACCGCTATCTTCTCCAAATCCACAAATCAAAACACACTTCCCTCCTTTTTCCTCAAAAATCCATCAATTCCAGCCTTTTTGGGTTCTCTTCTCCGCCAGCTCTCGGAGGGAGCACATCTCCTATCGCCCTGCATCTCTCCTAAGTGTTGCACAATAGTAGTTAACACCGTGTAGGATCGCCGTTTCTTGAAGTTTCATCGCCACGCGAATTCGCACGGATTCCCCTTCAAATCGCCATGCGATCTTCACCTCCGCGTGTATCCCATCTCCCGACCGCATGGTCCCAAACCTATCATCGCCATTTTCCTTTAACATCTCATCTCCCTTTTTCCATCTATCATCATTATAGTCCCACGGACGAATCATCCATCGTTATCCCCGGAAGACTCCATCATGTCACTGGCTACCACCTGGATTGCATCATCTTATTGTCATCGCCACTTAGATTTCATCATCCATCATCGTCATCGACGCTGCTGGAACCAGGCCGGTGCACTGGCCTAGTCATCACCGAACAACGCACGATATCTCATTAAGAGACATTCACCGCTTTCCGGCCTTCATCGCCTTCAGAAGCATTCACGGCCTTCAGGTCTCCAATACGATCGTCGTCCATCCTGCCATGTGCTTTCTTCGCTGTGTTACCACGCAGTCGATCTCCAATACGATTGCCATCCAACTAGTAAGCCTTAGAAAACAGTGAGTCTTCAAGTACTCTTTTCGTTCATTATTTATTCCTTCATTTAATTCTTCCTAAACTATTGTAGCATCCCCTAATCAATCGGGAATCTTCCATTCCCGTTGGTGCCGAAATCTCTAACTCCAATAATTTTCTTAAATTATATCTCCTATCTTGGGTGGTATTCGTCGGCGCCATTTTGTATTTGTTTGCTGGCGAACACCTTTATCAACACAAATGACGTAATCGTTTGTGGGTATCTTATGCCCCTTTGAAACGACCTGAAGCAACAGCCCGCCACCAGCAACTCAGGAGAATATGGTGCAACGAGCGCCTAGATGAGAACACCAATTGAATGGTGTTATGTTTACTGCTGAGTCGTCTGTCGGTATAATGATAGCAGACGCCTAAGAGTCTACAGGGAATGAGTAAAATCGAGGCCTTGGTACATGCCCCAGTTCATGCTACCTTCAGCGCAGTTTGGAGGAGGCGGTGTATGGTCTGGGTGGGATTTACACCGGTACGAATTGGACTTCATATTGTTGAAGGCGATCTCACCGCAGTCCGTTATGCTCAAGAAATCATCGAGGAATCCATCCCTCAAACCAAGGATCTCTTTGGCAGTGATTTTCGATTTCTGGATGACAATTCCAGACCTCAAACAGACACATTTGTTGATCAGTGTTTAAAAAACCTGGAAATTTTCCACCTGCCCTTTCCTCCATTGTCTCCAGACCTCAATCCCATTTAGCAACTATGGGATGCGTTGCAGAGAAGGCTTTTCCATCCCATCCGCAGCCAGATGACCTGCAACAGCTGAGTCCTGCAACATCAATGAATTGAAATTCCTTATGAAATTAGTGACAACCTTATTAACAGTATTACAATTAATTAAGGTTTTTAGTTGAGATAAAAACCTTAATTAATTGAATGTTATAAATTGGTCAAGCGCACCACGAAATTAGTGAATTTAATGATTGAAAATGAAGTATACTTCACTAAAGCTCTCCGTGGCCATTTCATTTGTCTTCGAGAATCCAAACCGATTACACGACATTTGAAAAATGGCAAAAAGGAGGGAAAATTCAAACGGTGCGGTTGAGATGGGAGGTTGGTGTCCGAGTGGATCGAGGTCACGATAGCTCAAGTGGTAGAGCAGCAGCGTATCAAGCCGAAGATCGTGGTTTCGAATCCCGCTCGTGCCATTGACTTTTTTATCTCAACTAAAAACCTCAATTAATTGTAATATAGTAATTGGTCAAGCGGACCACGAAATTAGTGAATTTAATGATTTAAAATTATGTATACTTCACTAATGCCCTCCGTGGCCATTTCAATTGTCGTCGAGAATCCAATCCGATTACACGACATTTGAAAAATGGCAAAAAGGAGGGAAAATTCAAAAGGTGGGGTTGGGATGGGAAGTTAGTGTCCGAGTGGATCGAGGTCACGATAGCTCAAGTGGTAGAGCAACGGCGTATCTAGCCGAAGATCGTGGGTTCGAATCCCGTTCGTGCCACTGACTTTTTTATCTCAACTAAAAATCTTAATTAATTTTAATATATTAATTGGTCAAGCGGACCACGAAATTAGTGAACTTATTAACAGTATGCCAAACAGGTGCACAGAGGTTTTAGATAATAGAGGACATTATACACGGTATTAATTGTTAAAAAAAATTATTGTATCCAATAAACAAAATGATGGAATTAAAAATTTTTATTTTGTTATTTTTCAAAATCTCTTAACTTTTCCTTCAGCAAAGACATAATAATTTCTAATAAATCACTACAAAATTGGCAACATTCCTATTCATTTTTGAGCAGTTTAATATCATGCAATGTCCTCATTCCTAAAACCACGGTCACATCTACGAAAATGTCCGTGCTAATATCCATACAAAAGGTGTTTTTGACCTGTACTAGGTTATAGTTTCTTAATTAAGAAATCTACATAAAATAATTTAAACTTTTAATCAAAATAAACCATGATACCACCTGGATGTATGAAGCCCGTGTTTGCCGTGAAGCTAAACGGCATAAATCGAAGATAAAACTTCACCTTACCCTACTTTTACTCTTGTTTAAAAACAATTATCTTTTGTTGTAATAATTGACGTATTCCAAATTATATAATGCCTATTATTCAAGTGATACCTTATAGTTTGAGCGTTAATAAGTTCAAATTGATGGGTTGCAGATTACGTTAGTAAAATTAGATAATTTGCTGACACCGATCTCAACTATATTATAAGCGGACCGATTGATAGTCATAAACAATGCTTCGTTAGGTTTAGCTTAAAAAATCCTCCTGTGTATGTAATTGTCATAAAACGATCAATGTACATGAAAAGTCAATTGAAAATATTTTAGACAAAACGCTCTAATTAGACCGAACAGTTGGCTAAGACCTCGTTACCCGTCGGATGCAATGTATACAATTAGCAGAACAATATAAACATATTACAGCGTATATCTAGTGGTATATCCCGGTGATTAATCACCATAATAAGCCCAAGATAATGAATTTACCCTTCCGTATGATGATTAATCGTCCTCGTCAATAGCAAAATGTAACCGTTAATGGAACGCCGGCACTAGTCCTTTTAACCAAACCTGAAGTAACATTAGTCAAAAATTTGTCCTACAGAGACAGGCGATGACAAAAAGATTACAAGCGAATTTTCAATAAGAGCCATTTTTTAGCATCGGATGGAAATTGATCAGAAAATATTTTCAAAATTCCACTACTTCTCGTGGTCCGATTGACCAAATAACCTCTTTCAATTATTTAATGACTATGTAAGGTCGGACCCCGGAATCTAATGAATTTAATAAACAAAATGAAGTACGTCTTCACTAAAGCTCTCCCTGGCCTTTTCATTTGTTGCCGAGAATCAAATAGATTACACATTTGAAAAATGGCAAAAAGGAGGGAAATTAGAAAGGTTGGGCTGAGAAGTGTCCGAGTGGATCGAAGTCACGATAGCGCAAGTGGTAGAGCAGCGACGTATTTAGCCGAAGGTCGTGGGTTCGAATCCCGCTCGTGACGCTGACTTTTTTATCTCAACCAATAACCTAACATAAAAAGATTAGTTATTCGAAAGATATTTTCAAAAGGTTACTTTTATAACGAGAACATTTCAATTTTATTTCATTACAGGTAAAATTTGAAAAGGCAAGTCCAATAGAAAAATTAAACGAAAATAATTTGTTAAATCACGATAAGCTCCGGATTTCACAGACCAAAAACGATTTTTCAAAGCAATATCAAGATTATATAGAATAGCCCGATCTCTTACATTTTTCTTTTTTTTATTATAGATATTTGTTAATTGTTTGTCATCAGGAAATAAATTAGGCTTTTTCTTGTATTGAGAAGACACGAAGCACTTAGATTATTCCGTCAATGTGCTTCGGCAAAGAAAGCAGACATTACCAAACGATTTTCACTATTTTTTCAGAAACCGAGTCGAATTGGACAACTTAAAACGCATTTTCTGACAAAATTCGTCGGACAAAGTATACATCAACAGATTAAAAACTGAACCCTTTAAAATCTTGAAGTATTACCCTGAAGTATCAAAAAACTATCAATACTATAAAGTAAATAACATGAAATATAGAAATATCGATTTCATCAAGTGTCAGAGTTTTGAAAACCATAAATTATCGAAACCTAAAGATAACAAACTGGCCATATCCAGAAGAATTCAACAAACAACACACGGAAGTAAACATAAAATAAACTATCGATACCATGAAATATCAGAGGTTTGGAAACCCTAAAGTAACAAAAATCTTGAAGCAGCAAACTATTGAAATTCTAAAGAATCGAACAAACTATCTATAGGAATAATCTATTTATTATTTAGTTAATAGTTAATCAATAAGTTATTTAGTTAATTATCAATTAATTCGTTAGTAAATTAATAATTTTATTTACTATTATTTATTATTTAACACTTTAAACGTTATTATTATTTAGTTTAAACGTTTTCTGTTAATTTTTCTCCTTTCTATTTAATTTAGTAGGTTTCATTTATTTTAATTTTTTTTACTATTACATTTCAATCTTTATTTATATATTCATTGATATTTCAATGGCATGAATTATGCCGAATTTTTTAAGTTTTGTTATTACAGAGAGCCAAAACCCCCAGAATAAAATATATTTATTTTTGCGTCTTCTTAAAAGGAAAATATCGATATCGTGAAGAATCAAAGAAGCTGTAGATACCGTTTAAATTAACAAAAAAATTTATTATAACGGACGTTAAGAAAGAAGTCGGTCCCTGGTCCACGGAGAACGGTTCGAAAAGGGAAAATGCCATATTGACAAGACTACGCATAGGTCATACAAGAATAACACACGGGCACCTTCTGGCCGGAAAGCGATCGCGTAGGTGCCCGTTATGCAAGGATAGAATAACGGTCGAGCACATTTTCAATTGTAGAAGGATTTATGTGTGTAGACAATATTTTGGCCTATCATCGGACCTATGCGTAGTCTTGTGGCACGTCAGCGGGCACAGATCGCTGTTCTGGTACCTCAGGGCTATAGGAATCTTCAATTGTATATAGTTTATGTGTGTTTGTGCTGTGCTTGTGTTGTGTAGTGTTTGTGTGGTGTTTATGTTAATACATTAGGATGAATGTAATTTATTAGCGTGAAAGGAAGGGGTTGCTTATAACCCCGCCCCGAGGAATATCGAGTACTCTGGGGTGAGTGTGTTACGTCTGGAGTGTAAAAGTAATTTATTAGCGTGAAAGAAAGGGTTGCTTATAACCCCGCCCTGAGGAATATCGAGTACTGTGGGGTGAGTGTGTGACGTCTGGAGAGTAAAAGTAATTTTTTAGCGTGAAAGAAAGGGGTTGCTTATAACCCCGCCCTGAGGAATATCGAGTACTGTGGGGTGAGTGTGTGACGTCTGGAGAGTAAAAGTAAGTTATTAGAGAGAGTGGAGAGAGTAAAACCCGGCCCCGAGGAATATCGAGTACTCTGGGGGAGTGAATGTGACCAGACATCTATGTTTGTGGTATTCTAGGTTATCAACGTAGTATATATTTGAAATCAGAGAGTCAGTAACCAGATCGAGACCCTCAAATGGCTGCAGTTAAAACAAAATATGCGCGAAAGAAGAGAAAAAGAAGGAAAACACGCAGAGGGGATTACCTCAGCTGTTTGTCGGCCCATGAACTTCCCACTTTATTATTATTAAATTCACTAGTTTTCGTGGCCTGCTTGACCAATTAATATCTTTCAATTAATTAAGGTTTTTAATTGAGATAAAAAAGTCAGTGTCACGAGCGGGATTCGAACCCACGACCTTCGGCTAGATACGCCGCTACTCGACCACTTGGGCTATCGTGACTTCGATCGATTCGGACACAAACTTCCCACCTTTTGAATCTTCCCTCCTTTTTCATGTCAACTAAAAACCTTAATTAATTGTAATGTATTAATTGGTCAAGCGGACCACGAAATTAGTGAATTTAATGAATTAAAAACGAAGTATACTTCACTAAAGCTCTCCGTGGCTATTTCATTTGTCGCCGAGAATCCAATCCGATTACATGACATTTGAAAAATGGCAAAAAGGAGGGAAAATTCAAAAGATGGGGTTGAGATGGGAAATTAGTGTCCGAGTCGATCTAAGTCACGGTAGCTCAAGTGGTAGAGCAGCGGCGTATCTAGCCGAAGGTCATAGGTTCGAGTCCCGCTCGTGACACTGACTTTTATGTCTCAACTAAAAACCTTAATTAATTGAAATTTATTATTATTATAACAGATCAGACATTTAGGAAACCTTAGGTTTCGAGCCCTTCACGTTTCGTAAAAATCATCGGTACACTGAAATATCGAATAAACTATAGATATACGAAATATTGATCAAACTTTCGATACCCGAAAGTATGGAACAAATTATCGATACCCAAAAGTATCGAACAAATTGTTGATACGCTATAGCACCGAATGTGAATGGGTAATAATTCATCTGAGTATCTTTTTAGTGTATAAGAGGGAGGGACAAACAATTTTTCTTTAAAAAAATAATATTTCAAATGTGATTTCGTTATAAGACATTCTATAAAATAATTCAAAAACTTCTGATGTGGAAAATTGAGCAATTCATCCAAGTAAAAAAAAAGAAAAACGAAATGCAAATTTTTCTTATTGAATCTTCAATGTCCCTTAAGAATATGTTCTCGAAATGATTTAATCTGACAAGTTTTTACTGGAATTACGAAAGGTTTTGATGAATTGGAAAACGCGCCTTATTTCTAAGCAGGGATCATTTTTTTAGCCCTAGTGTCTTATTCCGTCGAGGTATAAATCAGTTAAGTCTAATTTGTAAAAGGTAATGCATCATTGTCGGTCGCCCTTGTCGTAATTACAACTTCAAAACAGGCCTCTAAATTAAGCCCGTTATGGACTGTTTGAAGAGTGGACGAAAGTTTTTCAAAAATGAGGAAAACGCAATAAAAAAAATGTGAAAAACACGTTAATTGAGGTTTAGAATTGTTTAAATAATTCAATTATTCGACCCAAATCTTTACCAGCACAGCACGAAAGATGCTTAAAAAGAAAAATATACAGAAATCTTCAAGTAATTTAGAAACTTACATTACCTTATTTACTTACCCTAGGTAAACATGATTAGTGTTATTCTTTTCTAAATTACCTTTGTAAACTTTACCTTTACAATTACTTATTCAAATCAAAATAAAATGGAAAAGTTTGGCATAATTAGTTTTTGTATTTTGGTTTAATATAATTTGAATAAATTCAAAATAAAAACAAGGAAAAATAATCACACGAAGTATCATAAAATTTATATATTTAATCATGCAATTAACTCCCAAAAAACATAATATTTAACAAATGACAACAATTTTTACAGTTAGACTAGTTCTTGTGATAAAGGAAGAAAATTATATGACAACAAAACGAGGGGCGTCGGTGGCCGCAACGGTTTAGGCGTTGACACGGCGCCCATCACTGTAAGGTAATGGTCCCCGGTTCGAATCCAGCGGCCCTGCATTCGAACCCGACAAACTTACTAATGGGCTTTTTTTCAAAAACACCGGCACCCCGAGGGTTGATATAACCTCTGCTGTTGCGACCCGAAAAAAACCCTGAAATAACAAAAATTAAAATTTGAGAAATATTCTCTAACACCGGAACTTTTTGTTGGATAAATAATTCATGTACAGAGCAAAAGCTTACTTCAGAATTTATTTTACGAGGGGTTCTCCCATTAACCTTACTAATATGTTTATATTTGTTGTAATAAATTTGACAAATATAGATCCACACTCCGAAATTAAAATTTACTGTTTATCAATTATTTAGAAATCGTGAGATGCGGTCTGGTGTGATGTAGGTTTCAGAAAAACATTTTCTTTACCGTGCCAACGTTTCGATCTTTATTGAGATCATCATCAGGGCCTGGGATTTACAAATATTGTTTACATATAACAATTACATTTTGGATGTGGAAAAGTGAATTTATACAATGCAAAATATATTTTATATTCAAACAAAGTATTTCTACTCACTCAAAATGTTTGTCTTCTGTGTAATTGTGCCATTCTTGCGTGTCGTGTTGAGAGTGCCAGTGAGATTTTGCTTTTTTATGTTTATGTACGTTGGATTTTGAAGGGTTGGGGAAGGAAGTCGGTATAGAAAAGACATTTTTGTATAAGGCGTCGGCTTTTTTGAGGTGAAAAGAGCCAACGAAGAGAAACAATGTGTTGGTGATGGTTCGGACAGATTATCCTTTCAGGATTAGATAGAAAGGGATAAAATAGGAAAAGGAAAGCTAAATTGTTGGGAAATATACTATGTGCAAAATATTTGATGTGTGGAATGTAATGTGATGATATAGGTATGTTATCTGTATTGAATTTGATTAATGATATTGGCGTAGCTGCGACTGAGTTTACATGTATCTATTCTGTAATTGATGCTGTATTTATCTCTGTTGATATAAACCATTTCTAAGAAATTACGTTTATGCTTATTTTGTTCTGTGAGTAATTAATAGCTTTCAAAAATTATAAAACAATTCAAACACTGTTTTCCAAAATTAAAGATCCCACACCAATAACAAATAAATCTGACGTAATCTACAACATCAACTGTTTAAACTGTCCGGCAACCTACATCGGTCTTACAACCTAATATCTGGATAAGAGAGTAAAGCAACATATCTATGATTGCAAAAAACCCAAGCAAAATCCTACAGCACTCGCTACCCACCATTTTGAACACCAACACAATTTCGACTTCAAAAATCCAAAAATATTACACACAGAACAAAACAAACATAAACGTAATTTCTTAGAAATGGTTTATATCAACAGAGATAAATACAGCATCAATTACAGAACAGACACATGTAAACTCAATCACAGCTACGCCAATATCATTAATGAAATTCAATACAGATAACATACCTATATCATCACATTACATTCCACACATCAAATGTTTTTCACATAGTCTAATATCCCAACAATTTAGCTTTCCTTTTCCTATTTTATCCCTATCTATATAATCCTGAAAAAATAATCTGGCCGAACCATTACCAACACATTGTTTGCCTTCGTCGGCTCTTTTCACCTCAAAGAAGCCGACGCCTTATGCAAAATTGTCTTTTATATACCGACTTCCTTCCCACCCCTTCAAAACCAAACATTTATAAATATAAACAGCAAATCTCATTGGCACTCTCAACACGACACGCAAAAATGGCACAATTACACAGAAGACAAACGACAAACACTTTTTTTTTTTTTTTTTTAATTGGCCTTATGATCTTGCATATTAGCCATGGTACGAATTCTTGTGTGTTCAAATTGGGGGTTATCGGGAAAAAAGGGCCAGAGCCGAAGGTGGGAATCGAACCCCCGACCGCTGCGTGAGAGTCTCTCATGCTAACCACTCGGCTACCGCGGTCCCCAAAAGACAAACACTTTTAGTGAGTAGAAATACTTTGATTGAATATAGAAAATATATTTTGCATTGCATAAATTCACTTTTCCACATCCTAAATCTATTTGTTAAATGTAAACAATGTTTGTAAATCCCCGGCCCTGAAGATGATCTCAATAAAGATCGAAACGTGGGCACGACAAAGAAAATGTTTTTCTCAAACCTATATCACACCAGACCGCATCTCACGATTTCTAAATAAATATCGATTAACGGTCACTAATCACCTCTCAAAATACCTGCAAGTATAAAAAAACTATCGATACCAGTATTAACGTTTTGGAACTCCTAAAGAATCGAAATGCGTAACTATCGAACTATCGATGCATGTTCTTTCGAAAGTTTGAAAACAAAATTGTCACACGAGTATATAATGGTAGAATTTATTATATTAATTAAATAAATTAATGAATACCTATATTTTTCTAGTAAAGGGATTACTTCAGTTTATGTTCGTTGTGCTTTCTAAATAACTTCTGTGTTAACAATTAGTTAAAAGTCATCGCAGGTAATGTACAAAAAGTTCTGTTATATGTATTATAAAATCAAGATAAAAATTGTAAGTTTTTAAACTGAAATAACAATAACCTCTTTGATGACCTGGATTATCAAAAAATTCTTTGTTTGAAATTTAACCAAACATCAGTTTCAACAATTGGTTTATTATGCTATTATATTTTTATATTCTAATTCTATATTAAATGTTTTGAATTATTGTTTTATAAAATAAAACTCAAAATAGAAAATTAATAAAAAAGAAAGAAAGCGAACATCATATTTAAATTTTATGGTCTGTTATTAATTTATCATGTTTAAATTTAACATTTTATGAAATGATTTACAATTATTTTATTATAAACTTATGTTATTGGGTTCGTAAAAATTTTCTGATGAAAAAATTAATAATCGTCAACCACCACATTGCTATTTATGTTATCTTTAGAATTAGAATCATTACCAACACTGTCATCTTATCGGTAATCATAATCATATTTGTTTTTATATCAGTTAAAACAAGGTACTTCCGGAATCTGATTCATGTATCTGAACAATATCATGTTTTCACACAAAGATCCACCTTTCAAAATTAACTGTTCGTCAAACTTCATAAACTAAAATTTAACTGTAAACTTCTTTAATCCACTAAACAGTCGGATAAATGGAATTGAACAAGATGGCCATCATTCCTCGAATTTTTCTGGCCATATTCCAAATTCTACCCTTTAAAAACATAATCAGATTTGCGATATAATCAGAAACTTTCCTTTTTCATCCTCACGTAGCGGTATGTTTTCTTTTCAAAAATTAGACGTAGTAAAAACAATAAAAGTAAAAACCGATTAACGGTTTCCTTTTGTAAATTAATCATGAATTTTATAAATAGTTATGCAATTCATAGTGCAAAAACAGTTGCTTTAAAACCAAATGGATTTAAAGATTTAACTAAAACAGGCAATTAGAAAGCTTTTCCACTTAAGGATTATCCAAGATTCCCAAATCGACTTTAAATCCCTTTTAAAATAAGTGGGAGAAGAAGAGAAATAAGAAAAAGCCCACGGGCAGAATTGTAATTTAAAAACCTGATTTATTTTAAACAATTTATATAATTATAATTAGACGCATTTGACTAACCAGCCCATTGAGACCATAAATTCGTAGAACAAAACGATAAATTTCACAATTTAGGCTGTGGATGGTAAGGTGACTCTCTCGTTTCCCCATCTTATTGCCAGCCTTTACTCCCGGGCCTCGTCAATTAAGGATAAAAATATACGTATAATAAACACAAAAAACTAAACACATCTAATAACAATATTTGAAAAAAAGTTCTGATCCTCTGATCCGGATAATTGAATAAAAAGAAGCCTATCCATTCGCGCTAATAATTACACTTACCCACCACATCAAACTTCATTCCTTCTGCCTAAGCATTCTCCGTGTTCCTCGGAGTCCCTTCTTTTACACTAATTACATTCAGTCAGCACATTGATATTAATAAATACTGTTTGATTTCCTTTTTCATTCAAGCTAATAAATACAGTCGAAAATTACATATCTCATTTTTTTGTGCCAGAGTATGCACAAAAAAAAAATGCACGGCAGTAATAAGACCCAAAATGACCGATTGATTATCAATCTGGTAGACCAAAGCTCAACAGAAAGCAGCTAATCAAACATTAGGCAGCATACAAAGACTAGCAAACCTATGTATCACAGGAACAATGAGATCAACCACTACAAGTGCACTAGCAACTCAGCTAAATCTACCTCCACTGGAATTATTCATACTAGGAGAGGCTAGGAAAAGCTCATTTAGGCTCCAAAAACATTATAGTGGATAGGAACTAAACAATTCGGGCTTGCAACTATAATTAACAAAATCAGGCATCCATTCTATGAAATGGGGATGGGGGACTATATGATCCCGGAAACATTCTCCACAACATCCTACAAAGTCTTAACGGACTATAAAGGAGAGGAAGATCACAGGAGAGCATAAGATACAATGATATGGTACACAGATGGCTCCAAACCAAACGAACGAACCGGATCGGACGTTTTCTCTACAAGCCCAAAACATGAGCAATCAATCTCATAAGGGAAATATACTTCGGTCTGTCAAGTAGAAATACATGCCATCACTGCTTGTGCCCTGGAAAATCTTAAAAGAGGTTACACTGGCAAAAAAATCCTCATAAGATCTGATAGCCAAACAGCCATTCAAGCATAAGCATGTAAAAGAATCACATCAAAATTAGTCAGTGAATGCATCCAAAATCTTCAAACCTGGGGAAACACAACAACCTGATGATATCTTGGCACAGGAAAATTTTGGGTAACGAGAAATCAGACAGTCTGGCCAGATTACGATGCAAGATCATACATAGGCCCCGAACCTATTCTTCGGATAACAAAAACAAATACAAAATCCTCCATCGCAGAATGAATCCAAACAAAACAAAAGGAGAAAGGGATAAACTCCAGCGGCGCTAGACATAATAAACTTATGATAAAACAACCCTCATCAAGACTGGCAAAATCATTGCTCAATTGGAGAGGGCAAAACTCAGACGAGTGGTAGGACTACTAACCGTTCACTAGCATCTGAGAAAACTTCTACACAACGTGGGCATATACAACGATGATCCCATTTGCAGATTATGTAATGATGAAGAGGAAACAGCCATTATGGGTACTCTACCAGACCCCTTCTGCCGCTTCTGCGAAACAAAAGAAGAAACGGCNGAATCGGACCATGGACAATATGAACTTTTTTGTTCATTTTAGGGTGAAGAATCTACTGGAGAAGTTTGTAGCACGAGTAGCAATTCACCCTGTATATATATATACATACATGGGTAACCAGAAAGCAAACAGACTGGCCAGAAGAGGATGTGCAAGACCATACATAGGCCCCGAACTTGGGATAACAAAACCAAATATAGAATCCTCCATCGCAGAATGGATTCAAACAAAACAAAAGGAGAAGTGGATAAACTCCAGCGGCGCTAGACATAATAAACTTATGATAAAACAACCCACATCAAGACGGGCAAAATCACTGCTGCAACTAGAGGGGGCTAAACTCAGAGGAGTGATAGGACTACTAACCGGTCATAGGCACCTGAGAAAACATCTACACAACATGGGCATATACAACGATGATCCCATTTGCAGATTATGTAATGAGGAGGAGGAAGCAGCCACTCATATCACCTTCGAATGCGAAGCAACAGCTCAATGGATATTTAACCTAACGTACGGAAAAAACTTAGGGAATCAAATTGCAGCAGCGACAGTCAATGACCTGATACTTCTAAGAAGAAAGATTGAGTCTATTGACAGAACTAAGGAACTAGGAAGGAACAATAAGACTGAAGGCTGCAGTGCCTGGGGAGTACAAACCCTGCTTCCTAGTATCTTATCACCATACCATACCATAGCATACCATGCAATATTTGGCAACTCTGGGTCCTGGATACTTCCCTCTCGCTAATAAATACATCCTTTCTAATAAATAATGAAGGAAGGATGAATCGATCGTCAGGATATTATCAGTAGGTTCGAAATCAAGGATGCGGTCATCAAAACAAGTACGTTTTGTAACTTATTCCAAGCTTTCAACCTTTATTGAAGTCCTTTTTAAAAAGATAGTTACTACTTATAGTAAGTTGTTTTGCAACGATCCGGATTTCGAGCTGTTTTGCAAAAGTACTTTTGCAATTCATGTCGAGAGACGTGGTTGTAGAACTCCTTCAACCTGATGATGAGCTAAAAGCTCGAAATCCATGTCGTTGCTAAACAATTTACTGTCAATAGGAACTATCTTTTTAAAAAGGATTGAACACCGCACTCACTCCATCATTCATCATTTCTATTTATTGAGGTCTTCCTCATGGCTCTACAAGTAATTACGTTTATAATTAATAATAAGTAACACAATAATTTTCAGATAATATTGGATAACTTAATCGTCACAGTATTAAAAGTAAAATATTATAATGATAGTGGGAAGAAGGAGGGACTTAAGAGCTTTGAGGAAAATCTCAATAAAGTTGAAAGCTTGGCATAAGTTACAAAATATACTTGTTTTGATGACCGCATCCGTGATCTCGAACTTACTGGTCTAATGAAGAATGTATTGATAGATTCTCATAAAGCTAGCAGTATTTAGGCCTTTGAGTTATTCAGCGATCTGTACTCCAAGACGACGGATAGGCCATTGGGAACGTCGAAGTTCGTTTTTTTTCACACTCAATTTTCTGCAACTTGCTTTTATGTTCTCCAGTGTGATAATTTCCCTGCAAAACCGGAACCGGCATCGTTTCCCATACCTTACGGGACGCCCATGTGAGATCTTATTCGTCTTTGTAAGTATGACTTTTTGAAAACATGGTTTTTAATGATTTTATACCTTGATTTTAAATTAATGTACAACAATTGAATATCGATGAAGAAAAGGAGAGATTGTGTCTTGTTATAAGATGTTGAATCGAATAATAGATTCGTATAGGAAGGCTATAGAATCCGATCGGATGATGGATAAGAAGGGATTATCCGTTTCTCCGGTTGTTTTATCATCGGGTAAAAGAAAAAGAAAACCCCTTCAATAGTACAAAGTGAGATGTACGTCGTGGTTGAGGTCGGCGAAGCTTGTCTCCAGCCGGTGGTTGACATGATTGCGAGTTATCCATTCAAGTTGGAAGGAGGACATTATAACCTGGGAAAGGGGAAATTGAAAGCTTTAGAGTCAGCCTGGCCAGGGAGACATTTATATCTCTTTATGACGGCATAACTCTTGTGGAGCCGTCTCGGACGACGAGGAACCGTAAATTAATTTGCACGGAGATAAAGATGAACGGAGCGGCATCAGAGCACTTGAGATTTAAAGGACAAGATTTAAAAAAGAATCTTCAGCTACAAGGTTCGCATTTTCCCCTCTCGGCTTATTATAACTATAATTCGCCCCGAGTACCCTTGGCCGAGTCATTCCCACCACTGCTACCCGGGAAAACTTATTTTAATATAAAATTTAATTATTTTTCATTTGTTTCGATCTTATTTTATTTGAATGGATCAAAATTTAAGGCGGGGATTTAAGGGGAACTTCCTCGTTAAAACATATAGCTTTTTTCCTTTAAGGAAATACAATAATAATTTGAAGAAAGATGTTTGAAAGGAAAAGCATAAACCGAGGGAAAAAGTGTCGACAAACTCGAACAGACAATATAACAAGCTTCAGGAAAAACAAAAAGTTAAGGAATAACAAGTTTTTAGGCAGGAAAATACAACTCCTGAGGCAATATGTGGTGTACAGATTGTTTATAATTAAAACTTTTCGTTTACTTGGAGTCAAGTCGGGTTGAACGCGATCAATCATGTTCAAAGCAATATAAAGTTAATTGTCGCCTGGAAAATGATTAATTAATTAAAAATCGAAACAAAATAACTGAAATATGTGGTGTTTAGTGACAGTTAGTTAATGATTACTCGGAGATCATGAGTTGCGGTCTGGTGTGACGTAGGTTGTAGAAAAACATTTTCTTTATCGTGCCAAAGTTTCGATCTTTATTGAGATCATCTTCAGGGCTCAAAGTGGTTGTTTTCTGCGTAATTATATCATTCTTGTGTATCGTGTTGAGAGTGTTTTATATTATGTGTTTTTGCATTCTCTAAATAACTATAATAATAAGTTCATTAATTTCGTGGTTCGCTTGACCAATTAATACATTACAATTAATTAAGGTTTTTAGTTGAGGTAAAAAGTCAATGGCACGAGCGGGGAAAATTCAAAAGGTGGGGTTGAGATGGGAAGTTAGTGTCCGAATGGATCTAGGTCAAGATAGCTCAAGGGGTAGAGCAGCGGCGTATCTAGCCGAAGATCGTGGGTTCGAATCCCGCTCGTGCCATTGACTTTTTTATCTGAACTAAAAACCTTAATTAATTGTAATATATTAATTGGTCAAGCGGACCACGAAATTAATGAATTTAATGAATTAAAACGAAGTATACTTCACTAGAGCTCTCCGTGGCCATTTCATTTGTCGCCGAGAATCCAATCCGATTACACGACATTTGGAAAATGTCAAAAAGGAGGGAAATTCGAAAGGTTGGGTTGGGATGGGATGTTAGCGTCCGAGTGGATCCAAGTCACGATAGCTCAAGTGGTAGAGTAGCGGCGTCCCAAGCCGAAGGTCGTGGGTTCGAATCCCGCTCGTGACACTGACTTTTTATCTCAACTAAAAACTTAATTAATTGGAAAACAAAGTAATCAAAAAATACTATTTGGTACCAAAGCTTGGAAGCATTAAAACCTGTTTTGTCAGGTTTGCATTCTTTGAGAAGTTGGAAATTTTGAATATTTAATTCAATTTTTCGGCATGTTTTCTATTTTCTTGCGCTCAATTTTGTACCGAAGAGTCGATTTCGTTTATTTTTATTAATTTTTAATAATAGTTCATTTTTCAAAATATTTTCTTCTTTTTTAATTTAATATTTTATTACACGCAGTCACGATAGCAGAAGTGGTAGAGCAGCGGCGTATCTAGACGAAGATCGTGGGTTCGAATCCCGCTCGTGTCATTGAATTTTTTATCTCAACTAAAAACCTTAATTAATTGTATAATAAAAAGGAAAATTAAAAATAATTGGTTATTTAATTTAAAGTCCTCTCTTACTATCAAAAATTCTTGTTTATGTTTTTATTGTTTATCTTTTCTTTTTTCTTTTAATTGTTATTCATTAATTTCTTAAATAGAAAAATACATATTGTGTTATACATTTATAAACCAAAAATTGTCGTATTGTAAAATATTTAGTAAAAAAGTGCCAAACTTTGTTTTTTCTTGTATTCTGTTTGTATAACAAATTGTAGAGACCAAAAGAGTCTGCATAAATTGTATGTATAATGTAAAATTTACAACTCACGTTAAGTGGAAGAAAGGTCCAAAAGACCTAATTTTACGTGGATAAATAACCCGTGTAATCAATCAGTCAATCAACTCACTCTCTCTCTCCTTCCTCTCTTTATCTTTCTCTCTCTCTCTCTCTCTCTCTCTCTCTCTCTCTCTCTCTCTCTCTCTCCTATTCACTCCTATGCACTCTCAACACGACAGACAAGAATGACACATCTACACTTTGAGACTTGAAGATGATCTCAATAAAGAAACGTTGGCACGATAAAGGAAATGTTTTTCTGAAAACCTACGTCACACCAGACCGCATCTCACGATCTCGGAATAAAGGAAATAATTGTTATATTTGTTATATCCATTCGTCCAATTTCATAGAACACACAAATAGTCACAATTTCGAAAAATGGACGGCTTGTAGCTCTCGTTCCACAGACAATTCATAATTTATTATGTTTTCTTTTTCACCATTTCACAGTCCAGCAAGTGGTTCGCGTTACTGCCTACCTTGAGCGCAAAGAATATTTTATAAGAGCCTTTCTTGACTTGGCGCAAGGGTTTCCTGTATAAATTAATGCTGATCCTTCGCTTTTATCTATCAATGAAGATTTTCTAAGATTATGACAAGGAAGTGAGCAGAGATGAAACAACAGGAAATCACTTAAAGATGCTCGGTTGGGTGTGACGTAAAGAAATGGCTCTTCAAATGGTGGAAATGGATCAGACAGGTTCACTTTCTAAAATTGCTAAAATAGTTTGGGTCTGATGTTAGAACATCTGTGATTAACGTAGTTTGGTCGTCCGATCATTTGCCCGTCAGAGTTTGGTCAGAGCAGCGTCCTGCCTATGGGTTTTATCAATCGTGTCCTTTGTTAAATAACAAGGAGTGTCCCATCATCTTACATAATTCGGATTTCTTTTAAGATTCTGTGTAATATCTGCGGGGTTTTAGATGTAGGATACAATCGACAATCTACACTCCGGTGTAAAATAATAGCTCCACTAAACGTAATTTCTATTGTATTTACCCGTTGGGTATAGCACATCAGGTTCAACTCACTTTTCAAAACTTTTGTAAACTTATTCTTCATGGTCCACGCCGAGTTTGAACCAGAACCATTAACGTTGCAATATTTGTAGATAAATAGATAGATAGATAATGGTATTGGTGATGAAGATACTAGGAATCGGCGATTTAGAGGGACAGAGAGAACGAGAGAAGAGATAGAGAGAGAACAAGGATGAGAGAAAGTAGGATGAGAGAAAGTAGGATGAGAGAAAGTAGTAAGAGAGAGAGAGAGAGAGAGAGAGAGAGAGAGAGAGAGAGAGAGAAAGAGAGAGAGAGAGTGAGAGAGAGAGAGAGTGAGAGAGAGAGAGAAGAGATAGAGAGAGAACAAGGATGAGAGAAAGTAGTAAGAGAGGGAAAGAGAGTAACTTGAGAGAGTACTGATACCCCGGACAATTTCACGGCGCACAGTTTAAAAGTTCCGTAAGACCCAGGTGTCATGAGGGTTTAGCATAAGGGCAACGCCGTGATATTGAAAGTAAACATTTGTTTACCTGCACAATTGTATGAATTATCAGTGTTTGAGAGAGAAAAGGTGAGTGAGTGAGTGAGTGAGAGAGAGAGAGAGAGAGGGAGAGAGAGAGAGAGAGAGAGAGAGCAAAAGAGAAAGAGATGATGATGAACTCTTTATTGATCAATCACACAAGATTTGGTCATTCTTACATCAAATGTGAAATGCAATGCTAAGTTTACTCTACTTCTAATTCATTAAACATTAAGTATTTCAAATGTTCTAGTTATGGCATGTATTATTTAATTCAAATTGTCTGTAGAAAGAAATATTTTAGTTTACAGATTAATTGACCAGTTAAAAAGTAAATTGCTAATATAAGAAGTGAAGAAAAAGACTTTTTCAATACAATTCAATACAAAAAAATTATAAATTGTCAATATAAATCTAGAAATAAAATTAATTATTATTTTTTATGAAGGTCTTGGTTGAGATGAAAAAGCTAGTGTCATCCCGCTTGCGACTCATCCAAAAACTTACATAAAAAGAATAATTAATTGAAATTTTCAATTAGATCACTAAACATAAATGGATTAATCTAGAAATAAAAGTCAATATTAATATAAAATAGTTTGATAAGACGCAATTTTTAAGACAATTGTAATAATAGTTGGTATTTTCACATAGGTTTTTAGAATATTACCTAGTACCTCTTATCAAGGTATCGTTGATGATAAAAATTTACTATAATAAATTTAACGTTTTTTATTTTTATATTACTATTTAGTGACTAGAGAGCAAGAAGAAAAAAAGGAATGAAAAAGAGAGAAAAGGAAAGAGTGATAGAGAGGTAGAAGAAAGATTCATGTACATAGATAAAGGGGGTGATAGTGAGATAAAGCGATAAAGAAGAAAGAGATAGATAGATAAGTACATATGTTGATAAGGAGAGAAAGAGAGAAAAAAAGAGAGTCAGAGAGATAGAAAGAGAGAAGAAAAGATTCATGTACATAGACAAAGAAGGAGGGAAGGAGATGAAGAGATAAAGAAGATATAAATAGATTCATATATATATATATATATATATATAGAGAGAGAGAGAGAGAGAGAGAGAGAAAGCGAGAAGAGAGAGAGGGACCGTAAGGAAAAGGAGGAAGAAAGAGAGATAGAGAAAGAGAGCGAGAACTAAGTGAGAATACGTTTTTGAATGAACGAAATTAATCCACAATGGTTGCAAATTTCAAATAGTTTATTTCTTAGGGCAACTGTGATTTGAAACATGGGAGTGCATTTCATTATCCTAGATCCCTAGATCGGAAGGCAAGTTTCAGGTAATAGAAAATCCCGTCCAATTCAATTTACCGTGGACACTCACTCTTTCAGAAAATTTAAGGGTAAATAATCTTTTTAATTTCCCATGGGTGTAAACTTGAATCGGCGGAGTGGAAATGGAATCGTGGAACTTCGTTTAAACCTTTTCCTCCCTGCTGTAGTTCTGTAGTTCACCTGGTAAAAATACGGCCCCTGGACAAGGGACGAACAAGGATCTTTCAATACTCGAACCTTCTTTCTATTATCGGCATTTGTTAAAATATAAACCAAAAAAAATTCTTTGGATAACTAGTGATATAAACTAGTCACAGCAATAATGTGCAATAAGCTATTATGTTCATAGATTGTGTAAATTCAACCTAGCGACATGCTGTCTAGATTTATGTTGGCAGCCCACAGTTTAAAAGCGGTTTAGAAATGATTTATTCTCTGACAATAAGCTATATTGGAAGAGGGAGAAACATAAACTTTTATTTATTTTCATTTTAAGATTAAAATGGTTTTCATTTATGTGTTATGTTCACAACGATTAATTTTTCCATTTGTTTGAGAGCTAATCAAGTTATTATAAATATTTTTGGTTTTTTTAATTTTTAGTGGTTTGAATTTACATTGCATTTATACGTCTGGGGTTCTCCTTCTGCAATAACACTTTTCTTTATTTTAATAACTATAAAAATCAAATCTTCCTCCTGGACGAAACGTGTTCGACTTTTCGTTGTTTTTGTCTAGACGATAATTGCTGTTTATTAGCACAAACTGTAGTACAATACGCCTGGAAATCGTTATCTCGCATAAACATTTATTATCACAAAATATTTATTGTAACTCTGACTTCAGAGTCTAATAAAGAAGCCGATATGAATTATCTAGGACTCGAAACTTACTGTGGCCTAGCACATTGCCACGAAAAAGAATACATGAAAAATAGATCTTTAATGTTTCCAAAACCTGGTAAAGCTCGCGAAAACATTCCCAGAAGAGCCATTTGCAAGATTTCAAAAGGCATTACAGAGAACTGACGCCTGAAAAGACACATGCGTAGTGCAGAAGTACTGACTGAAGAAATACTGCCAGGAGGCCCTATGTTTTTGTGTCGTGTAGATTCTTGCAACTCGGAGAGGAAAATCCGCATGCAAGATCCCATTATGGAACCACTGGCAAGGCAATGGAAGTTGTTTAATAATCTAAAATTAGCCAGTGAGTTATAAAAATGTAGAGGCATACAATAGACCCACTCAGATCGAGATTCGGTAGGACTTCTGTCCCCTCAATTATACCTAGTCCTATCATACTTATAATTAGTAAATCCATTATATTTAGTGGTCTGATTGACCAAATTATCTTTCAATTAATTAAAATTTTTATGTAAGAATGTGTGGTGATTAGTGACCGTTAATCGATAATTATTCAGAAATCGTGAGATGCGGTTTGGTGTGATGTAGGTTTGAGAAAAACATTTTCTTTATCGTGCCAACGTTTCTTTACCAATAGACACAACACTGAACATTATTAATGATAAATGGTCCAACATAACACTACACACAACTCTATCAAAGAACACGTTCGTAACAATGATCCGACACTGCTGTGTTAACGGATATTCACGACAATCACTTTTCAAACAACTTTTTGGTTGAACAATCATGACACATTTACTAAATACAGTCATACCACAACTTCCTTTCACATTACCCTTCCTCACTAAATACTTAGATGATATATCGACAGCAGTTCCCACAGATCCAATTCAAACTACATTAGATACATTTAATAGCTTTCACCCACGCCTACAATTTACGCATGAAATCTAAAACAACAAAAAAATACCATTTTTAGATACACTCGTGATAAAACAACCAGATGGCACATTAATCACAGATTGGTATCAAAACCAAGAAACACAGATCTCTACCTCAACTTTACATCTCACCATCCTCTTCATACAATAATAAACACGGCCAAAGGGTTATTTCAAGAATGATTACCTTAAGCCATGAATCATTTCACCACAAGAACATAAAGATATACAAACAGATCCTCCATAACAGTCTCTACCCTAAACACATTTTTAATAGAATAATCAACAACTACAACTCAACCCAAACACCATCCACTATTACTAATAATACTACATTAATTCTCATCAAATACAAACAAACCAGCATACATTTCCATGCCATTTATTCAAGGCCTATCACATAAATTAAACACATTTCTCTCGTCCGATAACTTCAAAAATTATAAAACAATTCAAACACTTGTTTCCAAAATTAAAGATCCCACACCAATAACAAATAAATCTGACGTAATCTACAAGATCAACTGTTTAAACTGTCCGGCAACTTACATCGGTCTTACATCCCAATATCTGGACAAGAGAGTAAAGCAACATATCTATGATTGCAAAAAACCCAAGCAAAATCCTACAGCACTCGCTACCCACCACTTTGAACACCAACACAATTTTGACTTCAAAAATCCAAAAATATTACATACAGAACAAAACAAATATAAACGTAATTTCTTAGAAATGGTTTATATCAACAGAGATAAACACAGCATCAATTACAGAACAGATACATGCAAACTCAGTCGCAGCTACGCCAATATCATTAATCAAATACAATACAAATAACATACATACATCATTACATTACATTCCACACATCAAATACTTTTCACATAGTCTAATTTTCCAACAATTTAGCTTTCCTTTTCCTATTTATCCCCTTTCTATATAATCCTGAAAGAATAATCTGGCCGAACTATTACCAACACATTGTTCCCCTTTGTCGGCTTTTTTCACTTCAAAGGAGCCGACGCCTTGCACAAAATTGTCTTTTATATACCGACTTCCTTCCCCACCCCCTCAAAACCAAACATATATAAACATGAAACAGCAAAATCTCACTGGCACTCTCAACACGACACACAAGGATGGCACAATTACACAGAAGACAAACACTTTGAGTGAGTAGAAATACTTTGTTTGAATATAAAATATATTTTGCATTGTATAAATTCACTTATCCACATCCTAAATGTATTTGTTAAATGTAAACATTGTTTGTAAATCCCAGGCCCTGAAGATGATCTCAATAAAAGATCGAAACGTTGGCACGATAAAGAAAATGTTTTTCTGAAACCTACATCACACCCGACCGCATCTCACGATATCTGAATAACTATCGATTAACGGTCACTAATCTCTACACATTGTATAAATTAATTTTTCACATCCAAAATGTAATTGTTATATGTAAACAATATTTGTAAATCCCAGGCCCTGAAGATGATCTCAATAAAGATCGAAACGTTGGCACGGTAAAGAAAATGTTTTTCTGAAACCTACATCACACCAGACCGCATCTCACGGTTTCTGAATAATTATTTTTATGTAAGGTTTTGTTTGAAATGAAAAAGTCAGTGTCACGGGCGGGATTCGAACCCACGACCTTCCTCTAAATACGCCGTTGCTCTAACCACTTGAGCTACTGTTACTTCGATCCATTCGGACACCAACTCTTCATCTCAACCTACAATCTATCGAATTTTCTATCCTTTTGCCATTTTTCAAATGTGTAATCAGAATTCGATTCTCGGCGACGTATGAAGTGCAAATTCATTATATCTAGTGGTTTGATTGACCAAATTATTTTTTTCAATTAATTAACATTTTTGTGTAAGAGGTTAGAGCAGCGGCGTATTGAGCCGAAGGTCGTGGGTTCGAATACCGCTCGTGACACTGTCTTTTTCATTTCAACAAAACCTTATAATTAGTGTTAAATATCAATTCATCTTAATTTTTTCCTAGTGATTTGTTAATTTAATTAAAAAAAGCAACCTATTTTCTCCCTTGAACCGCCTTTTCCTGCTTTGTGACAGTGGTAGCCATTCATTATTCCCATTCTAAAATATCTTTACAAACCTCCAAAACGGCCTTTTTTAAATCCTTTTTTGCCGCTCCAAGGCGAAATTTATTGAAACTTAGGGAACAGTTAATGTTTAATTTAGCGAGAATTAAAACGAACAGAATGCCCTGTGGGGATGTGTGCATGTTTCCGGCGTCGACGGAAGTCAGCCCTCTCCGACCTCGGCTTTACAGCTTTACACACTTCCTCGGGCGTGTATTTTTATTGTTACACATTTGTTCACATTTGTGTGGTATAATCAAGTTTTTATATGGAGACAAAAATGGGCGGTTTTTAAAATATTTACAACTTGTTATAGTTTCATTTCATAATTCCTGACGATTGGTGTTTCCATACCTAGCAAATGTTTTATGATATATGGTTGTTCATCAGAATAAAAATCTTTTTGAATTGATGATGGGTTTGGTTTGCGAGTCGGTAAACTCACGCTGAAACGGCATAGGGTCACATATTGGGGCCGTCTTCACTCGCGGGTTTGTTGAATTACTCAAACACGTTTTGGCATTGCAAGCTCAAATTGTTTGAAATACCCTCGTAAAAAATTATAATAATGGAAATTGATAACATTAAATTATTTTTTCTGCCTATTTTAAATAATGAACGCGTAAATATTAGTGCATTAACTGTATTGAATAATTAGCATGAGAATTATTCACAATACAGTAAATTTTCTTTGATGAGTTTAAATATATTTTTTCTGTCCAAAAGGTAGATTGGGGATGAGACCAGGAAGACAGAAACAACATTTATTTTCTTGTCGAGATTCCGGCAGAATATACCGCCTTCATCAGGACTCTGTATTAACAAATTAACATAAGTAAATTTTCAAATATACAATTTTTAAAATTTTTCTTAATTACTAACTCGAAAAACATCGTTATACTATATGAACAGGTACATGTGTGGATAACGGATAGCCGGTAGAACCCACCTTCGATAAACGAAGGTAATAAATATTTTACAATTAATTAAGGTTTTTAGTTGAGATGAAAAAAAGTTAATGGCACGAGAGGGATTCGAACCCACGACCTTCGGCTAGATACGCCGTTGCTCTACCACCTGAGCTATCGTGACCTCGATCCCCTCGGACATCAACTCCCCATCTCAACCCCACCTTATGAGTTTTCCCTCATTTTGCCATTTTTCAAATGTCGTGTAATCGGTTTGGATTCTCGACGAAAATTGAAATGGCGACGGAGAAAACCAACTAAAAACCTTAATTAATTGTAATGTATTAATTGGTCAAGCGGACCAAGAAATTAGTGAATTTAACTGAAGAGTTTTGAAAAGTGCAAAGCTGTTGTTTCACTTATCTATAGACGTGAAATTCAAAATATATTTCTATTTTTGTATATATAGGAAAATATCTGTTTTTATACATTTTGTCCTCGGAAACTGCGGGAAAAATATATTTTCTCTACGATGTCGTTCAGTACGGTGCCGTTCCCCCGGGGATCCGTTGGGCCTAATGCCTCGAAATAACTCTGTATCGGCTAACACCATTAGCAGATCTGCTAATAAGTTTATCCTTAGGAAGGACAGGTTTGTTGACAAGGGCGGGGCAATCTGAAAGGATGTCCAGCCGGCTGGAAACTTGATAGAGGAAGCCTTGAACCTCGGTTAGGTCCGCTTCCGGCTCACATCTGCAATGTCCACAGGACACTTTTCCCACCCTCGCCCCGCCTATATGACCGAACGGAATTAGTTTCGCCTCAATTCTCCATTTTAAAACAGAAATAACATCATGAACGTTTCCCTCACAAAATCAATTTTATAAAGATGAAAATTTTGAACAATAATAAATGAAAGTTCAAATTTTCATATCTTGACAAGTCTTCGATTGTTTTTTCTTCACTTTCTCTAGTTTGTATCGAAAAATCAAACATTATAGATGACATTTCCACTGTAAGCGCCGTTTTTTTTCTTTTTTACACTGTAGTTAACAAATCAAAAATAAATTTCTACCTGTATAGGGTACTCAAAAAACATCTTAACCTGTTAATGGTAGAGAGAAAACAGAAAAACCACGATGGATTTGGACATTGAGACGATCAAATCAGACTCAAATTAGAACTTGAATAGGAAAGGAATTAGGCTGGCACAAAAGATTAAAGACCAAGTCAATTAGAAAAATTGCAAGACTGAAAATGTTGGTGGGTACTACGTCTGTACATACAACCACATACAAAAGTCGCAAAACCGAATTATTTCAAAATAATTTCATTAAACTTTTTTAAATTACAGTATTGCCATTTGTAAAACTTTATTGTAATAATGTTCAATTATTTACGTTAAAAATAAAACATTGTTTAAATGGAGTGTCGATCAACTATGTTTTTTTTTTCAAACCAACAAATTTTGTAAATAACATCTCGATTTTTTAGACTTAGGGGTGTAAAAGGTGGGGGGACCGCGGTAGCCGAGTGGTTAGCATGATAGACTCTCACGCCGCGGTCGAGGGTTCGATTCCCACCGTCGCCTCTGGCCCTTTTTTCCCGATAACCCCCAATTTGAACAACATATATAAGAGATTCGTCATGGCTAATATGCAAAGATCATAAGGCCAATTAATAAAAAAAATTTATTGAAAGATATTGTTTCATTCAAGAATTGTTTCACCTGTTATCAATCATTACAGGTCCTAAATTAACCTTTTACACCTTTTTTTTTTTTCATCAATTTCCATTATTATAATTTTTTACGAGGGTATTTCAAACAATTTGAACTTGCATTTGGCCGACTTACAAACCAGAGTTGATAGAAATGATAAATGATGGAGTGAGTGTGGTGTTCAATACTTTTTAACAGGATAGTTGCTACTCACAGTAAGTACTTACTGTGAGTAGGAACTATCCTTGTAAAAAGTATTGAACATCACACTCACTCCATCATTTATCATTTCTATTAATTTGCTAGTCAAAGCAGTAATTGATTATAACACAATCAATAACATCACTTAACACACACAATACTTAAAATCTGTTAATAAACAAGTACTTTTAAATCTTTATTATAAATTGAGACTTTCATGCTCAAAGATTAACAAATCAATCTGGTTCAATTCCCAATGTTTGAAATTAAACCTAACCCCTAAATTCGTTCTTGCTAAATTAAATGTTAAGAACTGCTCAACTCTCTTACAAAGAAAATGCCAAAAAACCATTTTAAATAATGAATTACATAAATTGTACAGTCTAAGAGATACAAAACAAAACCTTACTGTGAGTAGGAACTATCCTTTTAAAAAGTATTGAACACCACACTCACTCCATCATTTATCATTTCTATTAATTTGCTTCAAAGCAGTAATGGATTATAACACATTCAATAACATCACATCCAATTACTTAAAATCTGTTAATAAACAAGTACTTTTAAATCTTTATTATAAATTGAGACTTTCATGCTCAAAGATTAACAAATCAATCTGGTTCAATTCCCAATGTTTGAAATTAAACCTAACCCCTAAATTCGTTCTTGCTAAATTAAATGTTAAGAACTGCTCAACTCTCTTACAAAGAAAATGCCAAAAAACCATTTTAAATAATGAATTGTAAATGCTCCTTATTATGTCTCCAATGCTACCCTCCACAACGACCTTCAAATTCCTTATATCCAAAAATTTATTCCCCAAAAATTTACCACTTTTCACAAAAAACTTTCCCACCATCCAAATAGTCTTGCCCAAGCTCTGTCCGATAGAACCCATCCCTACAACCCCATAAGGCGACTTACGAGGAAATGGCCCCGCGACCTCCTTTCCGAGTGAACTGAAAAAAAAAAGAAAAAAAAGTGAAGAGGGAGGATAGCACTGACTATTTTCTCCCCTCAATGTAAATAGTTGTACATATATATAGTTGTTCATGTATCCGCAAATTACATGTTGTAAATAATATTTGCAGATTGTAATAAAAAAAAAAATTTAAAAAAAATTGAATTACATAAATTGTACAGTCTAAGAGATACAAAACAAAACCTTACTGTGAGTAGGAACTATCCTTTTAAAAAGTATTGAACCAGAGTTGATTCCAGAAATATATACATTAGATAACCAAAAATGATTGTGATTAATTAATAGCTAAATTTGTGAACAATTAAAGACCAAAATAAGATTATATTATGATTACTTTGTGCTAAATTGGGAAAATATTGTTTAATAATTGTATTAAAAAACATACGTTGGAAAGGCGCACCCACAAACAAAAAAAAACGAATTATTCTTGAATTCCACACCATTATAAATTGGACAAAATGGATTAAAACATTCTCTTCTAAATTTAGGTTTTTCAGCCATGGCCACTCTTAAGTAGGACTCATATAACTTTGTTGAAATTTTTTTGTAATATACTTTTGCCATGTGCCAACCCTTTATATTTTTCTGGACAAAAAAAGCAACTCTTTATCTTGAATGAAGGTCTTTGAGAAATGGCTATCCTGGTTAAAGGATAAAATTATTAAACCGTCCTCCGAGATGAATAAGCAGACCAATCAACGCTAGCTGTTGTTATTTTGTGTCGTAAGACGGAGTATAAATTGCCTTGAATTCAAATCGCCTTTTAAGGAGGAAAGAAGGTGCAACGGGGCGAGCGTGGGAGTTCTCTGGAGGAAGACAAACTATGTCGGAGGTCCTAATCCACTTTTATAAATGAGATACGCTTACTGATATTAATATACACAATTCCTCAAGGGTCGGCCCTGGAGAAGGCCCTCCTCTGGAGCCGGAGGCTATTACTTTAAAAACACTTTAGCCCCGGGTGCACTTTCCCGGTGTACCTCCGCCGTCACCATCTTTCAAGAAAGGACACAAAACTGAAACGGGACCGCCTCCCGGTTGAAAGGCCTCCTTGAAACAGGACGACTGATTAATAGCCCGTACCCTGGAAGATGGGCCTAATGATCCTTGCTTTTCAATGATATCCCTACGATATATATCGTGTGTGTTGCCACACTGTACGCTCTCTTTTTGCGATCCGGAGTAAAGGGAATATAATTAATTATCCCACTTCCAGATCTCGTTAATCTTCGTTTTTTTATATATTGAAAACAGACTCCCTCTGAGAAACTGAGGCCGTTTATTTGCATTTATTCACGTTTCACTGGAAACCGGGTAATTTGAAAAAAACAAGTCGGAGGACTATCACAAAAGAAAACCTAGTTTCCTTCCAAATTTATTCTTTTATAACTAACTTTCAAAACGAACATTTTTAAATTAGATAATAAAAAAGAGGTTCATGGTAATCTACAATTTAATGATAAAATTCAATTCTATTTCTAATTAATTAATCTTTATGTAAGGTATTGGTTGAGATGAAAAAGTCAGTGTTACGAACGGGATTCGAACCCACGATATTTGGCTAGATACGCCGCTGCTCTATCACTTGAGCTATCGTGTCTTCGATCCACTCGGACACTAACTTCCCATCTCAACCCAACCTTTCGAATTTTCCCTCCTTTATGCCATTTCTCAAATGTGTACTCTATTTGATTCTCGGCGACAAATAAAGTGACCAAGGAAAGCTTTAGTGAAGATATACTTCATTTAACTTATTAAATTCATTAGATTTGGTTGGGCTATATGGCGACACTCCAGGACGATTTTCTGGCTCCACTGTTCAATTTGAACTTTTCGGAAAAAGTGCAAAAATTAACATGTTCCCGAATTTTTGAATTTACTGATGATTAACTGAAGCTAGGAAAATATTTAATAAAGCCATCTTGTTCAGCGTAAAATTTTCTAAAAAATGAGACCTAGCGCAGCTCTGTGACGTAAAAACCTTGAGAAAAAATGCATTTCCAAATTTGGCCATTTTTGCCTGCAAAAACCAGAGCAGAATGATTGTAATTTTTCATTTAGGACAAATAGAATCGAACAACTAACATTCCTGAATTTGCCCCTTCAGACTACTTCTTCTGAGCCTATCCTCAATTAATAACATGGCAAAAAGGAGGGAAAATTCAAATGGTGGGGTTGAGATGGGAAGTTGGTGTCCGAGTGGATCGAAGTCACGCTAGCTCGAGTGGTAGAGCAGCGGCGTATTGAGTCGAAGGTCGTGGGTTCGAATCCCGCTCGTGACACTGACTTTTTTTATCTCAACCAATACCTTACGTAAAGATTAATTAATTGAAAGAAGTTATTTGGTCAATCGGACTACGAAATCTAATGAATCTATTTCTAATTTAAATAATAATTAAGCCTAAATTCCTTTAGTTGCAATTGTATTAAATTATGCATACGTGTTTACAATTTTCGGTATTTCAAAATTTCTCCGACGGTCCCTTTTGAAATTTATGTACGAGATTTCAAGCCTCGTAAAAATTGTTGCAAGAGCCAACTCAGTACTCGTGCTTGCCGGCAAACCTGATGCCGCTCGGGTCCAACATTAACGACCGGTGGAGCATCACTTGTGGAAGAAAAATTAGAATTTCGGTTTAAAAAAGTTTTCCCTCATTTGAAAAGTTCATAAACTCCAGATGCTAAGCACAAAGTTGAGAGTTTAACGGCTTTACCATCAGGGGGACAAGGGCAAAGTGCGAAACACTTCAAATTCCCGACAAACGTGTAGAAATAGCTTTTCTCCTTGGCTTTTCAAGGAGACCGTTTTATTTTTAAATTTTAACCTACGTCGTTAATAATATCGTCTGTTTTAAATTAAATATCAATGATTATTCAAAAATCATGAGATGCGGTCTGGTGTGATGTAGGTTTCAGAAAAATATTTTGTTTATCGTGCCAACTTTTCGATCTTTATTGAGATCATCTTCAGGGCCTGGGGATAATCTCAATAAAGATCGAAACGTTGGCGCGATAGCGAAAATGTTTTTCTGAAACCTACATCACACCAGACCGCATCCCACGATTTCTAAATAAATATCAATTAACGGTCACTAATCACCTCACAAAAATTCTTTTATTATTCAGAAATCGTCAGATGCGGTCTGGTGTGATGTAAGTTTCAGAAAAACATTTTCTTTATCGTTCCAACGTTTCGATCTTTATTGAGATCATCTTCAGGGATCAACGTGTTTGTCTTCTGTGTAAATGTGCCATTCTTGCGTGTCGTGATGAAAATGCACACTCGATTGAAACGTTGGCACGATAAAGAAAATGTTTTTACCTACATCACACCAGACCGCATCTCACGATTTCTAAATAATTATTAAATTCACTAGTTTTTGTGGTCCGCTTGACCCATTAATATCTTTCAATTAATTAAGGTTTTTAGTTGAGAAGGAAAAGTCAGTGTCACGAGCGGGATTCGAACCCACGGCTAGATATGCCGCTGCTCTACCACTTGAGCTATCGTTCTAATCTATTTGATTCTTGGCGATAAATGAAATGGCCACGGAGAGCTTAAGTGAAGATATATTTCATTTAACTTATTAAATTCATTAGAATTCGTGGTCCGATTGACCAAATAACAATTTTCAATTAATTAATCTTTATGCAAGGTATGGGTTGAGATAAAAAAGTCAGTGTCACGAGCTGCAAAAAGTAGGGAAAATTAAATAGAAAAATACATTGTGGAGAGTGGAGAACATTTCGAATCAAAATTTAAAAAAAGTTTAATAATGTCATTCCAAATTTCCTTATGTTTCTTATTATTATTAATCTTTCTATCTTGCCAATCCTTCAACCACGGTTTTTTCTTTTCCTTCATCGATTTTTCCATCTGCGAAAAAAAGTAATTAAAAAGCAATTATACCACTAAAAAAGATATTAAATGGAGTACGTTTTCTAAAATTCACCATAGTACGTTTTTCAACTTTGAAATAAATTCACGATTTTTCGTGGCCCTCTTGACCACCTTCGGCTAGATACGCCGCTGCTCTACCACTTGAGCTGTCGTGACTTCGATCCACTCGGACACTAAATTCCCATCTCAACCTCGCCTTTTGAATTTTCCCTCCTTTTTGCCATTTTTCAAATGTCGTGTCATCGGATTGGATTCTCGGCGACAAATGAAATGGCCACGGCACTCCGGCAGAAAGGTGTGAAAATTCAAAAGGTGCGGTTGAGATGGGAAGTTAGTGCCCGAGAGGAACGAAGTCACGATAGCTCAAGTGGTAGAGTAGCGGCATGTCAAGCAGGAAGTCGTGGGTTCGAATCCCGCTCGTGACACTGACTGTTATTATCTCAACTTAAAACCTTAATTATTTGAAAAAAGTTTTTTTTCAATGTTCATCCTACTAAAACGCTTATTTAACCAGCGTTTGCAAGTTTAGTATTCATTGCATCTTATTGGAAATTTTACGAATTTTCCATGGTATCAACAGATTTGTCCAAACCCATTTAGTTTTGGAGTTATCATTGTTTATCTAAAGCAAGGTCGTGAAATCTTAAAAAATCGGAAAAAGTGAAATAACTCCGATTAGGACCACAGTTAATTAGGACTTTTTGGTTCCGTTTTGAATGTAGAATCTACTGGCAAAGTTTGTAACACGAGTAGTCGAACACCCTTATATTTTTAGGGAAATTTACTTACTTAAATTTGATTGGAATTGTCCAAAAAAACAGATTGTCAAAAAACCACACTGTTATGACGCTGTCAAAAAGCGTGTTTTTTGTCTTCTTCAAATTTTTAAACAAAGCCCACACAGTAAAAAAATCTACAAAAACTACATTGTTAAAAACTATACTTAAAAAAGCACATTAAAAAATCTACACTAAATATTTCCAGCTCCAGTGGTCGGATGATCGCTCATGGAAGGTTGTTATTCTAACAACGAGAATTTTTATTTGAAACGGATCAAGGTGTGACAGTCTGTCAAAAGTTGTTGAAAACATAGTATTTTATAAAATATATTATTTCAGTTAATTGCACGACAACCATTAGCTTTCATTAGCCTTAAACGGACTTACAATCTTTTAGAGGAAAAAATAGAGCATGCCGTATTTCAAAATCAAAGTTTAAGAGAAAAATAGAGCCGTGGTTAATAAACAAGGGCCGTTTTTCACCGTGCACTTTACAGCGTATTTAACCGCATAATGAACGCTTTTTAAATTAAACTTTGTATTTCATAGTGGGTCGATTACATTAAACTTCTCTCTAAAAGTGCAATTTATTTGCCTTTGAGTTTCGACAGAATAAACTCAGTTCTCGGCCGTTTTCTATTAAACGTCTTTCTTTTATTAAAAACGTTTTTTTCTTCCCCTCGGGAAAAGGAGATCGCGAACGGCGAAGCGCCCCCCTGGGCTGGGCTTTCAATCTTTCACCCCTTTTATAAATATTGTCAATCGTAATTACTATTTGTTTCTAGCTATTTATAGGTTCTCGGCTTTTCAAAACCCGTTGGGAATTATAAACAAAACTGATTTACATCAATATTCATTCTTTACTTACTTCGTCATTTTTTATTATATTTATATCTTTTAAACCGTTCTGATGTTAATTAATGACAATAAAATGCCGCAATGGTTTTCTGAAAGTAATTAACATTCTTTCAAGAGGGAAAAGCCCCATAAGCTCATTATTAGAATTTCACGTGCAGTTTTCCCCCGTATGCCTTATTTATGAAGCTGAGTATGTCTAACCATGACTTTTCACACGGTAATTCTAACTCATTAATCACTTTGGAAAGGGCGAAAAAAGTTGCGAACCTGAGCCGATTTTTAATGAGGTAGCCGAAAATTCTCGAACAAATGAGAATCTAAATTCTCAACATGAATTTAAACACCTTCAAAAAGAGTGAAGAATAATACTATCCCAATATCTATTAGAAAAATAAATATAAGATCGATTTTCAAAAGTTTACGTTATTATTGATGGATTACTTCTGAAGAACAAAAACATTAGGATCACTTATAAATTTTATATAAAATTTGATTAAGTTAACCGACAGGTGCTCAGGCCCTAGTGAGCTTACGATATCTTTTAGACACGTTGAATTTTTGTACACTGTCCATTGCTGTATTTATATGTTTCAATTAATTAAGGTTTTAGTTGAGATAAAAAAAGTCAGAGTCTCGAGCGAGATTCGAACTCACGACCTTCGGCTAAATACGCCGCGGCTCTACCACTTGAGCTATCGTGACTTCGATCCACTAGGACACCAATTTCCCATCTCAACCCCACCATTTGATTTTTCACTCCATTTTGCCATTTTTCAAATTTATCTCACCAAAACCTTAATTAAAGATTAATTAATCGCAAAGAATTTATTTGGTCAATCAACGGAATCTAATGAATTTTTTCTTTATGTTTAACATACGTTTTGTGTTTCTAATGATCATAATTATAAATCGAATTTCTGAAAACAATCGTTGCACCTTCATTTCCATGCAATAGAAACTCCAAATCAAATCCTTTCAGTGTTGTCTCGTTTCAAGGCGACAATGGGGATTGGGGACTCGGTCGAAATCGAAAGAAAAAACGTTACGTTGAGAGGCAATCGAGAAAGAAGGATCTCATTAAGGGTGTAGCCGAAAGGCCAGTATTAAATCTTAAATTAATCCTTTGGATTGGTGCCTTCTTCTATGCTATCTACCTCGGCCAGGTTAAGAACCTGATTGTTAGAAGTTATATCCCCTAGTTATAACCCCCTAACCCTCCTTTCAACCGACCCTCGACAATTACCAGATCGCTACTTTTCCTTCGAAACCTATTTAAGGGAGTTTAAGTCGGGATTCTCAGGGATTTTTCTACATCTTTAGACACCAGTTCTCGACTGACGTTATTTCATCGCAATTTTTCTATTATTTAAAAAATTTGTAAAAATAATAACTAAGTAATAATTTGTTAATGTCGTCGGTCAAGAAGGAGTTAGTTTAAATAAACACCTGTTTCATCTTTTTATTGATTTTTCGACCTTTATTCTGATCATCTTCAGAACCTGGGTAAATTACAAAATATATCTTGATTGGAAAAAAATACAATTTAAGATGTATATATAAATTTTTAACCAAGTATTTCACACTAAGTAATAACGAGTACAACCAAGCCCACAAACAATCTAGTTATTAATTAATCTTTTTATGTAAGGTTTTGGTTGAAATGAAAAAGCTAGTGCCACAAACGGGATTCGAACCCACGACCTTCGGCTAAATACGCCCCTGCTCTACCACTTGAGCTATCGTGACTTCGATCCACTCGGACACCAACTTTTCATCTCAACCTTCAATCCTTTTTTTTTCTATCCTTTTGGAAGGAATTTTCTATCCTTTTGCCATTTTTCAAATGTGTAATCAGAATTCGATTCTCGGCGACGTATGAAGTGGAAATCTATTATATCTAGTGGTTTGATTGACCAAATTATTTCTTTCATTATTCAGAAATCGTGAGATGCTGTCTGGTGTGATGTAGGTTTCAGAAAAACATTTTCTTTATCTTGCAAACGTTTCGATCTTTATTGAGGTCATCTTCAGGGCCTTGTGTTGTCTGCATTTCAGCAAAAACCTACATCACACCAGATACGTCAGAAGGGTATTTATTCAATATTAATAACTAGTTTCAATTAAATAATCTTTAAGTAAGGTATTGGTTGAGATAAAAAAAAGTCAATGTCACGAGTGGGATTCGAACCTACGACCATCGGGTAGATATGCCGCTACTCTAACACTTGAACTATCGTGACTTCAATCCACTCGGACACTTACTTCCCATCTCAAACCCCACCTTTTGAATTTTCCCTTTTTTGCTTTTTTTTAAATATCATGTAATCTATTCGATTCTCGGCGACAAATGAAATGGCCACATATTAAATTAAAAAAAGAAAAGATTTTGAAAATTGAACTATTAAAAATTAATAAAAATAAACGAAAATGACCCTTTGGTACAAAATTGAACACAAGAAAATAGAAAAAAATGCCGAAAAATTGAATTAAATGTTCAAAATTTCCAACTTCTCAAAGAATGCAAACCTGACAAAACAGCTTTTACTTCTTCCAAGCTTTGGTACCAAATAGTGTTTTTTGATTAATTCAACTGTATTTTTCAAAATCAAATCTGCTTATTTTTCTAACTATGAAGGAGATAAATGGCTCGAAGCAGCTTACGATTTAACCCATTTCTGCCTGCTCAGTGAGTAGTATTTTTTTTTACTTAAAGAAGTCATCACCTTTGGTTTGTAAGTTGTAATTGTTCAATCTTCCAATGTTCTAGGATCTATGAGACTGACAAAACTGTACGGTTGTTTCAAAGATTGGAATGGTTTACAGAACAGAACGGATCTGTCAAAATTATGATGTCCTATCATCAAATATCTCTGTAAACATTTTCTGAACCTATCCTCAATTAGTAACATGGCAAAAATTAAGGAAAATTCAAAAGGTGGGGTTTAGATGGGATGTTGATGTCCGAGTGGATCGAGGTCACGATAGCTCAAGTGGTAGAGCAGCGGCGTATCAAGCCGAAGATCGTGGGTTCGAATCCCGCTCGTACCATTGACTTTTTTATCACAACTAAAAACCTTAATTGATTGTAATATATTAATTGGTCAAGCGGACCACGAAATTAGTGAATTTATGTATATTGTATTATTTATTTCCCGATCCTAACTTTAAGTAATCAAACTCGTTTCTAATCTTAACCGTAAACCAATCTAATCTGACCTAACACATGGGCACTCCTTTCGGCAGAAGGTTTTAATCCAACTTTGTATATACTAAATAATTTTTGTAGTGAAAAATGGCAGAAAGGAGGGAAAATTCAAAAGGTGGGGTTGAGATGGGAAGTTAGTGTTCGCGTGGATCGAGGTCACACTAGCTCGAGTGGTAGAGCAGCGGCGTATTGAGTCGAAGGTCGTGGGTTCGAATCCCGCTCGTGACACTGACTTTTTTTATCTCAACCAATACCTTACGTAAAGATTAATTAGAAATAGAACTGAATTTTATTATTAAATTGCAGATTACCATGAACCTCTTTTTTATTACCTAATTTAAAATGTTTGGTTTTTTATTTTTTTTCTGACCTTACTTTATGCATTGGCCAAAGAAATAATTATATGAAACCCGATGAGGCCACACTGTTCAGGTTAAATTTCTCATAGAGTTCACGGTAAATTACATGAAACCACAACCAGTTTCAATGTAAATAAATAATTCATATTTGTTAATCTTGTGGATTATTATATATTCAACAAAACCTTGACATGCCTCGGTCCTTTCCTTGATTTTGACATACAAAATTATATTATAAAAGATTTTTTATCAAGCGTATCAAACCATCAGAGGCTAATTTTAATTTTAGAAACTCTTAGAAAAGTAAAGGATTTCCATTTAAAAATATCGATATTTTTGATTTATCGTTAGTTTGCTACAAGAGTTCAGAAGGGACATATTTTTGAATTTACCAAATCTGGATTTCGCTGTACTTCTCCATTTTTAAAATCCATAGGGCTTTCGATTTAGGAAGTTGTTACAGCAAAATCTAATTTAGATTTAACAAATTTATATATTAAAATATGAGAGATATTTTATAAAAATATCTACGCTTTGTTTCTTATCTAAAATTAATTTAACTTATTACCAATTTTGTTAGTTTCCTTCCTTGCAGTAACTAAATTATTGAAAATTAAAAATGTAAAAATAATAGCCCAATTTAAGCGTGATAACAAAACACTCTTTATGGTTATCATTGAAAAGAAAAAACATGAACGTTACTTCGGACATGTCGAGGTTTAATTGAATTATCCTGTATTTTTACACAAAAATGACATAAATCTAATATATTGTTCTCTCTTTTACATAGGTTTGCAATATATTGTTAAAAATATGATAATAAACTAATATATTTTTCAAATGAATTATGTGTATTATAGCACACATATAATATACATATGTATGTGTATATAACATTATGTTAATTGAGAGGTGAAGAGAATGCTATCTCATGTACAGCATAATTAAATCATTAATTGCGTTTTTCATCAAAATCGATTTGATCAACCTCAATAATCATTGAAACAGTAGTCTCGTAAGGGACAAAAACCGACTAATCAACATTTACTGGCATCTGTATTTAATATAAATCTGAATATTCGTTCAATTATAATAATTGATAATGTTATTAAGCTTTATGATTATTGGTCTAATTGATCAAATTATTTATTTCAATTCAGTATTCTTTTTATGTATAGTCTTGGTTGAGATGAATAGATATTATACTTTATAATGAAATTATCGTTTTTCAGTTTTAATATAGTTCCTAGTTTAAGATTTGACTGACTTTAATTTAAACAATTTAAAAACTTAGCACACTGAATGTTTTATGATATTTAGTTATACTTGTTAAAATGATAATTATAAAATCAATTTAACTTCTCACCTTCTAAGGTTTCTCTTTTAAGAAAACCTCGTATACAATCTAACTTTCTATGTATATCTTTCAATTAATTAGGGTTTTTCGTTGAGATAAAAAAGACAGTGTCACGAGCGGGATTCGAACCCAGGACCTTCGGCTTTATACGCCGTTACTCTACCACTTGAGCTATCGTGAGCTCGATCCCCTAGGACACCAACTTTCCATCTGAACCCCAGCTTTTGAATTTTCCCTCCTTTTGGCCATTTTTCAAATTTTTTTGGGGGTTGAGATGGGAAGTTGGTGTCCCAGTGGATCGAGGTCACGACAGCTAAAGTGGTACTTTGGCAATGCATATTTTCTCAGCTTTTTAAGTCACAAATCTGCGTAAGGTCTCATTTTTTAGAAAATTTACGCTAAACAAGATGGCTTTTTTAAATGTCTTTCTAGCTTCAGTAAATTCAAAAATTTGGGAACATGTTAATTTTTGAATTTTTACAAAAACTCAAGTTTAGCTATGGCGCAAGGAATTAATCATGGAGCGGCGCCCTATAGCAATAGACAGAAAACTTTAATAAACTTTCATTGGCCACCTTGCATTTTGCCCGATTTCTCAACCGTTTTCGAGTTATCCGCGATTTTTTTTTGGGGGGGGGGGACAAAAAAACGTGTTTTTTTAACCATCTTATTGGAAAAAATCGATCACACTCCCTCTCCCTATTTTCAAGAATGCATAAATTTTGAACCATCATGTTTTCCCAAATTTTACACTCTACAAGTTTTGTTCCGATAACTTTTTCAAAAAAGTGAACGGGGAGCGACAATCTTGCGACAGACCTTTTGGGATTCGTAATTGTTGTTGCTCTCGATAGATACTTGTTTACTCATCACAGACTTTCAACTTTTCCTTCCCATTTCATAGGTGTTGTGGCAGTTTAGCTTCGAATAACGAATTGAAAAGATAGGTTTATGTATGGTAAAATCGGGAGAGAAGTTTTTTTACATGAACGCGTAAAAAACACGTTTTTGCCAAAAAATGGCGAATAATTCGAGGTTGATAAATCGGGCGAAGTGCAAGGTGGCCAATGAAAGCTTATTAAAATTTCCTATCGATTGCTATATGGCGACACTCCAGGACGATTTCCTGGCTCCACTGTTTAATTTGAAGTTTTCCGAAAAAATACAAAAATTAACGTGTTCCCGAATTTTTGAATTTACTGATGATTGACTGAAGTTAGGAAAACATTTTAAAAAACCACGTTGTTCAGCGTAAAATTTTCTAAAAACTGAGACCTAGCGCAGGTCTGTGACTTAAATCCTTGAGAAAAAATGCATTTCCAAAGTTGGCCATTTTTTCCTGAAAAACCCGGGCAGAGTGATTGTAATTTATCACTTAGGACACATAGAATCAAACCGCTTACATTCCTGACTTTGCCCCTTCAGACTACCTCTTCTGAGCCTGTCTTCAATTAATAACATGGCAAAAAGGAGGGAAAATTCGAAAGGTGGGGTTGAGATGGGAAGTTAGTGTTCGAGTGGGTCGAAGTCACGATAGGTCAAGTGGTAGAGCAGCGGCGTATTACCATTTCTGCCTGCTCAGTGAGTAGTATTTTTTTTACTTAAAGAAGTCATCACCTTTGGTTTGTAAGTTGTAGTTGTTCAATCTTCCAATGTTCTAGGATCTATGAGACAGACGTACGGTTGTTTCAAAGATTGGAATGGTTTACAGAACAGAAAGGATCTGTCAAAATTATGATGTCCTATCATTTTATCAAATATCTCTGTAAACATTTTCTGAACCTATCCTCAATTAGTAGCATGGCAAAAATTAAGGAAAATTCAAAAGGTGGGGTTGAGATGGGATGTTGATGTCCGAGTGGATCGAGGTCACGATAGCTCAAGTGGTAGAGCAGCGGCGTATCAAGCCGAAGATCGTGTGTTCGAATCCCACTCGTGACACTGACTTTTTNAGGATTAATAAGTGTTGACATTCATACAAATGAGTAATCCTGTAAACGTAAACAGAATATTTTATATAGATTTTTTTTAATGAAAACTTAAAATCCTGCATTATTTTCCGGACAACCCAATATATTATGAACTTGCATAACTTTGACTGAACGTTATTTTATGAGAAGGCTAATTTTTAAACGCATTTGGTTTCACTTTTCCAAATGTACAAATTTACAGCAAAAAATCAATATTATTGAATAGCTATAAGATAGATTTTTCATTAATATATTCAAAGTCAATATTATTATTGATTATTCTATATAAAATATTGTTGTATAACTCCTTAATATTCTTTTTGAATCGTGCAAGTATTGTAGTATAATTAACCCATTAGTAATTTGTGTAGAAGTTCAAAATATAATTTATGGATTTTTGCATTTGGCCAATCCGTGTGCCGCCTCTTTTTAATCAATCTTTAAAATCGCCATAAAAGATTTCCACTATCGTTTTCTTAAGGTTAAGATAAAAAAGTCAGTGTAACAAGCGGGATTCGAACTCACGACCTTCGGCTAGATACGCCGCTGCTCAACCACTTGAGCTATCGTGACCTCGATCACTCGGACACCAACTTCCCATCTCAACCCAACCTTTTCAATTTTCTCTCATTTTTGCCATTTTTCAATTTAATTTATTGAAAGATATAAATTGGTCAAGCGGACCACGAAAACTATTGGGTTGTCCGGAAAATAATGCAGGATTTTAAGTTTTCNTGATTAAAGAACATTGCTTTAAAGTAACTAGTTTCTTTTTTTTTGTTTAATACCAAAATCCTGCATTATTTTCCGGACAACCCAATAGTTAATTTACTATTGTTTACTTTAACATATTTATTATGATAATTGAGATGGAGATTTTTTATTTATTTATTTATTTATTTTTTTTTGCCAAATCAGTGTACCGCTGCGTTTTCAGCTAGACTAGAGGAATACGATAAAATAATTTACAGGTTCTTCCTCAGCATCATTTTTAACATTCATACGTTAAAGAATATCATATGATTTTACCTTTTTGTTTCACTAATAAAAACCTATTAATAAATATTCTTAGTTTTATGATACTCATGTGTTCACACAACTAAAGTAATTATTACAAAATTAAATAATTTTGTCAATTTCCCTGTTAAAACGTTTCAAATTGACATAGTTAATTTAAAAAAAAAGTCTTAAATTGACACTCGACAATTCCGAATAAGGGTTGTCTTCGTGTCGAGGGCTGTGCGAAGGGTAAAAATGTAGGGTGGAAGGGCGAGGTAAGGGCGAAAGTCTTGTCTAATGGCTTCGATGAAGGCGCGTCAAGCCATTGTTCTCCAGCCCTTCAAACCTTCTCCAGATAACTTCTTGACAACTTCTCTCTTTATGCTTCAGCCGGGAAATTTTTATGTTACACTTCTCCTCTCCAGCTGTATCGCTCAACAAAGCCGATTGTCACAACTCTGGATTCGCTCTTCGAGCCTATTGTTTTTATGTTAATACGTATATTGTTTTTATGGTTGTACATTCTTTGTTCTATAAACAAAAGATAGTTGTTTTTGTAAACCTTTTTTTCTCCGAAGAAATAAATCCGTGGCATGTTCAACAATATAGAATAATTAAAATTTCATAATAATTTTTTTTTAAGCTGTAAGATTTCTTTTAAATGCTTTCATTCAGGACAAACAGCTGGGATAAGCGAAAAGATTTTTCGTTATCTTTAATAAAAATTACTCAGATCATTTGCGCAATATCAATAATTAATTAACGAATAACTGGAATTTTCCTTACCTGGTATTTGGCATCCAGCAACATGAAACCATGATTATCTGCATATTAATTAACTGCTAATTATTGAGATTTATTTTTAAAATATTTTCGAGGATTGAAATTTTAATTAATACCTATTGTTAAGAAAATGGATATTTTTACTAGTATTTTCTTTTTTACTGGGGAAAATAAATAAAAGCCAATCACAGAAAGAAAACAATCTGTATGATCAAACAATAATGCATAAATCAATTAATTAATATTTATGAAAGGTATTGGTCGAGATAAAAAAGTCAGTGTCACGAGCGGGATTCGAACCCAGGACTTTCGGCTAAATACGCCGCTACTCTACCATTTGAATTAACGTGACCTCGATCATCCGCTCGGAAACAAACTTCCCATCTCAACCTCGCCTATTGAATTTTCCCTCCTTTTTGCCATTTTCCAAATGTTGTATTCTATTTGATTCTCGGCGACAAATGAAATGGCCACGGAGAGCTTTCCTGAAGATATACTTCAGTTTAGTTATTAAAGTTATTGGTCGAGATAAAAAGTCAGTGTCACGAGCGGGACTCGAACCCATGACCTTCGGCTAAATATACCGCTACTCTACCACTCGAGCTATCGCGAACTCGATAAAATGGCAAAAAGGAGGGAAAATTCGAGAGGTGAGGTTGAGATGGGAAGTTAGTGTCCGAGCGGATCCCGCTTGTGGCGCTGACTTTTTTATTTCAACCAAAACCTTAACATAAAGATTAATTAATTGAAAGAAGTTATTTGGTCAATCGGACCACGAAATCGAATTAATTTTTTATACTATTATCAAAATAAAAATCAACAGGATGCCAAGATTCGAAGAACCGCTATCGTAAAAAAACCGTATAGGCCGACCTTACCAATCGCCCACCTCTGTACCCTTTGCTCTATTTTCAAGGCACGGAAATAATTTTATGTTTTCGAATAATAAATTGAATATTTCAATTATTTATCGTGTATACGTGTATTAAATGAACCTGTAATAAAGTGTACCCGAGTTCTTTTTTATTGTTTGTAATGAAAAATAAGGATATTTCGTTTAACTTTTAACTTTTTTGTATTTACCCACTTAATTATAACAAAACTGGCAAAAAAGTATATTTTGTTAATAATTTTTTTTAATGAAAGCAATAAACAGGAAAACTTTGTATTAAATAAAACAATTTCCTTGGAAGGATACGTAATTCAACCGTCAGATTAACGCGGATGTATTATCCAGCTCTTCCTGTCTACCTTCGCTAAAACGTATATATACGATTTTCCAGAGAGTCGGGTTGCAAGTGTGAAACGCTAGTCGGATTGCATGTTTCCCAGAAGACTTCACGGGCTTGACATCCTTTGATTGCTTATTCCGAGCCTGTCTGGAAAAACCGCACAGCTCTAACGTGTTTCCCCTTTTTTTCAATCTACAAGAGAACATCGGGCTAGTAAATGTTGTTTAATATTGTACCGCACGAAGGAAAGACTCCGATAGAATGTAACGATGAAAATACAATATCGACCTGCTGGATACAAAAAGTTCTTTTCAGAGGATCTTCGGAAGAGGTCAAAACAGAGAAAACTTCCTTACGGGTTGGCAAAACCTATTTTTTTCAAGTCTATCACATATATACCTGAAGTGTCTCAAAAATTAAAAAGACTCTTCAGACATAAGGTTGGGGATGTAGGTATTGCATGTAAATATAAGAACAACCTAAATGTATTACATGCAAATCTAAAAACAAAAGAACCAATCGGATCACATTGCAATGTGGTCTATCAGGTGTCATGTGGTGAATGCAATGTCAACTATGTAGGTCAAACAAAGCAAAAATTGTCTGCGCGGTTGAACCAACACAGGTTGGATTGCGACAATAAAAAAAAGATATCTGGACTTGCCACCCATGCGTTAAACAATAATCACTTTTTCAAGTTCGACTCCCCGAAAATTTTGTCCGTGGAGTCGAACTTGGAAAGGAGATTATTGACCGAAAAAGTATATATAAGTGTCACCCCAAATACCTGTAATATACAAACTGATAGATTGGGATCCATTTCGGTCTTTGCAGGCCTCCTAAATGAATACAGGATTTCTAAACAAAGGAGGGAAAGGAGAACATCGCCCTGGTGACGGTTATTGTTAACTAGGAGAGAGAAAAAAAAAAGTTTGTTTTCCCGTAGCCTTTGTTTCCCCTCGTTCATAGAGAGTTTATTTTTATCGGTCTTTATTGATTTGATCTGTGATCCTACTTTATTGTTGTTTAAATTTTTAAAATAATTTGATTGTATATATATAGTTAAAAAACGTTTTCTGTGATCACTTGTACCTGTTTTTTAGACTTATATGAGGTAACTTTTCTTGACCACGTTTTTAATTTTATTGTTATTGTAATTTTACCTATAATTTTTAATTATTTATGTTTCTCAATTTAAATTAATATTTAGATGCTGAGCCACAAAAATCATTGTACTTCTGTGCCCAAAACACCATGTTATTTAAATTCCTATTAAGGTTTTAAAGTAAGATATTCAATTATTATTGTAATTATTGTTTTTTCATGTTATAATTGTTTGTTTATATGATAATAAAACAGGCCCTGAAGATGACAGTATAAAACTGTCGAAAGCTCGGCGAAAACCGTAAGGAAGTTTTCTCTGGTTTGACCTCTTCCGAAGATCCTCTGAAAAGAACTCCGGTAGAACTTAATCAATTGCAGACCAGGCTAAAAATGATTTTGAACTGTCTGCATTGTAAGTTTTTTTTTATGTCAATGGAGAACACTTTATAGTTTTACAACAGGTTTCGTTTAAACTGGATTTGCCGAATACGAGGATTAGAGAGTTGGAGGTACTTACGTGTAAGTTTTTCTTTCATAAGTCGCTTAACTTGCAAAGTGACGTTTTCAATCCACTTACCTTTTGAAGTAAACGTCTTCTTCTCTCTTCTTTTTTGTTTTAGGACAAGGGGATTTCAGTGTACGAATAAAAATCAGACAAAAATATCAATGAACAATTTTCTTATATTTTCCACATATACGGCACAATGTGACCCATATCCGATCAAGTATATGTTTAATATAGACTTATTTTTATATAATAATATTCATTAATTGTATAATGTAATAATATTTATGTACAATGGTACTAAACTGTACACACAATTGGCAATAAGTTCAGCGAAGCTTAGATGCGGCTGCACTAGCGTGACAGTAGGTGCGACAGCGCCTCAGCGCCAACAAATCAAAGCTTATTTGTATAAATTTTGTCAATTTTTTGAGTTGCAAAAAAATGCTTATTGCTCGTTTATTTTCTTATTGCAAAAATCAACCTACTTAGATACAATAAGTTTCAGTAAAAAACTCTATTGCGTGTTGAATAATGTAATAGGCTCTCAGCTATATTATATCTATACGCTCTCTACTGTTTTTTCTTTCTCGTTTCTGTTTTTTTTAAAATTTTTTTTTAAAATTTTTTATTATCAATGTTTGATTCTCTGAAAAACTCGTGGTCATTACATGGCACGAACAACAAGTACTTGGTCATAACAAACTACTATATTATTACAAAAGCAGAGACACATCGATTTAAAAATATCGATTTGTTTTTAAAATAAATTTTGCAGGTAGCGATTTGTCTAAGGTTTTTTTTTTAAATAGAGATTTAAACAGAGAATCAGACATTAAAAAAAGCCAATTTTTACATTTATAAATATTTCTTTTTTTAAATGTAAAAGATCACGATTTGAGAGGTTAATCTAAAAAACGTAGATTGGTGTTCAGCTCGTAAGTTATATATAAAAAATCATGTTTAAATAGGTCCATACAGCAGATTTCTTTTTTTTTTATAATACTGATACAGTAAGTGTTATAAAAAATATAGGCAGAGCTTTATAATTTATTTAATAGGTTTTTTCTCGCTCTGGTGATACAACAGTAGGATGTTTGTAAATGATAGAAATATAGTTTGGTGAACTGTATAAAAATGGACGAAATTGTCAAGAAATGAAAGGATAATTTCAGGATCGACAAACAGTACGTCTAATCTAATTTGCAGACAGATTTGAATACTGTGGAAAGCGCTGGTACATTCAGCAGTACACCGAACATCTACGTTACACCGATATTACAACAGAAATAACATATTATAAGGCCAACGACTTTTTTTTGTATCATGTAAAGGAACGAAATTACGTTTAAATTTTTTAAAATCTTTTCACTTTTTTTTTAGATATCATAATATATATATTGTCAGAATCCTCGATAAGAGGTAACAGGTAACCCCGGCGGGCGAATAAACATGCTAACAGCTAACACTACATCTTATAGACCACATTACTAGCGCAAGGAACACTCTTTGGAAGTTCCAAACATTTGGCTGGGAGCTTTCTCGTCGAAATATTTTAAAAAGACATTTTTTTTTTTCGTTTGAAGCAAATTAGCAAAAGATTGTTATTTTTCATCTTCTCACAAATTGGATAAATGTGATATGTTTCGAGTGTGAGTGGGACCAGTTTATTCATCTTCTAGTATTGCTAAATCTTTTGTTGGTAACAAACTCCGGTTCGTAAATAAAAATAAAAATTACACGGTAATAGAACACAAAATAGAGGAAAAGAAGACCCAAGAAAATCTGCTAAAACAAACAACCTGTCCGTGGCGATTCGTATCAACTTATTTTGAAGCAGTATCACATTCTTTCGCACATGTCTTTTTATCCTAAAATTCCCTAATGATCTGCTGTCGACACTTCATCTATAGGATGGACTGCACCAAGTAAACGAGTACAACCGTGAAATAAAAAAAAAACGACTATCCAAATAAAACTAGTCACATCTTCGGCTAAATAATAAGTTTTCTTTCTATTTTTTATATTTAAATTTATCCCTTATATAAATATTGTTCAAATATGAAAAAATATATTTTTTTGTTTAAATTTTAAAACAATTTGAGTACAAAACATCATTTTATATTGCTCAAAAATTCTAATAATAGTCACTTTAAATTTTTATCAATTTAAAGTATTAAAGCTGCCGTAGAAAAGTGAGATCAAATTATATTTGATTCATAAGTTATAACCGTGTTTTGAAAAAATTGTAATCGGAATTAATATCACATACATCTTCAGCGTTTAAGCAAAATTATACAAAATGTAAAAACTTGTTTCTAAAACTCTTTTCTTCGTCGTCAAAAAATCTATCCGAGAATAATAAAAATTCTAAGTTTTTTTTAAAAATCTTTAAATTTAATTTTAAATATTGCGCAATACAAAAAAATCGTTACAAATTTGTTCAATCCCTCGCTGTTTCACAGAAACAAGTAGAGCAATTTATCCTCTAACGAAAGTCGAGTTGTATGTATACTATAACCGATTACCCTACAGTCTGGGAAGTATGGCCTATCAAAAGTCTCCTTTCTAACCGCTAGCCCATTATGGCCTATATCATATAGGATAAGCTACAGTAGTCAACCTAACAAATACTCAACAACAACAAAACAATAACATCACAACTCAACAAAATAAATTACTACTTCTGGCCTAATGCTGGAAATAGGAGTCGAAAATCAGTTTTACAAAAATGACATTTTTTTCCTTTTTTTCCCCTTAAAAAAAGTAAACACGCGTATGTACAGAATTGCTAGGCTACACTGAATCCGTAACGTAAAGTCGACCATTTTTATTTTCTCTCTCTCTCATATATATATAAATGTATATACACACAATCATAAGTATATATATACATACATATATACATATACATGTATATACATACACATATATGTATACATATATAATATAAATTTTCGTATATTCATATGTATACAGCATTGATTAAAAAGATGTATTCATATGTATATTTTTTAAATATATATATAATTATAATTTAGTCTATAATCGACAGTCATTATATTATATATAATAGTGCTCTATAGATGGAACCGAGACAAATACTACTCTATTATGTACAATATTACAATGATTATGCTGTATACAGTAGATTTAGCCTTTTCATATATTTGGTTTTTGTTTAATAAATTGGCAAAAAGACAATACTGTTTTTTTTAAAAAGCAATACAAGTATTAATTGTAGCTGGTGTAAGTGGAGGGGATTTTTTTTTTAATTAAATCAAATTTTGTCAATATCAACTATTTAACTACGATTTTTTTATTGTTAATTATACACGTATGCGTGTATGTATATACATTCACAGACACATGTATAATCGGAATTTGTTCGTTTTTTTAAATTATTTGATTTCTCTCTAATGACCTCGGAGCAACGATACTTTATTGTCATTCGCTTTCTTGGGATTTACCGAGGAAAGAAAAATTTCATAATAAAAATATATTGTATACAAATTAAAAAATTACTGTGATCCGTTTTGCCGAGTGTGACTGATACTCATTGGGGGCTCCTTCAATCGATAATTCTAAATCACAATTAGCCACCTCTCTCTAACACTACCACGCGCACATTAATAATTTTTCGCTTTATTTATTTTAAACTTCTTTTATATATATATATTTATATTAATTCATTTTCTTTTTTTTTTTAAATCTTCAATCTATATTATATAAAAAGAGTTTTTCAAAAATTGAAAAAAAAAGATGATAAAAATAAATTTGCTCCTAAAAATTACGCATAAAAATAATGTTCAAACTTAAACCAGCTACATTACAGAGACGGGTCCTCACATAAAATTGAGTACACTATTACAATACATTATGATTTAACATTAGTTCATGGTATCAAAATACAATATATTTTCATTTACAATCATTCATTTTTCTGTTCATAAACTTCACAAGCTGCCTACATCGAAAAGACAATAATTCTTATTTATATATGTATATATATATGTATACATATACATATTTATCAATGTATATGTATAATATATATCTTTATAGTATTTACTAAAGTACACATTAAGTATTGCTTTTGTTCTGAGTTTATCTCTCTTAAACAACAAGGTTTTCACAGGAAATCGGGACAGGGAAGGGTAAGGGATAATGGGAGGGTGTAAAAAGGCAAGAGGTCAGTAACACCATCGTATAGCTAAGGTTTATGTATAAATATATATATTCAATTATGTATATATAATATGTATAGACGCACGCATCACCGACTGACTTACATACCGTATTGCTCTTTTTTTAATATAATCCCGAACCCACACATTTCTTTCTTTCATTTTTTATATATATATAATATATTCTTATATAACAAACCCAGTTAGTTATCAACAATTATCAATCGGAGGCCATTTTAATGGCCCCCGCTAGGAAAAGAGTGAGCTGTTTATAGTACACAGGGTCACATTTATTAGGAAAGGACGAGGAACGAGAGGGGTTGGTAAATATTTTTCTTCATATTATTATTTCTTCTTTTTCTTGCATTATTTACAATTATCAATATGATTTTATAAAATAAAAAAGTCAAACAATAGAAAAAAGTCATTCTCTATCATCAAGTCAAACATCCCCAAAAAATCTATTTTAAAACTAAATGTTGTTAATAAAATTTAAATATGTACAAAAAATAATTTAATACTTCATTTAGGCGTTGGCTTATTTTTCAACAATAACTATTGCGCCACGCTTTTTTTTTTTCTTTTTAAAGAGATTGTGTATACATTGGAGATATTGGTAGTCTTAACAGACAAGATCCTTTTTATTCTTCTTTTATTAAGATTTTATTTTCCTTTTATAATAATTTTCTATAATTTGTTTTATTTAGGCCTTTTTTTCTTTTTTTCCTTGTTCTTTAAATTTAAATATTTTAATTTTGAACTGCCTCTGATTTTTTTCTCTCACTAATACATTTTTAACAATTATTTTTGAATTTCACAAGCTAGTTATTTATTTTTTTTTCATTGATCTGTAGGCACTGAAAATCAAACACCAGTAAATCGCCTTAAACAAAATATTTCAGTGCTAAAACTCAATTTCCTTAACATTACCGAGTTGGTCCAAGGTGATTTGATTATCAATGGATATCTAGATACAATCAAAGGTCTCCTGTATTCCCATAGTAATAATTATAGAATACCCTGTGATTATTAAAATATGAATTTACTCTCTTAACAAAAGGATTAACAACGCTATATAATATAATAGACAATAGAGTATTTTTATTCATCGTCTTTTTTTTAACCCGAGTTCGTTTGTCTGGTTAAATTTCACATTAAAACAAAAAAAGAAAAGAAATGTTTTATTTAAAAAAAATCAGTTTTTCACGTTAATTGAATATTAATCCGTCTATACTCGTACTACCAATCACCTACCGAATAAGGATTGCAAGAACAACAATGTACAAAGACCCAAAAAAAAATCTCTATAACGTACTACATTTTAACACAATGGAAATAAAGAACCTTTTTTTTTTATTTCTCTCGTAATTGAAGAAATCCGTCAACAATAATAACAATTTTTAGCGATAATCGATAAATATTAATCGTACGTATGTGTTAAGTATAGGGTCGGCTCCTATAAACGGACGCGCCCAAATATTATTTACATTATAATTGTAAAGATTAAAATATTTCATGCATAAAAGTGAGCTTTGGTGTGTTTTTATATAATTTTTGAAAGAGTGGATGAGAGATCACTCTTTGTTTACACGCCTAAAGGGGAGTTGATTATGAAAATAAAGAGTAATGAATTTTTTTTATACCAAAAACACTACTAAAATTAATATTCTACTGGGTTCTCTTATGGGTATACAGTGAGTGGGTGACTCTTTGCTTATTTTTTCCCTTTAAATACAAGTTTACAGGGTGTGAAATCATATATACATAACCTTTCAACCATCCAGTGTATAAAAGTGTACATATTTGTTTTTGTGTTGTACACAAGTATACACAATAATAACGTGTATATATATTATGTTAATTAATGCATATGAATATGAATATATATATAATTCAGAGGCTGGTTGTGCAAAGATTGCACAATATAACTTATACACTAGGTTGAGAGGGTGCGAAGGCCGCCTGCTCACCTGCACACAACATACACACATATTGTACATATGGTTTTACATACAGACTTTCTATTTAACCACTACTAGAGGTCTATCTACCCTATCTGACCTGTGACAAACCCTCCTCAATGGTAACCATTGGTAAATGCAGCTGGTATCAACGGGCCCTGAAAACAGAAAAAACACAAGAAAAGATGAGTTTTGGATCCAATCTTTAAAAAACTAGTTAAAATTCATACATTATTTTCATTAAAGCAGTGTGAAGTATGTACTACAAAAGATATAAATCGTTAATTTATACTTTCTTATTAATTTCATAATTTATTCGACATATTGTAAAGTCAAAGTTGCTTTGGCTTAGCTTTTTTCCATCAAATTAAACTTTTTAACTATGTAGCGTTAACCCATTTTAACTTCAAGTTAATCATTTTTCATTTAAAATTAACCCTTTCTTTAAGGCAACCAAAAACGAGGAGGTAAGAAGAAAAGCAAATAAAGTAAAAATTCCTATATATTTGCAATTTTTATTTAAATATAAATTAATTGATCTCTTAAAAACCATATGAATTAAGTAAAATTAAAAATTGTATGCGGCTTTTTTCGTCAAATGAACTGTTTCTAATTTTTTTTAAAACATACCAAGTATCATTAATAATTTTCATTCATGAGTGTACCTTGTATTAGTTAAAGGACAAAATGCTTTAAACCCTGAATTCCTCCCCAAACAATTTTTTAAATAAAAATGTTCAAATTTTATTTTGTTTTAGCGCATTTTTTAAATTCAAACTGAGATAAATTGGGAACTAAGACCGTCGTATTCTTGAGTTTTATTTTTCAGTTAACCGGTTTTATTAATTACTATACGACAAAAAATAAATTTTCCAAAGAATTTAAATAATCTATCAGAATTCTGACCGTCAGAATATTTTTCAAAGCTCAGTGACATGACCTAGGATTTTATGCGTGGTGGTTAGTGACCGTTAATCGATAATTATTCAGAAATCGTGAGATGCTGTCTGGTGTGATGAGGTTTCAGAAAAACATTTTCTTCATCGTACCAACTTTTCGATCTTTATTGAGATCATCTTCAGGGCTCAAAGTGTTTGTCTTCTGAGTAATTGTGCCATTCTTGCGTGTCGTGTTGAGAGTGCCCCAACGTTTCGATCTTTATTGAGATCATCTTCAGGGCCGGGGATTTACAAATATTGTTTAAATTTAACTAAAACATGTAGGGTGTGGAAAAAGTGAATTTATACAATGCAAAAAAATATTTTTTATATTCAATCAAGTATTTCTACTTATTCAACGTGTTTGTTTTCTGCGTAATTGTGCCATTCCCCAGTCCCTGAAGATGATCTCAATAAAGATCGAAGCGTTGGCACGATAAAGAAAATGTTTTTCTGAAACCTACATCACACCAGACCGCATATCACGATTTCTGAATAATTAGGATTTTATTTTATTCGCCCATTTTCCGCGTAATAGAAGTCATTTTACATGTCATGCATTAGGAATTTAAAATATTCTTTCACTATTTTGATTTTCCTAGTCTGTGTATTTTTGTCAATAGTGGTTTCTATTGATATTTTTGATGTCCTATTTAACATTTATCGTTCTATATATTAACGTTTTTATGTTTTGTAAGACAAACCGAAACGCGTCTTTCAACAGCGAGGCCGGGCGGACGGTAGGCGAACGGCTTCGGCCAGGGGACAGTTCATCAACACAATTTCACACAAAAGCTAAGAGCGTTTATTTACTTTTTTTCTAACTTTCTTTAGTAAATTGAAATAAACTCACGATTCCTGAAGTCTTAGGGGCCGCCGTGAAGAGTCTTCTGCCGTAACTTCAAAAGGACAACTTCAGTCTTACTGGTATATCGTATAAAGATCGTAACGTTGGTAATCTTGATCCTGAAGCAATCGTGCAACTGTTTTGGTTTTGTATTGTAATCATATTTTTTTAATAAGAAGAATAAATATTGAAAAAAAGAAGAACAAAGTGGACATTACTCAAAATTAATTATGACGGAAATTTTTGAGGAAGAAGTATTTTTTTTTTTAAATTGGAGAGGAAACTCAATCTTTGTATTGACTTTTTTTTTGTTATACTTAAATATCGAAAGTTAAAACTTTAAACTTGAGATAATATTTAAATATAATCTTGATTATTTAGGATAATTTCTCTATTTGAAAATCGGACGCTAATTAAACGTAATCTTCTTAAAATTAACAATGATTGAAACAATAAAACGTTTAGCCAAATCCGGATTATTAGCCGTGAGCTGTTTAGTTATGAAATTTATTGACAACACGTTCCACTTGTGTCAAAATCGGATTCTAAACTTGCAAATACTAAGGAGAAAAGTTTTTTTTGGTGAGGCTTAAAAGATTTAAAAAACTTAAGAAATTATTTGTACAAAAGGCGGACTAAAGGCTTTCTCAATTGCTTCTAACTGTTGAAGTTAATTACTCGAGCAATTTAAAACGGGATGAATGTTAATTTTAAAATTATATTAAATTCCTTGGAATACCTCCTGAAAAGAATCAATTTGTTCAAAAGGGCTCGGATAAAAAAAAAAAAAAAAAAACAAGAAAAAAATTCGGCACAATACAAATATGAACAAATAGATTTAATTGATTAATTAATGATATCCGTTAAAACCAGTTCAGAACGTTTATTTACGTCCTTATTTACGGCTGAGAGGAATGTCAGCAATTTTGCTAATGTAATACTGAGAAGTCGTGAAAAGTGAGATTGCTCGGTTTCATTGCTCCTCTTTAAACATAGTGTCTCGATGGTGAAAACAAAACGTTATACTGTTAAATACATCGCAAAATCACTTGAAGTTTTCCCTTTTCTTGGATTTGGAATCAATAACTGTGAGATTTCCTTTACACCATTACACTATGTTAATTCAGGAAGATAAGAGTCTATTTAACTATTCGTGTCCTATTTTTTAATTGTTTAATCTGTTGGCACTAAAGAGCGAAGAAATCACCCAATGGTGCACCATAGTAGTCACTACCATACAGGTCTCGAACCAATATTGGTTTAACCTTCTGGGAAGATTATTATGGGGAATAGTTCTGTCCAAATAAATTTTAGCATTTTGTTGGTCCAGATGTGAAAACATTTGGTAATCTCTAAGAAGTTCATGCCTGTTCAGTTTAGTGTCACGGTGTGACGATGTACAGCCTAAAGTACGCGTGGTATCTATGAGAAAGTGGAGGCATCATTCCAGGCAGAAGGTACAGAACGTGAACTACTGTTGCTTGTACCTTGTGTGAGAATTACTGGGAATAGTGCGGTACGATAATGGATAAATAACAATGGATTAGTCTTGGAGGTGTATGGTAACCTAAGTTCTTGGCTTTCCGGTTTAGTACGTAGGTTTCAGATGCTTGTCGAGATACTGCTCAATGTGGCAGACGTGTTGCATGCCATTTAAGTTAAGTGTAGTCATTACTCCACGGCTGATGGTATTTATTACGTTTCACTTTACCTTGTAATAAAACCCAACCCTGTAATAGTCACTATTTGTCATACTGTTCTACTGGTTTGCTTTAACCTTCTAGGTAGATTAATCGCAATAGTGCTCTAAGTCGTATTTTCGATTCTCCAGAACTCTTAGAGGTCTTTGTAACATTTGTGTTTCTGCCTTTTCAGTCTACATGTGAATTTCAGGGTAGTTTTTTGTCTAGGTACTGCTCAAGGTAGCGGAGCAGGTGTTTACCTGTAGGAAGGACATTTAGATTTAGTGGAGGTATCATTCCAAGGGAAAAGGTAAAAATTACGTTAGGGCTTTTACCTTAAACCGAAAGCTCTATTAAACCACCTTATAGTGACTATCAGTTTCACTATCCTACAGGTCGTGAAATTGGATCGCTTTAACCTTTTGGGAAAATTATTGAAATAGTGCTGATAATTTTATAACATCTTGGAAGATGGAGAAAAAGAATATGGTCATTAGACGATGGAACCCTATAATTCGATGCCTGTGCCTAAAACGGTTTTTTAGCATAGTGTTGTGTACGATTCGTTGTTTTCGTTTATACAGAAGTGTAAAATTTTTTGTTTATCACTAAATACCTGACTTGGCAAGTTGAAGCACTGCTCAAGATAGCGGACGTGGCTCCATTCAGGGAGGAATATGTGATTTATTTTAGTGGATACCTTATACCAAAGACCTAACCATCTAGTAGTCAATATTAGTCTCACTACCCTACATATGTCGCAAAACCACTTTTGCTTTATCCTTCTAGAGGATTCTTGCGAATAGTGCTCTATGCTTAAATAGTTTTATTATGTACATGTCATTTTTCCGTTTTGAAATTGTTAGTAAGTCCATGTTCCTGCATATTCAGTCTAGTGTGAGAGTTTCAGGTTAGATTTTGGTCGTTGTACTACTCAAGGAAGCTGAGAGTAGGATGTAGGAAAGCATATTCGATTTATGTTTAGTGGAGATACGTTCCATGGGAGAAGGTAAAGGAAGCTTAAGCTTTTGATTTTACCAAAAACCCAACCGTATTATAGTCAGAATGTAATCTCCTGACCTACCAGTCGAGAAATAGGAAGATTTAACCTTCCTGAAAAATAATTGGAATAATGCGGTATACCTGAAAAATACAGAGCCTGGTGAGAAATGATGGTGATAGACGACGAAACGTTGCACCCCATAGTTTGATGCATGGATTGGATTTTAGCAGTTGGTTATTAACCAGCATATTTAGCAGTAGGTATTGTAAATCAGTCATTTTTCCTTCGTCCAGAAGTCTTGAAGGTGTTTGGTAACCTCAACTAGACGCCTGGGTCGTGGGTGGGTTCGATTCCCATCGTTGCCCATGGCTCTTTTTTTCACTCTCCCCTTTCCCCATTAATGCATTATCAAATACACCCACGTCTTCCTTAGCTAATATGCTATGTTCATAAGGCCATTACCAAAAGATTTCTTACCTTTTCAGTCTATTATATGAGTTTCAGGTTAGCTTTTTGTCGATTTACTGCTCAAGGTAGACATAGTTGACTATAGATGTATGTAATATAGGTAGGGCGTTCGACTAGTATTTGCTAAGATAGCGGTTCTGGGTTTGATGACCTTGGGAAGTTTATTTGAGATTAATTAGGAAAAGCAATGCAAAATGGTTCTGATCCCTTGTCTTGGGTAGTTAGATAGCTTTTCTGTAGGACTGGAATGAGGTGGTGTTATTATTCTATGATTGTTATCTATGCCCTGTACCTAAAACTATACCTCATCTGGTACTAACAGCATGGACTTACGCGAAAAGCAGCAAGCGGAGTAAAACTAAATGCCGAATCTTGTTTGAAAAAGGACACGATTGACAGAATCACGCAGACGCATCGCTGAAGGTGGCGAGAAGGTAAAACAATTCTGATAGGCCAAAATGATCGGACCAACGTTAGTTATAAATGCTCCTGACAGAACATTTTATCCATTTTAGAGAGTGAACCTCCACATTTGCCATTTTCACCAATTGGAGAGCCATTGGATAAATTATAAAACAGACAATAACGCCCATTCCCTACATCAAACCCGACCCGAGCGAGCCTCTTTAAGAGTAATAAACACCAGGGATTATTGGGGCAGTTTGGCTCGGTTCCACCTAAAAGCCAGCATATTTCCAGAAGCAAATCCTTCCCCTCCTTCCAGGGATTACATTGGCCCTGTACGGCACGGAGGCCCTTAGCAAGAAAAGGACAAGGACCAATGATGGGGAAAAATACCCGCTCTGCCGTGATGTTTTCTTTTTACGATTATCCCGAACAATAAAACGAATGATTTTACGATTTCGTTAAAATATAAAACATAAAAGTAATAAAATATTTTACGCAACCAACCGATTGACGTGGTTAAGATTAATAAGGCATAATGAAACTTTTCAGTGACCATTCTTTCCAAAAGCACTAATGTCTTGTACATGACCTGTCCTAGTTTCAAGAACCCTCATAAATTCCCTACTTAGGTTTATGAGCAAGAAAACATTGTCAATAAATCACTTTTGGCCTTAAAATCGAATTGAAATGTAGGGTCGATCTAGGATACCAAGATATATTGTTGGAGGCATTATTCTATGATTGTCATCTGTGCCCACTGAGAAGACACCTCTTCGTAATGGGTATCCTACCAGATCCCTTTTGCCGCTTCTGCGAAATAAAAGAAGAAACGGCAAGGAATTACCTCGAAGAGTGTGATAGGTATGTTAGGTCTAGATTTGAAATCTTTGAAGGAGAGGACATCACCAAATCACTCCCCGAGATAAAATGGTCCAAAATCTTGGGGTTTGTGAACAAGTCCAAGAGGTTTATGCAGGACACGTGAGCCGACCAAGTCGCGGACCTTTTAGGGATGGGGTACGAGTCTACCCAGGCATTTACCCCCTCGGGTCTTGGTCGCCCACCCTGCATAATATATATGATTGTTATCTATGCCCTATACTTAAAACCATACCTTCATCTCGCACGCGTGGAAGTGAAAAGCAGCAAGCGGACTAAAACTAAATGCCGAATCATCTTTGAAAAAGGATACGGTCTAAGATAATGACGTCAAGCTGCTCCAACACAGGTTATTCGTACTCTATAGTTAAGAGCCCAACCTTATCAGGTTAGAGTTGATGCATGCTGGGTGTAAGTCTGCGGGTCGGTGAACTCATTGCCGAAAGGGCCACTTATTGCCCAAACGAGTACCGGCATAGCGCCATCTTCAATGAGGAATTATCAGTTATGAAGATCCAGATAGAACTAAACCCTAACCATCCCTAAACATACGTTTCGAACTTTATTGATATCATCTTCAGTGCTCCAAGTGTTTATTTTCTTGTGTGTCGTGCTGAGAGTGCCCCACACACAATAAGACAAGAATGACACATCTACACAGAAAACAAACACTTAGAGCACTGAAGATGATATCAATAAAGTACGAAACGTGTGTGGTGTTTAGTTAGTCAATGATTATTCGGAGATCGTGAGATGCGGTCTGGTGAGACGTAGGTTTTTTCCACATCCTACATGTATTTGTTAAATATAAACAATGTTTGTAAATCCCAGTCCCTGAAGATGATCTCAATAAAGATGGAAACGTTGGCACGATAAAGAAAATGTTTTTCTGAAACCTACATCACACCAGACCGCATCTCACGATTTCTGAATAATTATCAGTTACGTTAATCACCTTTATAAGGCATCAGAAATATAAAAAAAAACAGGCTTCAACTTGGACAATGAAAATGTCGCAATGAACCGGTATGTTTTTCTGATCGATCAACTATGCTTTTCAATTTTTCGGATAAAAGTGTTCAAGGGTTGTTCTTTTTTTCTCTAATAAAAAAAAGCTTTACGTAATCGGAAAAACGAGCTTTTAGAAATTCTAATCAGCCTAATGGGCAAATTGACTAGCGTCAAAGAAAAGAAGGTATCAGCGGCAAGACGACATTGACATCCGGCCGAGCGAAGTGGTTTCTAATCTTGCCGAGTGCGTTGCAAGCATTGTGAAACTTGGGCTTTATCCAACGTTTATATATTTTCCCTTTTTTCTCTCCCTTTTTTGGGGGGCTCAAGACAAACAACTACCACTGCTTAGTTTGAAATGAAAGGCAGAAGAAAAAGGCCCATTAAGGATATCCCAAGGTGGACAGGAAGAGAAATGACACGTGATGAAACACTTTGAAATCTATTTCCTGATAGTTTTTGCAAAGAAAACTATCAAATTTTATATCTGGTCAATCAGGTTAAATTCAAAGACACAGTCTCATTATTACAAGCGTAATTCAACCTTCTTTCAGCCTTTCTAGTCCTCGTTTCGAATATATTTTGGCAATTTGAACCTCATATCGTCAAAAACGTGCTATGAAATTCTAATTACACACACCCATGATACAGAGATAAAATCGCAAAGATCAACCCCTTACAGGCACGAATTTTGATTAAGGTTCCGTCATAAGTTAAATTTTAATAACTTCTACCATCTGTGGCGGTAATTTCTTGACTTTAATCTTTGGATAATAAACCGAAACGTCTTTGCTCAGAGGTTGTTTGCAATTTCAACATCTTAATGTTCGGCCTTCTGTCTGCCTTGCAAAACGTGACCCCTTCTTCGATATCTACGTACAAGTACAAAAATACCCGGTTTTAAGCTAAATAGGTAAGTTTTGATTCAAGTCGTAAAACTCGGTACCTATTAAAGTGAAATGTCAAATTCTAATTACAAAGCGATTTGGGCTAACTGTTTAACGATCGATGCTTTTTTCAAACGAGAATTACACATTAAACTTCTTTCCTAGAATAAACATTGCTATTTAAAATTGCATTATCCTAGTAGTAATCACGATTTGATATTTACGTATTTATTGATACAACGGGATCTGTGAAATTATGTAGGGATGAGGAGAACTGTTCTCGTTTATTCGCTGAATAGTGATCATCCCTTATGAGCCTATCCCCCTCCCCTTATATTATTTGTTATCAGATCTGTTTTTATTGATGTTACGTCGCTTGTGGGGAGTTTAATTTACGTCAAAATATGTCTGAAAAGGATTATACATGTCATTTAAAAGATTTTGTAATTTTCTTTAACGTCATATGATTCTTTATCTTTTGTTCCATTTGCTCATATTAGGGTTAGTTGAACTTGGTTATGTAAATTTTTAGGCAGTTTTCATTTAAAGCCTAAGCATTTGTTGGCAAACGGCCTTTTCAGGTAGGCCTTTATTTTTCATATTTTCAGAAAATATTTTTCAAGTAACTAGTGCTTTTTAAGATTTTAGTCCAATAAAAGCAATCTCTTTAATAATATATATATACAATTGTTTATTTTAAATAAATAAATTGAATAATAAAAAGTACTGTGTGGTGATTAGTGACCGTTAATCGATAATTATTTAGAAATCGTGAGATGCGGTTTGGTGTGATGTAGGTTTCAGAAAAACATTTTCTTTATCGTGCCAACGTTTCGATCTTTATTGAGATCATCTTCAGGGCCTGGGATTTACAAACATTGTTTATATTTAACAAATACATTTTGGATGTGGAAAAGTGAATTTATACAATGCAAAATATATTTTTTATATATTCAATCGAAGTATTTCTACTCACTCAGTGTTTGTCTTCCGTGTAATTATGCCATTTTTACACAGAAGACAAAAACTTTGAGTGAGTAGAAATACTTTGATTGAATATATAAAAAATATATTTTGCATTGTATAAATTCACTTTTCCTCATCCAAAATGTAGTTGTTAAATGTAAACAATGTTTGTAAATCCCAGGCCCTGAAGATGATCTCAATAAAAGATCGAAACGTTGGCACGATAAAGAAAATGTTTTTCTGAAACCTACATCACACCAGACCGCATCTCACGATTTCTAAATAATTGATAAACAGTAAATTTTAATTTCGGAGTGTTTGGATCTATATTTGTCAAATTTATTACAACAAATATAAACATATTAGTAAGGTTAATGGGAGAACCCCTCGTAAAATAAATTCTGAAGTAAGCTTTTCCTCTGTACATGAATTATTTATCCAACAAAAAGTTCCGGTGTTAGAGAATATTTCTCAAATTTTAATTTTTGTTATTTCAGGGTTTTTTTCGGGTCGCAACAGCAGAGGTTATATCAACCCTCGGGGTGCCGGTGTTTTTGAAAAAAAGCCCATTAGTAAGTTTGTCGGGTTCGAATGCAGGGCCGCTGGATTCGAACCCGGGACCATTACCTTACAGTGATGGGCGCCGTGTCAACGCCTAAACCGTTGCGGCCACCGACGCCCCTCATTTTGTTGTCATATAATTTTCTTCCTTTATCACAAGAACTAGTCTAACTATAAAAATTGTTGTCATTTGTTAAATATTATGTTTTTTGGGGGTTAATTGCATGATTCACTTATTTTTGTTTATTTATTTTAAAATTTAAGTAACTTACTGGATTAATAAAACTAAATTCTATGAAACATCATCTGGAAGAAATAGTTTTTCCGCTTTCTATGCGTAAATAGAAGGGACGAACTTAAATTTTGTAAAAAATGTTTTGATAGAAATGAAAATAAGCCAAATTTTGTCAACCTTTTTCATGAGATTTAAGATTTAATAAGACCAATATTGAAAACTAACAAGGTTCAGGTTTAATTCAGAAGTTATTGATTTTGCAAGGGTTGCATTAGTTTTATACAAAAAAATTCATGTCAAAAATTGAGACTACACATTTCACACACTTAAAATTAATTCTTATATCGAAACTAATTATTTGTGTTTTAGAGCAAACATAGATTAACATATTTTTGCGAAAAATATACTCACAGGGTTGTAGGTGATGGGTGCCCTGCTGACAGCTATGGTGGGGAAGCCTGAGGATTGAGGGCTGGCAGCCTGGACGTAGCCGACGCTCTCCGCTTGCGGAGGTGCTGTTGTTGATGTGTACATGTCGAGGGTCGGCCCGGGGGAATTTGCACCCGGGAAGCCTGCAGCCCTCGGGGTGTGCGGACTCGCGGGAGGTCCGAATCCGCTGGCAGCGGCCGCCGCAGCCGCTGCCGCCGCAGCCGCCTGGTAGTTGTTCATGACTAAACCGCCACCAACAAAACATAGCAATTATCTACTTGCTTAAATATTTGATACATATTTTTAAAAAGTTCAAGAAGGCACATTTCAATTTACACAATAATTCATTGTTTTCTTGCATTACCACTTCTAAGGCATATAAAATATACGTTTTTGGGTTATATTAGTAAAACATGCACAATTAAATCGAATTAGTTAATGTAATATTGTATAACAATTATAGCTTATAAATATTTGATCCAAATCATTTCTGGCCTAACCGGTTTGCGCTACTTAACGTTTAATAGGAAGGACCTACTTATACAAACTGCTAAAACATGTATGTCTGCTCTCAGCTAATTACTTTTTGACCTTAATCCTTTCTAGTCATTTTACAGCTAAAAAAATCATTTGAATGACACTTCAGAAACATGTGTGGCTAATAACTAATTAGTTGAGCACAACTCTAGAAATCTCGAAACCCACTTGGACAACTCGGCTGAAGCATGTCAGCTCTTGCATATAAAAGCTATAACTTTTAACTAATAAATATTTGATCATACAAACCAACTTTTGCCCAACCAATATTTCTGTATAACGCTTAGCGGCCCAGAATAACTTATGGATCATTAATCTGGTGGAACAAAGCTCAACAAAAAGTAGCTACCTAAACATTAGGCAGCATACAAAGACTAGCAAACATATGCATCACAGGGGCAATGAGAACAACCCCTACAAATGCATTACAAACTTTGCTAAACTTACCTCCTCTAGAATTATTCATACAAGGAGAGGCTAGGAAAAGCTCACTTAGGCTCCAGAAACAATTAAATTGGAAAGGAACTAAACAATTCAGGCATACAACCATCAATAAAATCAGACACCCATTATTAGAAATGGGGACTGATTATATGTTCCCGGAAACAATCTTCACAACTTCCTTTAAAGCCTCAATATAAAGGAGAGGAAGAACAGGAGAGCATCAGATACAATGATATGGTACCCAGATGGCTCCAAAACAAACGAAGGAACCTGATCGGGTGTTTTCTGTACAAGCCCAAAACATGAGCAATCAAACTCATTAGGGAAGTACACTTCGGTCTTTCAAGCAGAAATACATGTCATCAATGCTTGTGCCCTGGAAAATCTTAAAAGAGGTTACACTGACAAAAAAAATCCTCCTAAGATCTGATAGCCGAGCAGCCAATAAAGCTTTACCATGTAAAAGCATCACATCAAAATTAGTCAGTGAATGCATCCAAAATCTTCAAACCTGGGGAAACACAACAACCTGATGATATCTTGGCACAGGAAAATTTTGGGTAACGAGAAATCAGACAGTCTGGCCAGATTACGATCCAAGATCATACATAGGCCCCGAACCTATTCTTGGGATAACAAAAACAAATACAAAATCCTCCATCGCAGAATGAATCCAAACAAAACAAAAGGAGAAAGGGATAAACTCCAGCGGCGCTAGACATAATAAACTTATGATAAAACAACCCTCATCAAGACTGGCAAAATCATTGCTCAATTGGAGAGGGCCAAACTCAGAGGAGTGGTAGGACTACTAACCGGTCACTAACATCTGAGAAAACTTCTACACAACGTGGGCATATACAACGATGATCCCATTTGCAGATTATGTAATGATGAAGAGGAAACAGCCACTCATATCATCTTCGAAAGCGAAGCAACAGCTCAATGGAGATTTAACCTTACGTTCGGAAAAAAATTTAGGGAATCAAATTGCAGCAGCGACAGTCAATGACCTGATAGTTCTAAGGAGAAGGACTGAGTCTATTGTACTGAACTAAGGAACTAGGAAGTACAATAAGCCAGAAAGCTGCAGTGCCTGGGGAGCACAAACCCCGCTTCATAGTATCCTTTTTAACCATACCATACCAACGCTTAGCTGGAAAATCTTTTGAACTACAGTCCTATATACTCCGTAAGCCTCTTGGGTATTACTGCTCAAGGTTCATATAAAGTCTATAGCTCTTAAATAGTAAATAATTGATATAAAACGATTCTGGTCTCACCACTATTTCTCCCGAACGCTTATTTAACTGGAACGGAGGAACATTAACTGTAGATACCCGGAAAACCCCATGGACAATACGGGTAAAGCATGGGCTGCATGCAGATAATGACTGAAGTTTATTAATAAATATTTGAGCTAAATCAACTTGCTACAAGCAATCGCGCTGCTTAGACCTCATTGGGCAAGAATTGCAGCTGAAAAACCTACTGCTAGATAAACCGAAACCACGTTGACAGTACTGCTAAAGCGTGTGTGACTGCATGTAAAGACAATAGCGTTTACTAAACTATATTTGACGCATATTATCTCGGTTTAAACCGCGCTATTTAATGCCAGGACAGTAACTACAGCTGTACATACCAGGGAGACCCATTGTTCCATACTATTGAAGTACGAGTGACTGCACGTAATATATATACTTTATCTCCTAACAAATAAATATGTGATTAAATCGACTCTGGTCCAAACCAGTCTCTCTACTTATCCTTATTGCACAGGAGCTGTATATGAAAAATCTCTCTAACAATAATTACGTGGCTATTTACCCAACAGTATGATTTATACTATTTGTTAAGGCAGAAACAATTCTCGTCCGAATCCAAAACGAAAAAAGCCATTTTCGTCAATCACAGTCTGTCAACTATTTTTACAAACATCATTAGCGAGAACAGACGGACCGTATGGATTCCAATCAAACGTCTGTCAGCAGTCGAAACACTGGCTATGTAAAAATTGCCATCGTTGGCTTCATTGAACCAGTTTTAACCACTGGTAATTGTATCTCGTGCACGTATTACATGATTAATAAAAAGTAAATTTTAAGCCATTTTAATTTTTTTAAATTTAAAATATACACTGGTAGATTGTCGAATGGATTAAATATCTAATTATGGATTAAACCATGTTTTATCACAATCTGAACTTTTTTTATTACTTGGCATGGGGAGATGTAGCGTGTGAATCACCCTTATCCGACCTCTGACCTTTTATTATCACCGGAGACAATTTGCACCATTGACCACATGATAAAAAAATAATTGAAAATTAATTATATTAATTTCACTAGTTTCGTGGTCCGAGTATGAAGTATACCTCCACTAAGCTCTCCGTGGCCATTTCATTTGTCGCCGAGAATCAAATAGATTACACGACATTTGAAAAATGGCAAAAAGCAGGGAAAATTCAAAAGGTGGGGTTGAGACAGGTTAGTGTCCGAGTGGATCGAAGTCACGATACCTCAAGTGATTGAGCAGCGGCGTATCTAGCCGAAGGTCGTGGGTTCGAATCCCGCTCGTGACACTGACTTTTTTATCTCAACTAAAAACTTTAATTAATTGTAACATATTAATTGGTCAAACAGACCACGAAACTAGTGAATTTAATCTTGAATTAAGGGTTTGGTTGAGATAAATTTGAAAAATGGCAAAATGGAGAGAAAATTCAAACGGTGGGGTTGAGATGGGAAGTTGGTGTCCGAGTGGATCGAATCTCAAGTCGTAGGAGCAGCGGCGTATCTAGCCGAAGATCGTGGGTTCGAATCCTGCTCATGACACTGACTTTTTTGTCTCAATCATCTGTCATACTATTGAGCAACGTCAATTGTAATTTTGAAAAATGAGTAAAATAATCGAACCAATGAATACACCCCAACTTCACATCAGATCGTGAGACTACAGGCGCGGAAGATGTCGGAATGTCAAAAATCGTATGACCAGTGAAGCAAGATCAACGTAATTAGAAACTTCAAAAAATTACGATAGAGGTTAAATTGAAGTGTAACTTAAGTTATAAGGTACACCATCTGTATCAAGAGGAAGATTTTGTACCGTCTTTTTTATATTGCTATGAAAATGTAATATTTGAAAGTGATTCTTATTACAAGCCCTTTTTGAAATCGGATGTTTTATCATTTTCGTAACGATCTGCGTCGGAAGTTCTTACCCTCGGATCGATAAATCTCTGGCACCCGTGGGAAGGAAGATAAAGTAGTAACCCCGAGAACGGATAAGGTAGGGAGCCGAGAAATTCAACTTAGTCAATAAGAGTTAGTACGTTTTGGTTTACTCTGCCCTGTTTATCTTCCGCTGGGTTTGTCTTTTCCGTGCCCTGTTTGGGATTTATGTGTACAATTTAAATGAGGGGATACAGGTTCGGAGGGCGGCCCGCCGGCGCGGCGATCTCGTCCTTCTCCCTTAAAACCGTGGATATAATATGATTTGGGCCGTCATGTTTGTCGACGGAATTAATCGGCCACCCCGGTCACTTTTTACGCGCCGGCCTTTCACTAATTACTTTTCAATTTATGAGCCGGAAGGCTGGGAGAGGCATGTTTCCCCGACCGCACGGCCCTCAAATAAATACGCGATAATTAAATCACGCTTTCGCTTTTAGCCGGCCAAACTTTTTTCCCCTCTTGCAGTCCTGAGATCTCTGATTTACTGGAACTACATCGAACCGACTCTACGAACCCTCTGGTTAATATATTGGCGACCACTTTCACTCCCTCCACTTTTTTGTAATGTCTCTCAAGTTAAATAATTTTCGACTGTTTGGCCTAATTTTTTAAAGCACCAGGGCTTTTCTATTTCCGCGGCATTATGGCATTACCTTTTTCAGCAGAAAAGAAAACAATATTAAATTCTTTAAATTTTAACAACAAAACTGGGGACCGCGGTAGCCGAGTGGTTAGCATGAGAGACTCTCACGCCGCGGTCGTGGGTTCGATTCCCACCGTCGCCTCTGGCCCTTTTTTCCCGATAACCCCCAATTTGAACACACAGTAATTCGTACCATGGCTAATATGCATGGTCATAAGGCCAATAAGAAAAAAAAACAAAAAAAACAAAACAACAAAACTGACTAGTCCCTTAGCTAGGGGATTGTCAGAATAATCAGAACCCCAATTTGTACAAACATGCTCAGTAAAATTAATTTCAATTTCATCTTCAAGGATCTGCCGGGTGAAGAACTGGCACGAGTTTTTGCAATTTCGCCATCTTCAGAGCTGGGTCAGGAATATAAACAGGGAGAGGCATCGATTCAAATACTAACACTGTCGATACGCGTCTGATAGACCAAAAATCATGTCTTATCGAACTTTCCCAGTAAAAAAAATATATAGAAGATTTGATTACTTCTTTATAATTAACCATCCAATAACAAAATTTACCAGTGACTTACACGAGGTGAATTGCGTCAATAATCTGAACCCAAAATGTACAACCAAGTGCAGTTATACTCAGTAAAATTAACTTTGATTTTATCTTGAACGGTCTGCCGGGAGACGAACTGGCATGATCTTTGCAACTTCGCCATCTTCAGAGTAGTTGTAATCAGGGCCAAGCATTACTTCGCAGCCCAGAATTGTGAAACGAGTCTGAACGACGAAAACTCGTGTTTTACGGCATGACCTTTCCCAGAAGAAAAAAAAATTATATGTTTAATTCTTTAAATTTTAAAATCCAACAACAATATTGACCAGTGCCTTATGCTAGTTGAATTATCACAATAAACTAACCCTCACAATGTACGGTTATGTTCATTAAAAAAATTAATTTTTTTAATCCATATATGCTTAGAGGTCATAATTGACCATATTAATTATTTCAATTAATTATTATTTTTATCAAAGGTCGTGGGTTCGAATCCGGCTCGTGACGATAACTTCTTCATCTCAACCAATTCCTTCGAAAGAACTGGCGGGAATTTCGGAATTTTACCATTTTGAGATCGATTATGCTACCTGATAAAAATTTGGCTTTGGGTGGGACTTTCTACCACATAATTGAATATCTAACTTCATGGGCCAGTGTCATAAATTATTATAAAATTAAACCAAAATTGTAACTAAAAATAAACTATATACCTACTCTAAAATGTATATAATTTAATTTTATAAGTTTGTATTGTATATCTACAGATTATTGTAAATAGCTAAACAATAGTAATAATTCATTATATTTAGTGGTCTATTGACCAAATTATTTCTTTCAATTAATTAATCTTTTTTTACGTAAGTTTTTGGTTGAAATGAAATAGTGCCACGAACGGGATTCGAACCCACGACCTTCGACTAAATGCGCCGCTGCTCTACCACTTGAAGTCACGATAGCTCAAGTGGTAGAGAAGCCGAAGCCGAAGGTCGTGGGTTCGAATCCCGCTCGTGGAACTACCTTTTTCAGATTGGATGTGATGTTTAAATTGCTACTATAAGGACTTACGGATCTTCTGTTTTTCACTTATTTAGAATAGTTTTCCTCCCTTGGCTCGACGATTGTGCAAAAACATCGGTTTCTGTGACAACTAGAAATGGACGAGATCGCATTGGCCGGCTTTTACCGCGCCTAATGTAGCCGGTTTTTGCTCCTTTGTCGTACGCAGTGTTAACGGCAAAAACAGCGAGAAAAGGCGGACCGACTGCCATAACTTGGCATATTTCCGTGTTTTCTTTTTCCCCCCTGTTCATATAATATTTGGGCGCGTTAAAGGGTTGGTAAATGACGTGTAAAAAAATAAAATAACACCGGGTGTTAGTGGGATTTTTTTTGTTAGATTAGCTTAATATTGCACTTGAATTAAACCGAGGGTTGAAAAACAAACACAACGACCTGTGTTTATTCTAAAACGTTTAGAGATTTTTTACCCAAACGGTTTAACATAAAGTTTGTTTCTTTATTCAACAATAATATACTATTTACAATAAAGGACCAAACACTTTTTACCTTTCGCTTTTCTCTATCTGTAAAATAAATAAAAATAAAAACGTATTTTAAAGAACAATAGTAACAGACTTTATTTGATCATAACTGATAATTATAGTTGTATAAATAATCTAGTTCTTCTTATATTTTTCTCATTCTTCAAAAATTCTACCACTCTCTATAATTGTATATTGCTGGATATCTCCAGTTGTCCCAGTCCCAAACCTTATTTTTCAAGTGTCCTGCGAAATCAAATTTTTCAAGATTAAACCAAGTTTTAAACGTGTTGAGAGGACATATTGAAATTTAACGTTAAGATATGTGTGATTCCGATCACCAACGATCATAATTATATTAATGGAGAAACAGTGATTTCCATTAAAATTAGTTTGTATAATGTTAAACTATAAAACAAATTCGTTTCAATGGAAATCCATCTTCCACATGGAGAAATTAATAAAAATGCCTATGTAACTAACCGAGAAAAAAACTAAATGAACGATCAAAAGCATGGCAAATTATTGGGTTGTCCGGAAAATAATGCAGGATTTTAAGTTTTCATTAAAAAAAATCTATATAAAATATTCTGTTTACGTTTACAGGATTACTCATTTGTATGAATGTCAACACTTATTAATCCTCTTCCAAATGATATTGTTTGTTTACCTCTGTAGCATTCCGCTACTTGGAAATAATTCAGTCATCCTTATAATGTCAAAGCGAGAATTTCGTACGATTTTCTTTTACGAGTTTAAACTCGGCCGAAGCGGAGCCCAAACGGCTAGAAACATTAACCAAGTCTGGGGCGAGGGTTGTGTTAATGAGTGCACTGTGCAAAGGTGGTTTAAAAAATTTCGGGAGGGAGATTTCAGCCTTGAAGATGAAGAAGGTCGTGGAAGGCCTTCCTCTCTTAATGATGATGTTCTGCGATCAGTGGTGGAAGAAAACCCCAAAACAACTGTTCGAGAACTTGCAGAGCAACTCAAAGTCAGTAAAACGACCGTCGCTGACCACCTCAAGGCGATTGGAAAAGTGAAAAAACTCGAAAATTGGGTTCCACACTCATTAAACGATCGCCAAAAAAATCAGCGCTTTGATGTTTGTGCATCACTTCTTTGTCGAAACAAAAATGACCCATTTCTGGCCAAAATTGTTACATGTGACGAAAAGTGGATTCTCTACGATAACACTAGACGTTCTGGACAGTGGCTCGACAAAGGAGAAGCTCCAATACATTTTCCAAAGCCCCCAACTCATCAAAAAAAGGTAATGGTTACGGTATGGTGGGCTTCATTTGGTTTAATACACTACAGCTTCTTAAATCCTGGCGAAACCATCAATGCTGAATCATACTGTAACCAAATTAATACCATGCATCAGAAATTGGCAGTAATGAAGCCCTCTTTGGTCAATCGGAAAGGGCCCATTTTGTTGCATGACAACGCTCGACCACATGTGTCACGTGTAACGTCACAAAAATTATTGGAGCTTGGCTATGAAACTTTGCCTCACCCACCCTACTCTCCGGACCTCTCGCCTACTGACTACCATTTTTTTAGACACCTGGACCACTACTTACAACACATAATATTCAAAAATCAAACGGAACTGGAAAATGCATTTATTGACTTTATCAATTCTAAAAATTCTGAATTCTACTCAGACGGAATTAATAAGTTACCAACACGTTGGGAGAAATGTATTGAGAGTATGGGAAATTATTTTGATTAAAGAACATTGCTTTAAAGTAACTAGTTTCTTTTTTTTTGTTTAATACCAAAATCCTGCATTATTTTCCGGACAACCCAATACAACTGTAATTAATTGTAAAATGTCTACCTTGAGTAGATGCCAACTCTTTAATTTCAATTAATATTTAAATAGGACGTTTGTAGGAAATTAGGGTGCTATAAAATATATGAAGAGATTTTTTGGGTTTAAAACAAAAAAAAAAGGGGGAAAAAAAAGAGGAGGTATAATAAATTTGATAACCAATTGTTATTATGTGAGTTTGCAAGTTACTTCGTCGTGACATTTTTTAATAATAAAAAAAATTAAAATATTCAGAAAATTTAGTAAAACGCCCAGAATGGGAAGACATGGAAAATTTTAATGACCGAACAGACAGAATCGAGCACTTGTATTACGATTTGGTCTGAATTTTATTTTGCTACGGGTTTAAGACTGCAAAAACAGGCCTTAAAAACGACCAGATATCATTTTACAAGATAAAATATTGTTGGAAATTAATACAGGTGGTAATTCGCAAATATTTCACATTCTCCAAAAATCCTGCTATTTTATGTAATTGTATATTGCTGGATATCTACAGCTGTCCCAGTTCCAACCTTGTTTTTCAAGTACTCCGCAAAATCACAATATTTCAACATTAAACTAATTCCCAACCTGTTGTACGGTCAAATTGAAACCCAACGTAAATATTAATATTTGAATAGGACTTAAGGGTTACGAAACTTTTAGAGTTTGTTTACAAAAGGGTTGAGCATAAATAAAAGTTTTGCTAGACGCTTGTGGCTTATAGCACTTAAATTTTTTAAAACCTTCAAGTCAAGGTATAAATTTCATAAATAAAGACTTTCACGACGTGAGTTTGCAAGTTCATGCTTCGTCGTGACAGTTTTTTTAAGAAAAAAAATTTAGGATCAAAATATTCAGAAAATTTAGTAAAACAGGGAGGGAAAACAAGTAAAATTGTAATGATAGTCAAAATTGAGCGGCTCTTTACGATTCGGCCTGCTTTTAATTTGCTTCCGGTTGAACTCGGCTTAAAAACAACCAGATGTCATTTTACGGGACAAAGTATGGTTGGAATGCAAACAAGGCCGTAATTTGCGTATATTTTTCTCATTCTTCAAAATATCTCTACCAGTGTGTATAATTGAATATTGATGGATATTTCCATTTATCCCAGGCCCAAACCTGTTTTTTAAGTGTCCTGCAAAATCAGATTTTTCAAAATTAAATTTTTTAAGATGGTGTCCGCTTACATTGAATCTTAACGTAAATATTAATATTGTAATGGGACATTTGTTAGCGATATAGCAGTTACAAAATTTTTAGGGTTTATTTATAAAAGGGCGGAGTATAAATACAAGTTTTGATAGACACTTGTGGCTTATAGCACTTGAATTTTTAAAGCGTTCAAGTCAAGGAGTAAATGTCATAAATAAAGATTTTTACTACGTGAGTTTCCAAGTTACTTCATGCTTCGTCGTGACTTTTTGTTTATGAAAAAAAAAAATTATCAAAATATTCCAGAAAATTTAGTAAACGCCCAGTATGAAAACACATGTACGGAAAATTTTAATGATCGGATAGAGAAATCGAACGATTTGACCTGTATTTTATTGTGCTACAGGTTTGACAGTGAAAAACAACAAAAACATGAAGATCGCAATTCGCGTCCGTTTAAACCGACCCAGAATATCCGGAACAAATGGTTATTTTCGGGTTAGAGTTTATTTTAAGAAAAATAAAACCAGAGGTTGTCGGGCGATGATCGGGAGGCCCTGGACAGGCAAACAATGGGTGTTTTCCTACCTAGAAAATTTAGTTTGTTCTGGGCTAACAAGTCTGGACACGGATGGAATAAAATATTTTGCGGCCAGATTGGGGTATTTCATTCATAGGTTTATCGAGGGGAAAAAGGTGCGAGAGTACGCCACGAGCTGTATTTATCGGTAGGCCGAGCCGAGTAACAAATCCCGGCCCGCAAGGACTGCGATTATTTCTTATTTATAACAACCTCCGAGGTTTGTAATACATTACCCCTGAGGGCTTAGCGTAAATAAATTCCGAGGGCGAGGGGGACGGAGCGAGGCCGGGCGGGCTTGTACGTTGCCAGGAGTAATGAGATCTCTTGGGAAGCTGATGACCACGCAAGCCCTGCACAGGTCGTACATTGTTCATACGCCCGTCGTCCCGCCCCCGCTAATTACGCACAGATAACTCTCCCCATCGCTCACCGTATGAGGGTCTCCCCCGTCGCCATCAATATTAAAATGCAGCCAAACCAGTTACGCCGACACTGCTTACCCACGAGAAAAACTAATTACCAACTCATCTTTCCGTTTCTAATTTATACATTCGTTAATTAAGTAAACCCTTTCTCATCTTGTGTAATATGGTTCCATGTTTTCTACGCGGTTATTCGACCGGGGAAAAAAAGGATCTTCACTAATCCCGCCCACCATTAAAAATCCCTTCGCGTGCTCTGCGTGGGTGAAGGAGAAATGAATGAAACAATGGCCAGATAAGACCCAACACGCAATCTAAGCGGGTGAAAGCGAATTAAGGGAAGTTCAAGCTCAGATACTAGAAAAAACCTACTAAAAAAGATTACCTTTAGTCACATTTGTCGTCACGTTAACTAATGGAGGACAATTTAGACTAGCATGCCGTGTTAATTTAATCAACGAATTTACTCACTCTTTTAATTTTGAGTTGGGGGAGAGGAGGTATGTAAACTTCCGTTTTAATTCACAAACTTTACACAAATAGCTGTACATTGAAAAAGCTACATTTCCAAACATAAAATCAGTGATTTATGTGTGGTATTTAGTGACCGTTATTAATGATCATTTGGAGATCGTGAGATGCGGTCTGGTGTGACGTAGGTTTTAGAAAAACATTTTCTACGTTTCGATCTTCATTGAGATCATCTTCAGGGACTGGGATTTACAAACATTGTTTAAATTTAACAAATACATGTAGGATATGGAAAAAAACCTACATCACACCAGACCGCATCTCACGATCTCCGAATAATCATTGACTAACGGTCACTAAACACCACATACGTTTCGAACTTTATTGATATCATCTTCAGTGCTCTAAGTGTTTGTTTTCTGTGTAGATGTGTCATTCTTGTCTTCTTGTGTGTGTGGGGCACTCTCAACACGACACACAAGAATAACACATCTGCAAAGAAAACAAACACTTTGAGTCCCGAAGATGATCTCAATAAAGATCGAAACGTAGGCACGATAAAGAAAATGTTTTTTTACACCTACGTCACACCAGACCGCATCTCACGGTCCCCAAATTATCAGGGATTTATTTATAATCATTATCGCGTCTATACTTTGGCAATTAAAAAAATTCAATTGTTCTGAAATAATTGAGGACTTTAGTAGTTACTCGGATCGTTTCTTGTTGATTAAAAGAAAAAAAATCACCGAATGTGCAACGGTCTGGAAAATTGTCATTTCACCGTGCTTTTGCGGGAGAACACGGATCGGAGGAAAATTCATTTGATTCATCTCGGATCCGGGGATGGGGCAGCAGTGTTCCTATACTTTAAGACCGGATTTTCTGCTAATAAAGTTCAAAGGGGTGTGTTTCACTCGAATTGCGGCGTCTGGTCAAACGAAACATTTTATCTCCTCATTTCTACCCCGTCCCTCCGGCTTCCGTTCCGCCCGGGCTCGGTTTTCAAACGAAACGTCAAGGGATAAAGATTAAACATTATCGGGAATTTATGTGAAAACCTTTTGGCGACGGGTTAACGCGCCGGGTCGTTTTTCCGATGTTTTGTTTTAGTTCCAACTGCCGTTGCTGAACGTCGAATTTCGAGAACTCTGATTTCAACTAACAAAATATAGAATAAAAGCTTTTCCGAAACGGGCGGAAAAACAGCAAACCCGCTTTTATCCTTTACATGTAACGTCATGTCACGCCCAAGAGTTAAATCCGACGAGGAAAAATCTGAGTCGGTTTTGTTCGATTTACGTCTTGTTGAACGCAACACATCACGGAACATCGCTTCCACCATGCACAACATACAACATTTACGTGCCTTGTTATTAAAGCTGGAAAAGGTCAGTGACACGATTATAGACAGACAAAGCTAATGGATATAAAATTAATAAGGATGATTAGTATAAACATAATTTAAAAAAAATGTTTCTTCTATTTTAATTAATTGTGGACAACAGAAGAAACATTTTTATATGAGATATTATAATGAAAACACAAACACATAAAAATAAAAATAGAGTTAAAAGGTAAGGAAAATAATATATTTGTTAGTATTACCTGATAAGGCTTGCGTTAGCAGGGGCGTGTTATTGTTTGGCGTTAGCTGGCCGTTAGTCAGATCAACTGTTACATACAAACATACAATTAGAAAGGGGAGCATCAAATGATATCCATTAATGACTATGAATGAGCTAGGTCATACAAAGACTGCTTGTTAGTGATGAGAAATTCGTGTTAGTTTATGAGGTTATGGCGCAGTGGTTCCGGAGGTCGATTTGTTTTCGATAAACTTGGCATGCTGTGAGGCCTCGTCGGTTAATCACAACCGTCAGATCTCGTTTCGCCCACGGGCGGGCCTCGCGGTCTACATCATTAAGATTGTACCTTTGTACCCGATGGTACCTCAAAACGGTAGCTTCCTAATCACCGAAACCCCACCCCACGGCGACGCTACCTTTGGACAATTAGACCGGGCCCGACGGCGGTCCACCGGCTGTTTACAAACGCGACGCTAATTTAACAGATCCGTCGGCTCAAAGGGAAAATTTGACCCGACGTTCGTAAACCGTCCCAGCATTTAAAATAAACAAACAAGATATCTATTGGTACACATACAGCCATGGAACCAAGAACACACAAGATTAACTTTACCACTCCTAACAGTTAATAACCAACCATTCTGTGGATTTGTACCATTGAACGTAAAGAAAGAATTTTGGTCAAATAGATAAATCAAAGTATCCCAACTTCTAACAAAGGACAATCATCATGAACGTCGTCTAGTGGTGTCATTGTGAGTACTGTGTCGGGCAAGGCTGGTTTCATAACACAACAAATACTGGGAGCGTATACCAGATCTGGGACAAGCAAGAAGACTACTAGCAGCAATAACCCAATAGGAGAAAGAGGAATCCATTCTGAACAGAAAAGAATAGCTCTAACTTGTATATTCACAGAATATGCTCAAGAAGAGACACAGTCAACTCAACATATCAACTGTCCTGCAAAAGCTAAGAAAAAGTTATGGTACCGATCTTGAGAGCTATGTTAATGAAAGTGTTATCGTTCCGGCGGATGAATACTTCGTTAAGGAAACAAAAACCAAATCCATGTTCGGTTCGACGAAAGTTTAAGTGCAAAATAGAAAAATTTCTTCTAATCCATGAGAAATGAACAAAACGCTGGTCTGGAAACGACTGCGTACGTCAGTGACTACGGACAAGTGAGTCATAAGGCTAAGTAAGTTCTCACATTTAAAGTTCTTGTCGGAACCGTTTGTCCCTCATAGTGGTTGTTGAATTGAGGTTGGCGTGACTTTACATCATCTCTTAAATGCCTAATGACTGCTGTAATAATGGTTAGCAATGAGAAACTTGGTCAGGACTCTCGCAAATCAAGCATAATCGTGAAAATTCATTACTAATGAACACGGTTTATCAAGAAGATCTAACAGGCTTGTCGGGTAAATGGTCAAAAAGACCTGCAATGAAGAACCCGCTAAGGGCATCAACACGCTATCTATTAAATGCCTAACGACTACAACGGTCTAAAGCACTATAATACTATTTCAATATGAGAAACTCAATCGGGTATCTGGCAAATCCAATAGCAGTGAAAATCCATAGGCTATCAATGCTTGTACAAAATTACTACGTAACATTTCAGAGAGGTTATGGGGGTCATAATGTGTAGTTGTTTTTAGTTAGTGGCCAAATGTGACAAAATGTGAGTTTTATCATCACCAACATAACCCTATCTCATAAATGTCTATTGGCTACAACGGCCTACAACGCTAAAATGGTGATGGAGTTGAGGTCAAAGGATGACCCTGTAATGCGGATCCTGTTAAGTAGTAGCACCATAACCCTTTAATGCTCAGATATCCAAGACCAATATATTCCGTATAGCATTCTTTGTAGTTTTTTTTTCTAGTTCAATATTTTGTCAATGAGACTGTTATTGTAAGCGTTTAGTCAAAGAATAATTAATCATGAATGTCAATTTCTCTTGGCCGACCACGTAATGCGATACTCTCAGTATTCGGTTGCATAAATCAAAGCCTAAATTTCTAAAAGATGGGTTTAGGGGTTTTGTCTGGTAGAAAGCTAACTTGAGTTTGTTCCCAAATCCAAGTAGAGTTAGGGGTTCATTATTCCGTAAATTGTATTTAAGGAACAAAGGAAAATTAAGGGAGGGCCGTGTGAGGCGGCTGAATCCCCTGAGACCGGCTGAATAATCGCTTGTTTAAGTGTTGCCGTGTCTTTGGGGTTAAAATCTCCATAATAAATACGCCGGGGTGGGTGGGAGACTTAGGTTAATAAGACCGTACATTGTGCATCCCGGGGAACTATCTGCGGAAAAGGGCTGGGCATTTACTTACCGCACGCAGTTAACGTCGTCGTCTCCCCGCAATTCATTTAACCGTAACCAGGTCGACGGACGCTCTTTCACTGTCGGCTTTACGCTGTCCCCTGGACAATTTGTCGTCTCCGATAGTCTCGCTTCTGCCACAAACGGCTCAGCGGTTCAAACTACGGTAACGACGCTCGGTATTCCGTTTAGGGCGCATTGTCTCAGACAAAACAACGTATTTTTTCACCCTTTGTCCCGTCTGTCTTAAAACTGAAAAGGGTTTCGGTTTGGAAAACAAAAGAGGGAAAAACAATGGGTTAAATCTACCCACATTGTAACGACTCTTCCAGCAAGACAAGAGAGAAAAACTCATCACTTTGACCAATTTTTATTACTATAGGGGATGGAGTATTATTAATTTCAACTCTTTTTTCACTCATTAACCATTTGAAGCAACATTATCTTTTTTTGGAAGATAGTTTATTTTCTAAACGATTGGTACGTCTTACAATAGAAAATCAGATAAAACAGATAATTGACATTGAAATATTGTGAAGTGAATGCAAAACAAAGAAATGCAGAACATACCCTTAAGTTCAATCCTTTTTAAAAAGATAGTTCCTACTCACAGTAAGTTGTTTTGAAACGATCCGGATTTCGAGCCTTTTAGCTCATCATCAGATTGAAGGACTTCGTTCGGATCGTTGCAAAACAACTTACTGTGAGTAGGAACTATCTTTTTAAAAAGGATTGAACACCACACTCACTCCATCATTTATCATTTCTACCCTTAAGTTCTTCCAAGAAAATTACAGGACGTATCATGTTAGTTTGAATCCTAACAAGTGAAACATTTCTACCTACGGACAACGAAAAACTAAACCCAGAAAATATAACTGAGCAGCTAGCCAAGACTATCAAAGCTAATAATTATATCCTATACGTCCTATAGTCCTTTGGCTACAGGGTCAGGTCGGGCTAGAGGGAAGTGAACATGCTGAGGTGGTGAAAACTGGGACATCTCGCCCTTCAGTCAAACCACCGCAATCCGTTCAGTGACGCTGTATGAGCAGTTAAGAACACAATAAAAGAACGTCCGAGAAGCTCTTGCGTGTAACTGCCACGACTTCGCGATGGTCTGAGACGCAAGGAATGGGTCGTACTCACACGTTTGGCTTTTGTGGCAAAACCCGCACAGGTGTCCCAGAGAAAGGTCGCTCAGAGTGTCATAGTTTGCCGAGGAGTGCCAGGACTTGCCCCTTACAGGGAACGAGCAGCCATGGCACCCGTTATAAAGACAGTCCTTGAGCAAGATGAGGTTACTAGGTCCACTGTTACGTTTTTTAATGAAAAAGCAGGTGTTTTCTTACCTCTAGTTGCAAATATTGTATATAATTATTGCTTCGTTGTAGTTTGAATGTATTTAGCTTTGCGTTTGTGGTGAATGAGTGAGAGGGACGGTGCCGAAATACCGAGCACCCTATCGGCCTTCACAGTGCATTGGGGTTTATATGGCTTCATTACTCTTTTTAGAAAATCTCAAAAATGCAGTCTGGAACAAATCTGAAACTTTGCTATTCAAAAGAAATAATTTTCAGTGGCTAACAGCAAATACAGACGGATCACTCGTCTTCCTAATCCTTATAACCTGAAGCCTCGTATCCTAGTCCTAGTACTTACAACCTGAAGTCTCGTATTCCTAGTCCTAGTCCTTAACCTGAAGCCATTTCAATGATGGCCATAAATATAGGCAATTTGATCTGAAATTGTCGTATTTGGAAAACAGTGATTATAGTCAAACCTTGATTGCAATTAGGAAAATCTAATTGTTTATGAAGCCTGAGTTGCTGCCCAGAAAACGACTGAGAATATTGAAATACCTCCTTGCGAAAAAATATCAGCGGGTTTTAACTAAGTTGTTTATATAAAGTCTTATTCCCACTTTAAAAATCAAGATATACATGGTTCCATGGCAGTACGTATAAGCTGATTTTTCATTTTGCATTAACCGTCGACGTCCAATGGGATGATGACCTACCTTCTCCGAAACGACTTAGATGAGAAAATGCACAAACAAAATACAAAAACAAAAAAGGAACAAAAAGGAAAAAATCAAAGAAAGGCAAAGGCATGCATTCCTACCTGTGACGTAGGTTTTAAGCCGGTCCTCCGGTTGGTACAAGTCGTGCCTGACGAGGAGCTTGCGGGAGCCCTGCTCGTGGCGGCCCAGGGGCGAGTCCTGCCTTCCGCTCGGCTGGTACTCACCGTAGAAGCTGCTGGTCCTGTCGCCGCAGGACGAGTTGGGGGCGTAATAATTGTAGCCCGGGTAACCTGTTCCAAACAGGTGGTTAAAATTTCGAAAAGCCCAGATTTTTTGTTTGTTTTGGGCGGGAGACGCCGCGAAAATATTGAAATGTCCACTGATTGAACGGCTTTCGGGGACGAGGGCCATGTTTTCCTTTCAGGACCAAAACGTTTTGGATTTTCGCGGATTTTACTAAAAGATTCGAGGATCTGAGTAGGAAAAAGGGAAAAACATCCTTGCGTTGATACTTAATCGACAAATTATCCACAAACAGATCAATCGATGAGCGATCGTCCTCACAGCTATCAATTCTCGATATTCTGTTTGATCAAATCAGTGGAAAGAAATTATATATAAAGAAATAACCAGAGATGAGGCCAATTAAACAGAAAACAGTTCCAGGTACAATGAAGTTAAAAATATATTTCATACAGCACCATATACAATTCCATAAAATTCAAAACTGTGTGTATGTAGTTGTTCATAGTCTGCTCACACACTCCAGAGATTTGAGGATATAAAACCACATCTATGAAGAAGTCATTAACGAAATTCTGGAGACATTAAAAAAATGAGATTGCTTGGAAAACTCAATTTTCACAGATCCATCCATATTGTCATAGGTAAGAGAGATCGACGGCAGCCACAGGTTTCAAAATAGCACAATGGTGGATTCAAAGATTACAAGGAGAATGTAAAAGAGTCGATTTACACCCCAGCAAAACCCCTTGTACAGGATCGAACAATCTTCTAAGCTTAATCCAATTGATCCTTAATCCAGTTGATAAAGAAGAATGTGAGAGGAGAACAGATTTACTTTCGAGCAGTAAAGGCCCTAAATGCGGATGTTTTTAGCCCCCAACTAGACTGGGAATAGCTAATGACTAGTGAAACTAATAACTAATGACGAATGGCAAATACAACGAATACAAGAAGTGAACAGGTTGACCAACTATATAAAAAGTGCTAAATTTGAACCTGGAAAAATGGATTGGAAATAAAACCACATGCACTGGACTAAAACAGTACGGATGAAGCTAGAGATTTTTAACATGACAATCTGTTTAACTAAAATCTTTCAAGGCCTCATTACAGGCCTTCTACCTCTTTTCTGCCTTCTTAAGCACACCTAATGAAAATGGGCAAAACAGGGGTAGAAACTTGTCGACTCTGCCAAGAGAAATCAAAGACATCGACATGTATCCTTTGCCAATACGAAGCACTAGCCACTTTGGTTAGGCTCTCGCCAATAGAACAGCACAAAGAAGAATCGAGAAAAACGCAGTTTTTTTTACAGTATGGTCATAATCGTAGAGGTTCCACTGTAGACCTACACGGGTTGCTGTGAATAAAGGTTGGAATCCTTAGTCAACGCCACCCTACAAAAATCACAATTTCAAAGGACAAAAATCTTTCATCAACAGGCAAAGGATTTCCCTTCCGCATATAAATTTACATACAACAGTGACAATTAGGCCCTGGTTATATCCCAAGTAATCACGACATCCTTTGATGTCTATATGCCACAATCCCACTCTTATCAAGCCAAATGAATAGATTAAAAAATGAAACTCAGGAAAGAGCTTGGTTTTGTAGGAAAATGTATACTTTCCACGGTATGGTTATATATTCTACAATAGATCATACAAGACGATCAAAAATGACCATTGTTTTCTATTCCATAGGTTCAAATTTGTGAAAAGATGCTCGTGTTTTTCAAGTCTACAGGTTACGTTCTTAGAAAGCTCTACGAAGGAGTTGAGTGAATTTACTTCTAATTGGCCTCATAACTGATTATTCTTAACATATAATTATAATTAAATTCACTATCTTTCGTGGTCCGCTTGACCAACTAATATTATTCAATCAATCAAGACTTCCAGTCGAGATAAAAACGTCAGTGTCACGAACGGGACTCGAACCCACGACCTTCGGCTTGACACGCCGCTACTCTACCACGCGAGCTATTGAAAAATGGCAAATAGGAGGGAAAATTCAAAAAGGTGGGGTTGAGATGGGAAGTTAGTGCCAGTTGAAGTGAGTGATAGGGCCATGATAGCTCGGGTGGTAGAGTAGCGGAGTATCAAGCCGAAGGTCATGGGTTCGAATCCCGCTCGTGACACTGACTTTTTTATGTCAACTGGAAGCCTTGATTGATTGTATAATTACCATGTTGGAGGCTAATAATTAAATTAGATGTTTTCTTTTTCCCTGGCACGAATTCTAATAACAAAGAAGACAATACAGCTTGTAATTAGCCTTGCGAAAAAACTGTTATTTATAAAATTTAAATGGGGGGGAGGTATAAATTTCACATAATCCTCAACGGAATTTAAAAAAAAAATCGTGAAAGAATTGCACGACGGGTTTTTAATGGGTTACATCACATTGTACATATAATTCAGGGAATTTATCTGACTTTCGATAAAAATAGGAAAGAGTGATGATTCGCATCTTGAAAGGCACACATGCGCGTGTTGGAAAAAAAAGAAAAAACGAGATGAAAATTCAACAACGCAAGTACGGTCGAAAAACGCCCAGAAGCCCGGCGGCCTCAGACGTGGCCTGAAAAATGGAAAACACAAGACCTACCTTTCAAGAACCCCGGTCAAAAATATAATGTAAAACACTCGAGATGCTGGCAACACAACGGTGTATTTGTATGTCTGTGTATTGTGCAAGGGCATGCAAGTCTATAATACTTGTTTCAATGTTATTTAACTAACAGTGATAAAAAATCCATATTAAAAAATAAATATGTATAAAAAAAACGCCGAAAAATATGAAAACCATGCAATCTGGAGGGAAATAACATTAAAAAACTGGTGTAATAATCAAAAATCTATATAAAACAACAAATAAAAATGAACAAATGTCATGCCTTGATTTTTACTTACTCCTTAAGCAGTGAAGGTCCAACCAAGTGTTTTTTATAGTATTATTAACATACAGTTTATTTAAGAAAAAAATAACATGGTTTTTTTTAAATACCGAGAGGGTAGTAAACGTCAGGGTAAATAACATTTTGGTAGATAATTCAGTAATATGTGATACGATTTTCTGTCACGCCCCAAAGAGTTTCCGGACCGTTTCTCTTATTTTCTTTTTTTTTATTAAAAAAAGTCTCGTATAAAAATTATATGAAAGGGTAGATTAACGATAATGCTTTCTCCGGCCGAGGATTTATTTAAATTGCTAAACGCCGAGAGACGCTTTTATAAAGCCGGATCGATAGGTATCGCTGACTCAGGCTGTCACCTATTGTAATGCTCCTCCGATATTTTATAAATTTAAAATTCAAACCGGGTGTATTGTAGTAGGAGGGTTTTAAACGATCCGCTTCAGAAAACGCCGTTTAGACGGAGCTCGAGGTTCGTCTGTCCTTGTTTGTGTGTCGACTTTTGTGTCCGCATCCCTTCGCTTTTTTACTCACCCCCGTCGGAAATATCTCACCCCTAACAAGCAGTAATCAGTTACATTTCAAATAATCGGGCTCTCTCGCCTGGTAATTTGTAAATATAGAATAAACGGGAGGAAGCCTTTTGGTGGCTTACTCCAGTTTGACTACGTCTACTAGGAATTATCTAAAAGTCTACACTTTTTGACTATAAATTTAACTCCTTTTCTTAAAACAAATATTAAAATCACTGGTGACTATATGAAATAACGATTAAACTAAATCTATAAACTAGTCTTATTTAAAACATAAACATAAAAATAAAACATTATAAGATTATTTTAAGTAAACTAAACTACTATTTAAAATGTTAAAATAAAATCAGCAACTGGCATTTTTATAACTGTAAAGGGTTTTCAAAGGAAATCGGGAATTTTTAAACGAAGGCATGGGTGTATTTTTTACGAGGGATTGTCGGAAGAAAATTTCAAAAACTCTCACACTCACACTAGACTATTTATCTAGACTATAAAACTCATCTTTTATTGTATACTACCACTTAATAAAAAACACATTAAAACTATATTTTAATCAAAATAATAAAAATAATAAAAAACGAAACATTTAATAAAACACCTATTCGAAGGCTATAAACTGTGTTTCTAAATCTAAGGTAAAAACATTTTTGGATTTTTCTAGACGTAAATCTCTGACTACGGTACACATATGACTGGGTGCGCCCTCTACTCCAGTGCGCACACTACGACTAGACTTCTCTCGCAAAAAAACGTCTCAAACTAGCCCAAAAACTGAAATGAATCTAACTTTTTCCAGTTCAGGCGCCTCTCCGTTCCTCCTGGTCTTCTTTTCTTCCTTCTGGGGGGAAGGGTCATTCCTCTGACGGACGGGGTTTTCATTTTTAGCCCAACCGACATTTTCAAACTCTGTATGATTTGTCTTTCTATTTTTTTTAATATTAAAACAAAAATAAAAAAGGAAAACAGAAGAAAAAAAATACGTTAAAGGGAAAAACGAGATAAGGGTTGTAAAATTAAAAAGAAAAACAGTGGATTACTTAAGGAACTTTGAGGGATGCCGATGTAACGAAAAATTAAAAAAAAATTAAGCAAAGAAAATCAGCATTTAAGAAGAAAAGGAGCAGAAAGAACTCGTCTTCGCCTCATACACATCTTCTCATTTTCTTAATTTCATGGCTGCTGAAGACTTTCTCAATTTAATTTTGTTAAAAAAATAATTTAGTCAATAATTCAGCTAAAAATATCCCAGGGTTTTGATTAATTTTAACCAGTTCATTAACTTGTTCATTTTGTGGCATTTTTTACAAAATTAAGAAAAAATAGCATACTCTGATGTCAGTTTAGAATATTGTATTCATCAAAAGATAAATTACGTAATAGTCAGATACAAAAAATTCAAAAGAAATATTATTTTCCTTGTGTACTACAATTTTGAGTATAGATGGTCAAACCCGAAGTAAACAGAATCTATGTCGATAATTTTAAAAAATGTATATAACAAATTTTCTAAATGATAGTCCACAGAATCGACTCGTCCTTCGAATATATACTTTCAAACCCCGTTAAAATACAATAATCTACGATATTCGTTATTCCCAAATATCAAATTGCTAGCTACTTTCAGCAATGGCTATGGGCTATGTTAAAAAAAAATGGTATCTATGATAAAAAAATGTGCTCTCAAACATTAACATGAGAAGATGTCTACAAGGGGGTGACGGAATCATCTACACCAGGTGAAACTTTATACCAATTATGAAGTGTAAAAGGGAAATGAAATAAATAATGAAAAAATGAAGAAATAATCGAAAAATAATGGAAAACAACCAAATGACTCGTCCATTTAAACCGCGCATAAACTAGATAAGTATTTACATCCTACACTAACAACATCTAATTCATGCAACAGAATGGGTTTTAACTTCGTTTTAAGAGTCTATGCTACTTAATTATATATACAATTGTAAGTATAATTGAGTTTATTTATAAAAAAAATAAAAATCGCGTCTTTTATTGTTAATTGAAACATCTCAAGATCTTTAAATAATCGGATTTTTCTTTTTAAATTTGTATAATTCTAACTATTGGGAACAACATGAGCTATTTCTATTTGGAGAGAATTATGGTATACTATTTTGTTTATGCCTTACCGGCGAGGCAACGTGGAGTAACGTTCTCTCGAGGGCGAACCGAACTGTATACAGTCCAGCCTAGAATATAGGACAAGTGTTAATGCATTGAATTACCATTGGTACGCCGGATGAAGTTTGTTGCCCAAACAAAGTACAAGTAACCATTTTGATTAGCATCCAAGAAAACAGAAAGAAAGGGGGGGAAAAGAGGACCGCTCAGCACTACTAAGGCAATTCCAGACTCTTCCTTTCCAAAGCTCACTCAGGGGATGTTGCTCGAGTTTAGAAGGAGTTCTGACCCGGCGCAACTTCAATAATTGGACAAGTTTTAATTTGGGCGTTTAATCCTCTCTCTTTTTTTTTTTGAGGCCATTAATTACTAAGGACTTTCGGCTTACCTCGGTAGTGCTGTTTTTTAAATATGTTCCAACTCGGAAAAGACGTTTTTTTTTTTTAAACAACGCGGATACAAGTAAAATGGACGAGTCAATATTTGGTTGTGTGAGAGAGAAGTGATATTCTGTAAATAAGACGAAATAAACCAAGAGATTGTCATGAAACAACGTGTATTATTTGAATATATATATATTTATAATATACATGATGGTAGTAGAGAGCATTTGTATTGCACTGGGTATACATATAAGATATGTCTTGAGGCATCTGCTCGACTTTAACAATTAAAAACGACCAACACACGAAGGTTTACCATTCATTAATACATTTCTTAAAACATGGAAGAAAAAAAGCTTTTTGTCTTGGGTGAAAAGGCCATTGACAAACCGGGCCGATCCACCAGCAAAGGAACTGGTTTTAAAGGATCTCTTGATTATTATAATAGTTATCATAGTCATCAATGTACAATTATTATATATTTAACCTCTCACACACAACACGCACTCGGAGTACACTGTCTTTTTTTAAATATGTCATATTTTATTTGGAATTTATTGTGGTTTGAAAAAGCCTTGCCATCGGTTTTGTTTTTACAGACAGATCTAGCTTCCCTAGTTTAGGCTCGGTTTTTGTAACTACTGGGCTTTTATTTGGTTGGTTAAAGGATTCTGGAATTTTTTTTTAAACTAAACTTTCTCGCTATTGTAAGGATTCCTCGAGACCATTCCAACAGACTCCGAGTTATACCGGCGGTCGGAACATGAAAACACACTGCTCAAAACGGAAACAATTTTATAGACATTTCTCAAAAAAATTTGGACGTTTCTATGGTTTCCTATTAAAAATAAATATAAAAAATCCGATCAAAAAACAAATTATTCTGGTGTAAAATGACATCGTTTGGGATTGTGTCGTTGATAAAAAAAAAAACATTCATAGAAGCGTGAGAAATTGACAGTAATTTTTAAAAACCAATATGATTCTCAAACAGAATTGTTTTTTTTATGAAAAACTTTGTAAAGAGATTTTAAAGGAAAATAAAGAGAAAATCATACAAAACGTTTTATAACAAAGAGCCAGAGGGAAGCAAAACTGATTTTTGAATAAATTTAAACTCTAAATTTTTCTTCTTTTCTAATCTTAGAAATTTTAAGAAATTTATAAATATAAACAAAAAAATTAACTTTTATTAATTAAAGAATTTTAATTATTTTTTAGTACTCTATGAATTAATTGGCTTCGTAGGTTTCGTTTGGTTTCGAGCAGTGGATCCAAATGTCCGAGAGACGCCGTACGACAACAGTTGAATTTTCAAAATTTTCAAAAAATTTCCTCCTTACACATTAACAAGCGCCTTCGCTTTTGATTCGTGCAAAAGAGCGAAACGAAACTATATCACAGGTCACAATTCATGGAAGGTAATGGAAATACACAAAACGAAGACCATAAATTCCTAAGAAAGAATAAATAAATAATAAATAATTAAAATATATTAATTGCAAATGGTACACATTATCACTCTGTGTGCCGATTTCGCCGCACATAGTTCTCTTCTAAAATAAAGAAAAGTAAGAAAAAAGAAATTAATTCTGATAAAAAAGGAACATACTTAAGTTTATATAGATTATTTTTAAATTTTGAGCTGGAGGAGTTTATAAATAATTATCACAGAAAAAATTGAAAAAGCCATAAAATGGTTCCTCTCCATCGCCGCCTTTTAGGATCAAAGCGCTGATAAATACAAAATTAGAAAATACGTTAATGCTTACATTTGATTTGTCTTTGTCTTTTTTTTTTAAGTCACTTTTAGAGAAAAGCAATCGTTCATTTTAATGCAAATTTGTTGATTCAAGTTTAAAATATATTCATTTATTTTCAAATTCAGTTTGACAGTTGTATAGGCACGAATTAATGTTGTTGATTTAGGTGGCTAAAACAAACTAAATTGCTCAACCTGAACCTCCTATCTCTACTCTCAATGTTACCCAACTACAATACGCTAACTGATTCGATAAAATTTCGGATTAACAATTTACAATTATTCAATTGTCTAGATTCAAAAATTTTATTTTCCTCAATTTACTTTCATTCTAATTTTATTTTGAAATCTACTTACGATTAATGTTTTAAACCTATATTTATTTATTTTAATTATCGGCTACGAAATGCTAAAATCCTTATTCTAAATTTACCTTTAATAATAGGGAGAAACTGAGGGCTAGTTGCTATGGGTCAGCAATGAGTCAGAATCAGCACGATTTTTTTCCATTTAGTTTTAGAATTACGTTAATAATTTTGTTATTATATTTTCCATTAAAGATTCATATATTAAAATATGTGTGATATGTTAAAAACGTTTTTTTTTTTTTTTTTTAAGAAATTGCTGAGCAACTTAAAAATAGAGGACGTTTCAAGCATTTTGGACGTGCGCTCGGGCGCGATTTTTTTAGAAGCGTGGCTGGGGGGAAGGCTATAGAAATTAATGGCTGTTAATGGTTATTGTCAAAGAGGCTGTTGGAACTGTCTGCTCAGAGGGGAAGGGCGTGGAGGCAGAGTGGGTCGAGGTGTGCTAATGGCAGGGGATACATGAGAGCCAGAGAATGCTGACTATTACCTGTAGGGTAGGGGAGCCCAAAGCTAGGGTAGCCGCTGTACCCTCTACCAGCCGCATATGCAGCGTACGCAGCAGCCGGGAAACCTGAAACACTCGGAAAGATTAGTAACGGCTGGAAAATGCCGTCTGCATAAAAGGCCACCAGCCACTCCTTGGAACAAAAAAAAATTATAATTTTGGATTAACAAAAAAATAAATAAATAAAAATCTATTCAAAAGGATCAAAGGTTATTATAAAAATTAATCATGATTCATGTCTGTATCACCAATGATCTTTATATAAGCCTGCCATGAAAATCACTTCAAATTTACCACTGAAAATTTTTTATGATTGTATTTTCAATCTTCATAATTTCGTTAGTTATTCAGATATCGTGAGATGCGGTCGGGAGTGATGTAGGTTTCAGAAAAACATTTTCTTCATCGTGCCAACGTTTCGATCTTTTATTGAGATCATCTTCAGGGCCTGGGATTTACAAACAATGTTTACATTTAACAAATACATTTAGGATGTGGATAAGTGAATTTATACAATGCAAAATATATTTTATATTCAAACAAAGTATTTCTATATTTTGCATTGTATAAATTCACTTATCCACATCCTAAATGTATTTGTTAAATGTAAACATTGTTTGTAAATCCCAGGCCCTGAAGATGATCTCAATAAAAGATCGAAACGTTGGCACGATGAAGAAAATGTTTTTCTGAAACCTACATCACTCCCGACCGCATCTCACGATATCTGAAAACTATCGATTAACGGTCACTAATCTCTACACACTTCATAATTTCTTTATCAGTTTTTTTTTTTTTTTTTTTTAACGAGGGTTCGCAACAGCAGAGATTATATCAACCCTCGGGGTGCCGGTGTTTTTGAAAAAAAAAGCCCATTTGTCAGTATGTCGGGTTCGAATGCAGGGCCGCTGGATTCGAACCCGGGACCTTTACCTTACAGGGATGGGCGCCGTGTCAACGCCTAAACCGTTGCGGCCACCGACGCCCCCAAACTTGGAATTTAATGCACATATTGCCATTATTCCATAAATTTAACGACGGTTTTTTTCGCCTTGGAGATATATCTTAACAATTGATTGTATATTTCCAACATAACATTTTTGAAAGAATCAGTAGAAACGCCAACAAAAAAACATCTTGAGAAATTTGTATTGATGTAAATATTTTCAAAAGATTCAGAGGAAAATTCTGGGTAAATTTTTTATCATAGGGTTTAATATTGTATTGGAGTTTTTAATTTAATATTGGAGTTTAATATATGAAAATACATTGGATTCTGATGAATAATAGCTAGAAACATTGTCATAGAATTTCAGAGGAAGAAATCACGATCCTGGCAAATTTCTGGTGTGTTAAATCTTCTTGGAAAAACAACAAATGTAAAATAAGGTTTTATAGATTGGATTTAATGTATAAATTGCCGTGTAATTCTATGAAACCTTTTTTGCATGGTTCAGAACAGGATCGTGATCCTGGCATGTTTTGGGTTCGACGGTTCTTCTTGGAAAAAAACGGCTATACAATTTACTTTATTTACGATTTATCGATGGGACTGAATGTGTAAATTGCCATGTAGTTCCATAAAACATTGTTTAACATTTTCTGAACGATTATGAGATAAGTTCCGGCAAATTATTGGTTAAAGTTCAGAACGACGATAAACGATCCAGGCATCCGCTATCTTGACCTAAAGAAAAAATATTTAAAATAAAAACACATTTTTTGTGATTTAGCAAAAAACTCGGAATAAAAGGATTAGGTGTAGGGGAAGTGGGTTAAAATAAAAAATGAAGGAGTGGCTAATCGCCTCCATGCGGCTCAAAGTAGTAATTAGAAAGGAAAAAATTAGGTTAGTGACTTACCATCCGGTAAGGCCCCCAAAGACCACATGAAATCTAAACAGAACAAGAAGGCGCAATTAGAACATGGATTGGATAAGGAGAAGTGAGTCAAAAAAATTGAAGAAGTGAAAAAAAAAATTAAAAAAATAAAATCAAAACTCAAAAACAAAAAAGATAAAGGAAGGACTCCATGAAATTTCATAATTGGGTGTCTCAAAAGCTTAGTGAGTTTAGATGTGAACAACAACAAAAAAAAGTAAAAAACAAGTGTAGGCAAACTAAACAAAACGAAAACAAAAGTAATCGTGAGAGAAAAAAAAATAAAAAAGGGACTTACATAAGATTGTGACGGACGGCAAGGTGTGGGTGTGCGGGAGTTAAGGTAAAAATAAACAAAAGGTAAAACTAAGCGAGGGTAGAGTTGGCACTACAAACTAATATGGATCTAAATATATTTTTTTTTGTCTCTAGGTATTCTAAACTACTCTTGGGAAAGACCAGTGGTCCACCCGCACACAACCACACAATACACAGCCTCTTGAAAAACAAAACATGTCAGAGGTTAAATTTTATTAATAATTTTTCTTGTTTCAATTGTGATATTTCCTCTACCTCTACTTTCCACTTTTACACCACCAAGTTCATACACTTAGTTGATATTCTTTTAAACAATTTTTTTAATAAACTATTTGTACTATATTTTTATACTGAGTATATTGTTCTAATGTAGTTATCAACTAAATGCATATATATTTTTTTTAATAAAGATCTTTCTCGATCATCACTTAAAATATTTACAGTGCACATTATATTTATAATAGTTTTTTGTGTAATCCTCTAAATACTTTGGATAAATGACTAAGTTTAAATTAGAATATTGTTTCTTTATAGTTTAAGCTTTCACAAACACCATAACTACTTTACCTATTCTAATTTTTAAACAATTTACATATATAATTACTTATTTTATTACTTCTATAAAAAGACAATACTCTTCCCTTATCCTTTTTACTAATGAAATCATATTCTATAACTAAAACCTAATAGTAAAACAACTATAAACTAAATTTTTTTTGTGACTTGACAAAATGTTGGCACGGTTTTGGCTCGAATGTAGAAAAATTGACTAAATCTATAAATATTGTCTTGTCTCGTTCTAAATTTAGTTAAAAATAAACAATATATTTTTCACTCTCTTTTAGAGACTACAAAGGCCTAACTCTGCTAACTATGATATGTAAAATGTGTATAATAAAAATATTTTATATTAAAAAGTATAAATATATATCACAATATTCTGTCATCTATAAAACATTCATGTAAAACAAACTATAAAAATCGAAATATAATATATAAAAAAAAGGATAAAGTGACAGAAGAGTACCAGGCTTTCACGGACAGACCACTACTTCCAAAGTAGTCAAAAGATCAAAATATGATTTCTTTACGACTGTATAAATGAATTAAAACGATCAACTTTTCTATTCTATATTAGTTTCTCATTTCTAGCGTTCTATATAAACGGGAATAAAGAGCAACGAGGCACCAGATCGATTAATGACAAGAAAAGAGTCGGAAAAGTTCCAGAGGGAAACTTTATAAAAGGTAATGGAAGGAAAAAGAAAGAGTAAATCAATATAGTTGTACTTCTCAAAGAAAAGTTTCTAGTCGTGGTGTCTGGAGCCTCGTTGTTTTCCACATTTTCCAACGTCAACAAGGGAGTAAAAATAAAAATAAAATAAAAAATAAATTAAACAACCAATTAAAAAAAATGTGCGAACTTACTTGAGTCCGGTCATGGTTTCTCAGCGCCTGAAACCAAATCTGTGACCCGAACCTTTCCCACCCATGTTCAAACTCATCTTATGAAATTTCATGAGTTTCGTTCGTTTCTTTTTTTTACAAACTAGAAATTTTAAAAAATAACAAAAAAACAACAAAAAATAATCCTAATTTTATGTTTAAATTATCTTGTTTTTTGTTATATAACTGAAAATGAATATCACTATTTGACTACTGTGGAACAGCCCTGACTTAACATTTCAATAAATACAATTCCCTTTTAAGCAATTGAACAATTGTAAGAAACTGCCAGTTATAAATTAGTCACACAACACCTTTTTATTAATTAATTATATTTTCTTTCTCTTAGTCATAGTATTTTTGTTTGTCTCTCTCTTAAGTACTCTGCGAATAATACTGACATCAAATGCTTCTGGCCTTGGAGAATCGGCAAAATGAGAAAATAACGCAATTTGCACGGATTCACAGTGCAACAAACGGCCTAATGGAACAGCCTCGGCAATTAGAACAGTGGCACAGGTTTGAATTCGACGGGTCGGGCACAATCAGGCTGCACAAGTACGGTCATTGTTTGGTAATGAGGAGGAGCGTTTCTGCAGCAGCGGGCCGATTGGAATTTAAACAATATGGAACACCGGACAACGATAGCCGTTCACTGAACAAGGACAAAGCGAAAAGACAGAAAATTTGACTAGTTTACTTGACAAGCAGGGACTTAAAAAAACACACACAAATCAATCATCACATAAAAGTTAATAAAAAAATTAATTAACAATGAAAAAAAAAAAAACAACGAAAACCTGTTCAATACTCAACAAAGAATAAGTATTTTACGTTTTATCAGCCAAATTCCATTCTTAATTAAAGATTCGTCATTGGTTGATTCAAACTTTACATTTTTCTAGGCAAAAATTCAATATTTTTTACAACTACCACATATTAGAGCATAAATTAAAAATATTTAAAAGTTAACACAATATCATAATTAGACTGCGTACTTTTAAGACACAATATGCAGAAAGTGTGAAGTGAAAAAAATGATCTTGGAACTTGATTGCCATAGAGATCAATCTTCTAAGCGAAAGAAACATTTTTCCAAGGTATTTACCACGTAGGAAATAATATTTGTCCAATTTTGGTAATAAATAAGTCCAAATCTATATCGCATTACTGTTTTTTTTTTAAATCAAACAGATCTCTTGTATCAACAAAAATATTGAAAAATATAATCATCTTTTTAGGTATATTAAACCAACTTAGGTTTTTAATTAAAGATTTTCCATTTTGAAGATATTAAACGAAGATTTGAACGCTTTATATCTTATCTCGCATACTTATGTTCTTGTAGGATGAATAAATTATGTTAGGACCTTAAATAGGAAGAAAAATATTTACAAGAAGTATCTGAGGTGAATTCAGCAATAGTGTGCTTGCGACTTTCCATCAGTGCAAATGATTATTTCCTTAGAAAGAATGGAAGGTGTGTAAGCTCTCCAAAGCCAGAAAAGTATAAAGTTGGAAAATATTCTGCTAAGAATTTAGGTTGGTAGTGATTGGATTTTTTAAATAATTATAATAATTAAAAGAGGGGGGAATGGGATGTTATTAGGAACTACAATGGACTCCACCTGAAACCGACTACAAGAGCTAACGAATCAGTCTTGACAATGGACTTCGGAACGACTAGTAAGAAAAAAGAGGCCTACAATTGACAAATTTCGGTTTGAATTTGAAATTCAATTTCAAGGTGGCTTGACTAGGCGAAAAGAGCGTGGTGGAATTGGCTGCTGAAGGCAACTCGTGTACGTGACGGAGGGGTTTCAGAGAGCGATCGCCTGTGGTATGGATGGGAAGACAGTGGCCAGGTCGATGGCCGTCGGGAGCGGTAACAGTTCTGTCATGGTATAGGCTAGCGGGGGCGGTTGAGGACGGAGGAGAAGACGTTTCGGGACCGGGTAGATGGCCGGAGCTGCCGGGTACACGGGTACCGGGTACGGCGTGTAGCGGACCGGACTCCGACCTGACACTACTAACTCACCGTATGCTCCCCGACCTGACGCCCTGGTCTTGGCCAAGTTCGCCGGTAGCATCACTTCCTTTGGCTGTGCTTTCTTGCACTCCACCTGAAACAAACAAACAAATTTTTAGTGATTCGCATAAATAAAATTAACGCTCATAAATAAAGCAGAGCATAACTTTTTTTTTTTTTTTGCAGAGGTCATATCAACCCTTAGGGTGCCGGTGTTTTTGAACAAAAGCCCATTTATAAGTATGTCGGGTTCGAATTCAGGGCCGCTGGATTCGAACCTGGGACCTTTACCTTACAGTGTTGAGCGCCGTGTCAACGCCTAAACCGCTGCGGCCACCGACGCCCCCAGTAAAAGCTTAAAAACATAATCTATAATTTTAGATCAAAACAAGTTCTTCTTTTCTGTAACGGGTTCGTATAATTCAGCCAATACAATACGGACATAATGAAATTTTCTCTGGTTTGGACTTTTACTGATCAGATGTTTATTAAAAATATAAATATGGAGCTCTTCTAACTATACAGATAGCTCGGAAATGGGAATTTAGTAGGGGTATATGCATAAAATGGCCTAACTTGAGCACCAAATGGCTCTCGGCCACACCACAAACATCTAAAACCCGATCTCTTAGCCATAGAAACATCTACACACGAAATAAATAATAAACGGTCCAAAAGAGACAGAGACAACAGAACACATCCTATCCAACTACCGTTAATTGCTAAGAAAAGGCTATGGTACCTTGTGGTAACCGTTCTAATATACGGCAGTTTAAGTGGTAAAGGGGGAAAATCCCTACGTCCCAAAATTTTAGAGACGTTTAGTTGTCTTTGGGGTCTACTAAGCCCAAACTACAAGTACAAGTAGACTTTGACAAAGAATGTCGGAATTAAGGAGAAAGTAGATTGATCGTGTTCGAATATTCTGTTTCGCTTATCTTGCTGGTTTAGTCTCTTTTTATGAGTTGCTAACTACAAATATCACCCCGAAGATATTCGCACATTTTCGCTATAGTGGTCTATTACTAATTGAAAACACCCCAAATCGATGCAATTTAGCTGTCCTCTGTTATGGTCTTTCACTAATTGAAAACACCCCAAAACGATGCAATTTGGCTGCCCTCTGTTATGGTATTTCACTAATTGAAAACACCCCAAAACGATGCAATTTGGCTGCCCTCTGTTATGGTATTTCACTAATTGAAAATACCCCAAAACGATGCAATTTGGCTGCCCTCTGTTATGGTATTTCACTAATTGAAAACACCCCAAAACGATGCAATTTTGCTGCCCTCTGTTATGGTATTTCACTAATTGAAAACACCCCAGATGCAATTTGGCTGCCCTCTGTTATGGTATTTCACTAATTGAAAACACCCCAAAACGAATCAATTTGGCAAATCTACTGTGTATCATTGATGGCTTGGTTTCTACTCATCAGATAAATCAAAACACAAGTGTATTAACTTGCTGACCTCGTACACTTTTACAAAAACTAATACAATCGCCTTCGATCATGGTATGCTTATGGTCTCCTTTTGGTTTTTCATCGATTGAGAACGACCAACTTCTACCCAGACCATCACAAAAGACATTAAAAACTAAAGAAGAACTTTTCATCATTGTTAACTAGTTCCATGCCTATACCAGATAAGATAGTACATTAAGAAAAGTAGATTGCTAATGTTGTTATCTCAGAGTAAAGAATATTCCGAAGAAGGAAGGAAAAAGGCGGAGGGTGTTAATTTGACTTCGAAATGAGAGTCGATTCGGAAATTGATGGCACTAAGTAAAATGAATGGGAGGCGTGGGTCCTTGGCCATTTTAACCTTCGCAATCCACCTGGGGTTTAAGAGAAACGGATATAAGTAAGATATTTGCCAAGGGAGCTATCAATCACCGGAAGGGTTGGTTCGAGGGGGAGGATTCGCTTAGCAAGACATTTGCTCCTATTGCTAATTACCCCCTGTTTTAACGCCTCGTCTCCCAGATGATGTATTATGGATGTCCGTCGGCCGCTTTAATCCCACGCGGATTATATTAAAAAGATCGCAGTAGAGACGAGAGGAAAAGTATCAAGAAGACTTTTCTTCTTTTTTTTTCTTTCCTACCGCTCTCTTTTTCCCACTGCCGCAGGGAATATTAAAGTTTCTATCGATCCTCGTTCTTCTATTTTAGCCGGACCCCTTTTGCGAGCTTTTTGAGATTTACAATTAATTATACACAGGGGCCGAAGTGGCAAAGGAGTGAGAAATAGGTTAAAATGAAATTCCGCTTAACGATCAAAACCGGTGGGGGAATTGTTTTATTAAAAACGTCGATTTCGGTTAGCGAGAGAAAGCCCTGGAATAATTTATTTATATTTAAGGATTAACGGATTCTGAGTGGATTATATCTCCTCTTCCAACCACTCGCCATTTCACGCCGAACTTTTTTATTCTTTTACCTTAATTTTTGAATTGCCTCTTTTATCGCGGATTCATATCTTCTTAATGTATATTTTTTGGGGGGATGAGAAGTTTCTTTAAGTTCTTTTTGTTAAATATACTATTTAAATTTATAATTGGGATTTTGTTATTTAGGTTTTTTTTTCAACAGTTTGAATTATAGCCTGGGGATAGCTTCTACAACCTTGACGTTTAACGGTGATCAATCATTTTCAGAGAAAACCTATTTTTCCTTTATATGTTTTATATAAAATACAAAAACATTTCTTTTTACGCCTGTTTTCGAAATTTGCTTATTAACGGGCGGATTATAGAATTAATGGCTGGAAATGAACTCACGCCCGCTAATCTGCAACAGTCCTTTCTGCATGTGGCATTTCGTGCTATTCGGACCGATGCGGTGAGATTTCAAGTGTAATCGGATCATATCCGTCGCTCCGGGTCGATAGGACAGATGAAAGAGAGTCGTGACGTTTCGAGGTTAATTGTCCGCAACGAATTCGATCGATTTCCCTTAATTGTTTTATATTTTACAGTGATTGTAAAGTATCGAAGGTCGTGCTTTTTCCGCAATTTATAACCGAACGTCGAAGTGGTATTCGTCATTCCTTCCTAAATAAACCAGGTGATGAGCATTAGTCGGGTAAATATGGAGGGTCTCACAGTAAAAACGAAGATGAATCTGCAAAGACAGGAGGCGGAGGCGGATGGATGGAGGAGCATCGTTATATTTGCACTCGGCTCTCCATCAATCCTTGATGACATTGATGTATGACAGGTCTTCCCCCGAGGCGGGTCCGCTTCCTTGTTTACACCCCCCGACGCTTTTCCGCGGCGACCCGTCCCACGACGAAAGGAAATTCGCCCCCGCGGCTTCTCATGAATATAAAACGGGATGACGTTATCGCCATATCCACCAACTACTCGGTTAGTGGCACCGCCTATTCAATCCACCTTTCGGCGAACAAGGAAAATAATATCACGGGGGTGTGCGACGATAGATCTATAATATGGATTTACACCCTTCCAAGTTGGAGTTGTTTGTTTCTCGCACCCGATTCCCCTTTTCAATTTGTCTCGAAGTATTGCCATGAATAATGGCTTAGGCTTTCCCTAAATGTACATATTTTGATTCGGAAATCGTCAAACAACATTCAGCGAAATTTGCTTGTAAAAAGTCTTGCTTGCAATCATTCAAAACAATAATCATTTTATATTCAACATTTCAGGCACCATAGAGTTTTAATAAACTGGTCAAAAATGAATATGGATATTGCCAATTTTGTAATATTTACTTTTCCTTTTTTATTTATTTTTATTATCAATTACAGTAAAATTTATTAGAAATTATTATGTTTTTTACTTAAGGAAAATTTAATTAAGTGATTTTGAAAAATAACAAAATTAAAGGGTTAAATTATACTATATTGCACAATATAGTATTTTTAAAACAACTAATACAGCATAATGTGTGGTGTTTAGTGACCGTTAGTCGATGATTATTTAGAAATCGTGAGATGCGGTCTGGTGTGATGCAGAGTTGGGCAAAATCAAACTAATTCAATCATGATTAAGAATTTTGATTGAAGTTTAATCATGATTGAATTATATGATTTAGTCATACCTCATGATTGAATTAATTATGATTAAATCATATAATGATTAATTTACTCATGACTAATTCAATCATGATTAAACTTCAATCAAAATTCTTAATCATGATTGAATTAGTTTGATTTTGCCCAACTCTGGCTACAATGACCAACTTACCAAAATCCAACCGACTCCGGATAAAAATTTTGAGATGAGAGTCGTGCTCAAGGCCAACCTTCAAAAATTGTTATCATAAAGGAAAACCAAAGTTACATAATTATTCTACATGTCTATTTTATTACAATCAAGACCCCCTAGATGGTGTATTTTCCAAATAATGTAGAAATCTCTCCTTTTAACTGGAATAAATTTTAATTCAAACAAATATTTTTTCCATTGATCGGTTATGTAAACATATTTACTTTTCAAAGCGTAGCTTGTTCTAGGATTATTTAATTTAATTGTATTATTATTATTATTATTTGGCTTTTTATAACGATGGAGTTTTACTTATAATTGGAAGATAGATTTTTGTTAAATAAGGTGTTGAAGGATTTTCGTTTTGATGAAATAAATTTCTGTTAGAAATTTTTTTAAAAGTGATGAAGTTGTGTATTTTCAGTTTTTGGGCACCCATTTGAACATGATTTATCGAAATTTAGTCATGACTCGTATTTAATTACTAGTCATGACTAATTTAGCCATCACTCACATATGGCGACTAATGACTAATTTAGTCACTTACTACCAATCATAACTAACGGTCTGAGTGATCAATCATTAATCATTAGACATGACTAATTTTTGCCCAACACTGGTGTGATGTAGGTTTCAGAAAAACATTTTCTTTATCGTGCCAACGTTTCGATCTTTATTGAGATCATCTTCAGGGCCTGGGATTTAAACATTGTTTAAATTTAACAAATACATGTAAGATGTGGAAAAAAGTCTCAACACGACACGCAAGAATGGCACACTTACGCAGAAAACAAACACTTTGAGTGAGTAGAAATACTTTGAATATAAAATACATACATATTTTTTTTCACATCCTAAATTCACGATTTCACAGAAAGAAATTCTTTTTCTTACATCACACCAGACCGCATCTCACGATTTCTGAATAATTCAGTGTGTTTTCTGTTAGCCAACACTTCTGTGCACCTGATAGGCACACTGTTAATAAATAAAGTTGTCACTAATTTCATAATGAATTTCAGTCCATAGATATTGCAATGCTGCACTCAGTTGGAAGTTAATTGGCTGCGGATGGTGCCTTCTCTGCAACGTATCCCACAGTTGCCCAATGGAATTGAGGTCTGGGGACAAAGGGGTAAGGGGCAGATGAGAAAGTCCCAGGTTTTCTAAACATAGATTAACTTAACCTTGTCTGTATGAGGTCTGTCATTGTAATCCAGATATCGAAAAACCCGGCCAATGAGATCCCTATTTTGAGGAATGGATTCCTCGTTAATTTCATGGACATAACGGAGGTAGCCTTCAACAATATGGATTCCAGCTCGTCCTCCAGTGTAAATCCCAGCCCAGACCATGCACCGACGCCTTCTCTGTTCTCGTCGACTCTTCAGTTCCTCTATCACTATACAAACAGAAGGCGGTTCATCAGTAAACATAACAGTACACCAATTGGTGTTCTCTTCTAGGCGCTCACTGCACCATATTCTCCTCGCTGCTGGTGGCGGCCTGTTGCTGCCGGTCGTCTCAAAGTGACATACGATTACTTCATTTGTGTTGATAAAGGTCTTGCCAAACCATCTTGTACTTCATTTACGTTCTGGCTGGCATTATTGGAAAGGCATTATGACAATATTTCTGTCCTCCCTTGGCGTTCTAATGTGCTGAGATCCACTACCAGGCCTCCTATTGGCCTCCAGTCTCTCAGAATCGGGCTAAAAAGCCCGAGAGACCACGCTCTGAGAAACTCCAAATGCCACTGGATATCCATATGCCAGTGAACTCGATGACTCATCCTCACAGTAATAAATATTGCCAATTTCTGGTTCAAGATATTGTCTATCTATGGTTACAGAGAACACAAAGAGATTAAAATGGAGAAAAGACGAGAAAAGGTGTTTGTATACAAAATGAGTAATATTCATGTTTTTTAAGTAAGTCTGGTATTAAAGGATAGGAGGATTAACATTTCTTTGTTTTTGGTTTGTATTTTCTATTTTGTTTTATCGAAATAACGATGTATCGGCTATTTTAATTAAAACTAATAGAATAGGAATAAATTACAAATATTCCTATTCGTTTTGCGCAGTTTATTTCAAGGGGCAATCTAACCCAGTGTATAAATTAGACTAATTTACTTTCGTTGGTATTAGAGAAACAGACTGCATGTCAGGTTCGCGAGCTACTCGCGCCGTTGACAAATAGGCAAAGATTTTCTCCCGGTGTTTTCCTTTAATTTTCAGTCCGGGGATGACAAGATTTGCCGTCGTCGCAGCTTTTATCTTCCTTTATGCCCTCGGCCCACTGGCAAACAGGTTTTGTTTATTTAGGTTTCATGCGCCACCTTTCCAACCATTTCCCGACCGCCTGTTTGCCAGGAATAACTAAGTCTCCTCGATTAAAAAAAAAAAAAATAATTTACTTCTAGGGACTTAATTGGTCAAGAGAAAAATTTATTTTGGGCAAAAATACGAAGGAATTCAAGTTTGCTTAATAAAAAATTAAAAAAAAAAAACAGAATTGCTTTATTTTAAGTACTCGTTTTCCTGAAATAATGCAGGGATCCAAAGTGTAAATCAATATTATATTAGTACCAACACTACCATAAAGAATCTAACATGGATCAGCCATCATGACATTTCTTTCACCCTTGAGCTACATAAAGATTGATCTCTTCGTGTCAATCCAGAGTAAGAAATTAAGATAAACCTTTTGACGATTTATTTAAAAAACCCAACTTAGTTTTTGCAAATATAACTTCTATTTCGATTAAATATAACAAATCTGTAAAGGACCTCACAGAACAACGAGTGAGTGTGAACGAGTGACACGAACCTTAAAAACCATCGTGAAAAGACAATATAGACTAGTTGATCCACTATTTTTAATTGGAAATGATTTATAAGAAAAATTCGATAGAGGCTGAATATCGAGGCTGGCCGTTAACAACGAGAGAAGTATTTGACAGTTGAAGAAGTTTCGAAGTGACAAGGAGTCGCCCAGCACAAAGTGCCACCACAATCCATTGTGGCACCATTACAGATCTGGCCGTTTATGCTCCTAGGATAAATTTCTATTTCTGGACAGATTCTCTCTCTCCGGCTTTCGTCTACCCATTACGACACCCCTTGTAGTATGTGTTATCTCTTTCTTAAAACGAACTTAACGCCCTCTGTTTGACACCTTGAGCTAATTTTGATGAAGGGTGATGATATTTCATCCACGTAACTTGCCTTACCGTAATTAACGAGTGTTTTTATCATCTTGATGACCTTTTAAAACAAAGAACTGTTTTCAATAGACGTTTTGAAACATTAGCTAACATAGCCACAAACATTAAAATCAGCAACTAAATTAAAAAATTATCACAATATTCGGGAAGTTCCCTGTATTGACGTACGAATAAAGTAATTTTTTCTTGAAGTATGTGATAATGAATTTGTATTTCGGTCGCTTTTGATCATTTGGCAGACCAAAATAATAAGGACAGAGAGACGAAAATGTCCAGACCAAACTGTACTTGGTCACTTAGCAATTCCTAACAACAGTAATTAAATGGAGTAATTGACTTTAAAAATAGTCTTGTCCTTAAGGACGTGTTGCGAAAGATATGGTTTTAAGTGAAGGATTACCACTGACCTGACTGATTTACAAATTTCAAATTATTCCTCCTCCTGAAATGATATTGCTTTATAGTACACACTATATATTCAAATTTGTATGGATTTTTCGATTTCATATACACTGCTTGACTAAAAACTTTGTCATACAAGGTTTGTACTTTTTTCAAATTTAGCTCAGAGACTCCTTCTATACGTTCTAACCATAGGATAACGATTCTCTTAAAATTGATTTTACAGAATGGAACATTTAGCTTTTATTATTATTATTTTTAGGAATTGCTAGTCAAAGTTGATCACATTTCTATTTAAAGTGTTAGATATATCGCCACGTTTTAACACTCGAATAGTTTGGATCTCGGTATGGTCTGGAGATTCAGTCCCAAATTTTCCAAGGATTATAAAATTAGCGTATTATTCAAAGAAATTTGTATCGATCTATTAATAACTTAACTACAATATGGCCATATTTAAAATTTGCCCTTATGAAGTACTATAACAAAAAGTAAAATATCGCTAATGACCACAAGAAGGACCATAGGCAAATCTTGAGGATTAAAACTGAAAATGGCCTATTGGCTATACCCGGCAGTAATAAGACCCAGAATAACCCATGGATCATTAATCTGGTGGAACAAAGCTCAACAAAACGTCGCGACCCAAACATTAGGTAACAAAGACTAGCAAACGTATGTATCACAGGGGCAATGAGAACAATCCCTACAAATGCATTAGAAACTCTGCTAAACCTACCTCCATTGGAAATATTTATACAAGGAGAGGCTAGGAAAACTCACTTAGGCTCCAGAAACAATTAAATTGGAAAGGAACTAAACAATTCGGGCATACAACCATAATCAACAAAATCAGATAACCATTATTAGAAATGGGGACTGACTAAAAGATCCCGGAAACATTCTTCACAACTTCCAAGAAAGTCTCAACGGACTATAAAGGAGAGGAAGAACACAGGAGAGCATCAGATACAAAGATATGGTATATAGATAGCTCCAAAACAAACGAAGGAATCAGATTGGGCATTTGCTGTACAAGCCCAAAACGTGAGCAATCAAACACATTAGGGAAGGTCTTTCCAGCAGAAATACATGCTATCAATGCTTGTGCCCTGGAAATCTTAAAAAAGGTTACCCTGACAAAAAAAAACCTCATAAGATCTGATAGCGAAGCAGCCATTAAAGCATTAACAGGTAAAAGAATCACATCAAAATTAGTCAATAAATGCACCCAAAATCTCCAAAACCTGGGGAAACAACAACCTGATGATATCTTGGGTGCCAGGGCACAGGGGAATTTTGGGTAACGAGAAAGCAGACAGTCTGGCCAGAGGAGGATCTGCAAGACCATACATAGGCGACGAACCTATTCTTGGGATAACAAGAACAAATATCGAATCCTCCATCGCAGAACGGATCCAAGCAAAATAAAAGGAAAAATGGATAAACTCTAGCGGTGCTACACATAGTAAACTTATGATTAAATGTGTCTCCTCACCGAGACTGGCAAAAACACTGCTGCAACTGGAGAGGGCTAGTGATAAGACTACTAACCTGTCACTGGCATCTGAGAAAACATCTAAACAACATGGGTATATACAACGATGATCCCATTTGCAGATTATGTAATGAAGAGGAGGAAACAGCCACTCATATCATCTCGAATGCGAAGCAACAGCTCAATGGAGATTTAACTTAACGTAGGGTAAAAACTTAAGGAATCGAATTGCAGCTGCGACAGTCAATGACCTGATACTTCTAAGGAGAAGGATAGAGTCTACTGCACTGAACTAAGGCACTATGAAGGTACAGTAAGCCAGAAGGCTGCAGTGCCTGGGGAGCGCAAACCCCGCTTCCTAGTATCCTTTTTTACCATCCCATACCATACCATGGCCCTGATGAAGACTTTAAAATAGGTCAAAATCTTGTGGCGTTAACAATTGCATTTCTTCATCCAGACCATACCTACATCCAGATTATTATACATTAAAAAAATTTGTTAACTTGTCTTATCACATCACAATAAGCATCCTGACTCTTTTAAATTGAAGTGCGAAAGGCAGCTGCGCTTTATGACCTTCAACTAAAGGTCTGACTGACGACGAATATGACTATGTTACATTGACTTTTTTATTTTAGTTTCTCCAGATTATTTGACAGTCTAGGAATGCAGCAAATAAATACTTTTCTCTAAGAATCATTTTACCATATGTTCGATCATTCGGGTAGCACCTCGGTGACACATCCTTCTGTATACTTTCGATTTACCTCGGTTTTTTTCCACACGGTAATTTTTCCTTGTGGTCTACGAGACAAGGAATCTTTTATTTGGTCGTTACATAACATTTTATTCTGTTTATCCTGGTCTGTTTTTCTGAATACACTGAGGATGGCGAAACAATGAAACTAGTTAGACAAACCGACCAAATTATTTTCCTGTTCCGTTCCAGGCGGCTATTAAAGAAATCCGTAAGCGCAAAGATTGCTTAACTTGGCAAATGTTTAATCACTAGTGAAGAACTAAATAATATATATTTTTCAATACTGGCATTGAATTTTTTATATTTAAACATCGTAATATGTTTAAAAAAAACATTATTAGTGAATAGGAGACATTGTACATATTTCAACATGGGCGGATATTGATCAGCCGTAAAAACCTGTTAATATTAAACCACTCGTAAATGTCCATTTAACCCGATTCAGGTTATCCATCCATAATAACTTATAAAAAGAAGAATTTCGCCCATTAGGGTAAGAAAGATGTAAATTGCTTCGGCAAAAGGGACAAGGGATTCACGGTTTTTACGACGGTGGAGGCAGCTAGGCTGTTTAATCGTTCGCATCCATCATTGTTAGCCCTTTGCTCCTTGGAACCGTGGAAAACGCTTTTCGCGTTTCCTGCACGGCAACTCCTTAATATTTATATCCCAGAGGGCTTTGCGTTTTTTAATACTTTTTATATTCACTTAGACAGTGGACGGAAGGCCGCTTTTTTGCCGAGACCCTAATCTAATTTTATAAAAGACACACGTGGAATAAATAAACAGAAATGGGTCCTGCTGCTCACTCTCATGTTAGCGTTTTAAGTACACAGGTAACAAAAAGCCTTTTAGATCATCATCGATCATGTTATCAAAACGACATGATATCAATATTCAAATGTTTACTTTAATTTTCTAAATGTAGCCTAAAGTTTAAGGCACAACGTATTTATAAGAGAATTAGCCTCAACACGATTTCATTTTACAAGTTTGTTTTCATTTTCGGTTTGGTATATTTAAGCTCAAAAGCTAGTGTCACAACACAATTTAAAAGTAGAGAAAGCTGCTAAAAAAAGACTTACCATTTTATTGTTTATTTCGTGAAAGTGTATTTCGCACACTTTGTCTACAACGTCTTCGCACTGGAAAGTGACAAACCCAAAGCCTGAAACAGAAAAAAAGATATCTAGGTAAGCTAGCATTAAAGTAAAGATTGATTAGACCTTTTGTGAAAGGTTTTTAAATCCAAGCCACTTGTGACAGGTGAAATTGTAGAGTAACGGCACTATCGCCTCACTGCATTTTCAAGAATTTATTGATCCTTAACCATCCGCTTTATTATTGGAGTCTTAAATGAATCATATTTAATCGTAAAAGCTTTTAGGAAGACGAGGCAATATTATTTAATTAATTGTTAAATTAATAAAGGTCTAACCAAGGGGGGGGGTGCTGGAGAGCATTATTTGCCTCGCCGAGGGGGGGAAAACTGAATATGAGATTTTTGAAGTTTAGCAAAATATCGAAAATATAATTAATGTTAAGTATGCTGAAAAGGGGAGACAAATATATATTGTGGTAAACTCATCAATATACGATTAGAAATATTATGATATGAAAATATTTAAAGTTGGCAATTTAAAATTGTTTAACCCAAAGTAATTGGCGTAAATATTTATATTTCTGCAAAAATGCTGCCACATCCCCTTGCGCCTAATCCCTAAACTTGCTCCCGTCGTGTCATGCTCTTATGCGTCCGAGAAGAACTGAAGTCTTGCTTCCGTGCTTCCGACGTGTTAGCATTCCTTACTTCAAGACATGAAAGTTGTTTTCAGTTTAGTTTTCTTCTTTCTTCCTTGGGATGGAACCTAGAAGGGGATCGTAGTAATTTAAGCCTTCATATTATCCAGGGTCTTGGTTACGTTGAGGGTTTAGGTGCTGCATCGCTCGCTACTGAAAAGTAGAATGGCTCAGGTATTGGGCCTTTATTCAATTTTAGTTTATTTAATTATTTTCATTATTGTTTCGCGACCACACCTGCGCGCCCCATTTAACGGCGCCTACAAGAATATTTTGTTAAACTTTAAACAATAACATGTACTTAATAAAATATAATTAAGTAAAAATAATTTGTGGATTTCACTCCGATCCTTCTTTTTTTAAATCGCCGGTAATGATTGATAGGAGGCTTTTAAAAATATCAAATTTTTTGCCATGGTTCCTAAGCATTATATTTAGTACATTTATTATTTTAAAATCAACATGTCTAACTAACAATTATTTCTAATTTGTGTTTTCAGGGATATAGTGAGTGTGAGAGAGAGAGTTGGTGGGAGGGATGGAGGGAGAGAGGGAGAGGGAGAGGGCGAGAGGGAGGGAGAGAGAGATAGAGAGCCCAGCAAAGAGACTTACAAACGTTTCGATTAGGGAAATTCGTTATATCGTTTTTCCCTCCATGCGAATTTCGGGCAACACTGCTGGAAACACTGATTCCCGTATGTGAGGTTGATTAAGTTTTGAATTTTGAGCGTGGAAGCTTGTTCGTTGAAAAGGAAAGTAAAATAAGTAAAACACGTAAATGATAGGTCTATTGATAAGAGAAAATAGAGAGGGAGAGAAAGAGAGAGAGAGTCTGACAGAAAGACTTGTAAATAGAGATAGAAAGAGAGAAATATATAAAAATGGAAGAAGGAGAGAAAGTGAGGTTGTGAGAAAAAGAGATAGAATGGGAACCTGAGAAAGAGGGCGACAAAGGAAAATCAAAATGAGTGCGAGGAGAAAACATGAAGAATGTTACTTTGTTATTTCCAACGAGACATTTATACACAGAAAGGGTAAACGAGATATGGAAAAAAATGAGGGGGTGAGGGAGAGAGCGTAAAATTGAGAGACTACTGATCCCCGCCCAATTACACGGCGCACAGATTAATAGTCCCGTACGACCCAGCTGTCGTGAGGATTTAGCATAAGGGCAACGCCGTGATATTGAAAATAATTATCACTGTTTGAGATAGTAAAGGTATTGAGTGAGTTAGTGAGTGAGTGAGTAAGAGAAAGAGAGAGAGAGAGAGAGAGAGTGAGAGAGAGAGGGAGAGAGAGAGAGAGAGAGAGAAAGAGAGTGCCCAGCTAAAATACTTACAAACCTTTCAGTTAGGGAAATTGGTTATATCATTTTTCCCTCCATACGAATTTCAGCAACCCTGCTGGTAACACTGATTCCCGTATGTGAATTTGATTAAGTTTTGAATTTTGAGTATTGAAGCTTGTTCGTTGAAGAGGAAAGTAAAATAAGTAAAATACGTAACTTATAGGTCTATTGATAAGAGAAAGTAGGGAGAGAGAGAGAAAGAGAAAGAAAAAGAAAAAGAGAGAGAGAGAGTGAGAGGGTGAGAGAATGTCAATTGGCGAGTATCCATATTTTGCGGAGCATAGTTCATTAGTTTTTTAAGAATTGACTCGGGATGATTGAGAGTAAAGAAGGGGCGTGAATATGTCAAAAATACAAATATAGATTTTACAATCGTCACATGTTTTATAAAACGCTCAGTGAGGTTCTTACAATCCGCCCGGCACGTGTAAGAATCGATCCGGGCCCCGGCGACGTAGATGTATTGGAAAAGTTAGATATGTGCCGGCACTTTTAACAACGGTTGATTCATTACGGAACTTAGTCAGAACGGCGAACAGTTCGAAACAAAAACGACCACTAAACGGGCAAAACAGCCGTCGATACGCGACATACCAATCAGACGCCAAATGGGTAAACTCAAAACTGAATTGTACACCAGAAACTTGTCAAAGCAAAACCTGACGGGAATGGATGATAATGATCGTCAAGGTAATGGAAGCGTTTAATGACAAGGCTTATAATTGATTACTATTTTACAGTTAACCACACGAATGTCTTTTTTTATTCCTCTGAAGTTTTTATTTTCTTTATAATCTCTAATTAAATGTAAATGAAGTTTGAAAGTTTACAATTAATCTCGTATCAACTAGTTGCGCAGTATTAGGTTACTTCTACTATCAGGAACTTTCTTGGTAACAATGCGCTATGGCAAGGGCGAGCGGTTTTAGCGCAGTGCGAATTTGTACCGTAATAAAACCAAACCAACAATTAATTCTTACAGCTTTTAGTGTTTGAACACTTGATAGCAAGGTTAACTCTAAAATCGGCCTAAATGCGACATTACATCCATGAAAATGTTTCTGTAAAATCATTACGTCCAAACTCGCTTCATCTAGCACAAGTTTAGAGAAAGCTATTTTACCATTTTTGATAGTATATATTAGAAGAAATGGGTGTGCCGTGGGAGAATCATAATATTGGTCTCTGTTTCTGAACTAGAGAAACATAAAAAACGGTGAAAAAGAGAAAAAGTGAGTGAAATATAGAAAAAGAGAGAGAAAGAGACAGACAAGACACAAGACACACACACACACACACACACACACACACACACACACACACACACACACACACACACACACACAGATAGAGATAGTTAGAGAGAGAGAGAAAGAGAAAGAGAGAAAGAGAGAAAGAGAGAGAGAGAGAGTGAGAGAGAGAGAGAGTGAGAGAGAGAGAGAGAGAGAGAGAGAGTCAAAGTCAGAAAGAGAGAAAAGAAATGGGCCAGGGAGAATCAGAGTGAGAAGAAGAAAGAGAGGTCGAGGGAGAAAGAAAAAAAAGAAAGACAGTGAGGCATAGTGACAAAGAGTGAGGGTGTAAATTTAAATTAAATAAAATTTGTGTGTATGGTTTTCAAAGTTCTAAATGGTACGAAAATTTCTTTTTTTTATTTACTCGATATTTATTTAATGTGATCAATGTCTATAGGTTTATTTTGTATGTAGAGGTCTGACAAAATTGTCAGAAATAAAAATGTTGGAGAAAATTTACACGTTGTTGTAAGGCCAAATCAAAAGGTTTGTGTTTGGTACAGTAAAAATAAAGTGACGGTTCCGCCAGTCCCATTTTATCACGGTCACTTCACCCAATAAGTCTGTAATCCCCGAAAGCTCGTAAAATTGATTTTGAGGAGGCAGAACCCGTGGCTTGGTGGTTCGATGCAAAAAAAAAATTCCCGCTTTAAGTTCAGCAGTATAACTTTGGCAGTTTCGCTTCAGAAATGTAATAAGGAGGAATGTAAGGTTAAGGTAAGCTTTAGAGGATCCGTCAGTTCGAGGTCGAATTTAGGGGTGAAAGGGGTTTCGAAATCCTGCCTCCCTCTTCCTCACTAAGCCGGAATGTACATACATAACTCCGGCTCAAAACTTTCGCCCCGAAGGAGGACAAACTTCCAAGTCTTACCGGGAATTCGCCAGGCCGTGCCATATATATATTAGTCCCTTTAACACTCTCGGGTTGTCTTCCTTTTAAACCCACAACCCAAAGGAAAAATACGCCTTTTTAAACAGATTTAATTTAAAACAATTAAATCCGAGTATAATCAATATAATCGCCTACGGTGAGTCTTTTATGTTGTGCTTTTCTGACGGAAATTTGACAATTTCTTAAAGCTTTTCTTTTAATCCGGGTAAACCTCTGTTTATTTCATGAAATGTGGTTGCATAATATTTTAACTAGACTCTGGGCCATTGTTTATTCATGCATACTTTCACGCCTCATTCGTTATTCATGTCGCACACGAAAATAAGGTGGTCAAAGTTTGATTGGCTTTTGTTCATCGCATCATAATTGATTCTGTTTTATTTATTGATTGCAATCAAATTGTCAAAGAAAACCTGACCTACAAGAATTTTTTAAATAATCCTGTCATCCAAGCGATTCTCTACCAAAGCCGAAACTTTCAACTAGAAAGTACCTTAAGCATTAATCCGTTCTTTGATGGATCTACTTCAGTTTAAACGGCTTGTTTAATTGGCAGCTATAATTTCAGATGATGGCAGCGTATTGGTTTCCGAACATCTTCAATAATCGCCTCAACCAAACTTCCTCAATCGGAACGCCTTTTAAACCAACTCGGGGAAACCTGATTTAATTATTTCTCAATTAATTACCTGCTCAGGTTTGTATTACAAAAGCAAATCTCTGATTTTTGATGATGTACCATAATTAAAGTTGGGGAAGACATGTCTTTATTTTTTCCCTGTACGATATAACAAATGGAATCACTATTTTAAAAAGATAACTATATTTATACAATAGAATACAATTGCACAATATGTAGGTAAGCAAATACATATTTACATTAAACATTACAAACCCCTTCCAGAATAAGCTTTGAAGCTACTCCGCACAACAAGCGTTTTGAAAAATTAAGTTTTTTTGGTACACGTATCTTCTCCCCTGTTAATTCTATTGACCTAATTAAAAAAATTCTCTATTAAAACATTTAGAGCTTGGAGAAATATAAAATACGCAATTGGAAAAATTTTTTTTAGAAAGTCAAACTTTTTTTTACAAAAATTAACATGTTATCAAAATTTTTCTATTGAAGTGTTTTAATCAAATGTAACCAAAACGGGAAAACATTTATTAGAAATTAAGTCAAAAAATGATTGTTTTAATATCTTTAATAAACCCTGTGAAACATTTACCTCCAAGGGGCCGTATCTCTTTTAACTTCTGGAACCTCTGTATTTTTTCCAAATAAAATTATTAACAATTATGGAGGAAAATTCAAAAGTGTTGAGATGTTAGTGTCCGAGTGGGTCGAATTCGCGATAGCCCAGGTGGTAGAGCAGCGGCGTATCTAGCCGAAGGTCGTGAGTTCAAATCCCGCTCGTGACATCGACTTTTTTATCTCAACTAAAAACCTTAATTAACTGAAAGATATTAATTGGTCAAGAGGATAACGAAAACTAGTGAATGCAATAAGTTAAATGGAAGTACATCTTCACTAAAGCTCTCCGTGGCCATTTCGATTGTCGCCGAGAATCAAATAGATTACACGACATTTGAAAAATGGAAAAAAGGAGGAAAAATTCAAAAGGTGAGGTTGAGATGGGAAGTTGGTGTCCGAGTGGGTCGAATTCACGATAGCTCAAGTGGTAGAGCAGCGGCGTATCTAGCCGAACGTCGTGGGTTCGAATCCGGCTCGTGACATCGACTTTTTTATCTCAACTAAAAACCTTAATTAACTGAAAGATAATAATTGGTCAAGAGGATAACGAAAACTAGTGAATGCAATAAGTTAAATGGAAGTACATCTTCAGTAAAGCTCTCCGTGGCCACTTCAAATGTCGCCGAGAATATAAAAGATTACACGACATTTGAAAAATGGAAAAAAGGAGGAAAAATTCAAAAGGTGAGGTTGAGATGGGAAGTTGGTGTCCGAGTGGGCCGAAGTCACAGTAACTACAGCTGTACATACCAGGGAGACCAATTGTTGTTGTGACTGCACATAATATATATTCTTTATCTCCTAACAAATAAATATGTGATTAATTCGACTCTGGTCCAAACCAGTCTCTCTACTTATCCTTATTGCACAGGAGTTGTATATGAAAAATTTCTCTAACGACAATTCTAAGTACGTGGCTTTTTACCCAACAGTATGATTTGTACTATTTGGTAATGGCAGAAACAATTCTCGGCCGAATCCAAAACGAAAAAAGCCATTTTCGTCAATCACAGTCTGTCAACTATTGTTACAAACATCATTAGCGAGAACAGACGGACCGTATGGATTCCAATCAAACGTCTGTCAGCAGTCGAAACACTGGCTATGTACAAATTGCCATCGTTGGCTTCACTGAACCAGTTTTAACCACTGGTAGTTGTATCTCGTGCACGTATTACATGATTAATAAAAAGTAAATTTTAAGCCATTTTAATTTTTAAAAATTTAAAATATACACTGGTTGATTGCCGAATGGACTAAATATCTAATTATAGATTAAAGCATGTTTTATCACAATCTGAACTTTTTTTATTACTTGGCATGGGGAGATGTAGCGTGTGAATCACCCTTATCCGACCTCTGACCTTTTATTATCACCGGAGACAATTTTCACCATTGACCACACGATAAAAAAATAATTGAAAATTAATTATATTAAATTCACTAGTTTCGTGGTCCGCTTGACCAATTAACATTTTACAATTAATTAAGGTTTTTAGTTCAGATAAAAAAGTCAGTGTCCCGAGCGGGATTCGAACCCACCATCATCGGCTAGATACGCAGCTGCTCTACCACTTGAGCTGTCGTGACTTCGATCCACTCGGCACTAACTTCCCATCTGAACCCCACCTTTTGAATTGTTCCTCCTTTTTTTCCATTTATCAAATGTCGTGTAATCGGATTGGATCCTCGGCGACAAATGAAATGGCCACGGAAAGCTTTAGAGAAGGTATGCTTCATTTTAAACTCCTAAACTTTTACCAAAACCACAACCAAAACCATAATTAATTGTAAGTTATTAATTAGTCAAGCGGACCACGAAACTAGCAAATTTAATAGGTAAAATGATGGCAAATAGGCGGGAAAATTCAAAAGAAGAGGTTGAGATGGGAAGTTAGTGTCCGATTGGGTCGAAGTCACGATAGCCCAAGTGTAGAGTAGCGGCGTCTCTAGCCGAAGGTCGTGGGATCGAATCCCGCTCGTGACATTGACTTTTTTATCTCAACTAAAAACCTTAATTAATTGAAAGATGTTAATTTGACAAGCGGACCACGAAAACTAGTGAATTATTAACAATATTGCAATAATAAATGATAAAATAAACAGGCTAAACAACTTGTATTGTTTCGGATTAAAAAAAAGTTTGAATGCGGAATGTCATGAGCTTTACAAATCGGCGGTACGGCCTCCTTTTAACCTACATCCTGTTATCCTGAACAGTGAGCCATTGCATGTACCATTTGCCCTAAATTTACCATAATAATATCACCAAACAATGTTCAGTAAATTTAAAACCGCGAGAATTGACGCACTTCGCATTTAAACTTTTCCGCTTTTATCAATCTGTCCTTTGTAGCAAGGCGAATTGAGTCAAGGCCCAACAGATTTCTTTCCAAATCTCGCCTGTTTTTCTTTACCGGGTACGTTTTCCATTGTACAATTTCGTCGAGTGTTTTTGTGTCGGAAGGCGAAATTGACTTTTAATCTTAAATACACGTATGTGAGAGAATTCGGCGTAATCCAGTATAAAAACAGCTTAACGCAATTAACTCGCAAATTGAAAGTAAACACGTAAACACGGCTAACAGGCTCTTTATCGCCCCTCCCGTTGTTGATTAAATCTCGCAGGATGTTAATCTCTCTTTCTTTCTGAATTCGTTTTAACACCTGTTTCCGAAACGGACTCCGCACCTCGCCATTTTTACAGTATTGGATTTGCGACGAGGAGTCGAGTTATTTCAACGTTAATTATGCTCCAATGGAAGTTATATTTTTATATTAATTCTGTTAATTAAGGAAGTTTCCCACCTCAAACTTGTCTTGAATTTCACTTAAGTTAATTAAAAACATACTAAGATAATTAATATTATTTTTATTTCAAAGGGCGTTGTATGACGTTAACAGAATTTCCAGCAAAAACTAAAGAAATAACCGTCATAAACAACTTTTCATTACATGACAAACAATAAAAAAAAATTAATTAAAAAAAAACTTTATTCGAACTACAGTTATGTCAAGCAAAAATATAAAAAAAATAGTCCTTTGGAAGGAAAATTCAATTATCAAAGTGTTTTAAGGAAAAGTTTAACTTTAATATATCAAAAGATTTTGCACATTATGCTCAAGTTTAAATTAAGCAGTTTGTAAAGGAAACTACGAACATCTCAAAGCACACGAGACTGTTTAGAATTAAATTGATTAAGCTATAATAGAAACTCTTTTTTAAATTTTTTCTATACTATTCTGCCCAATTTTTTATCATGGGATTTTTCGTCTATAATTTACGCTCTAGTTTTTGCTTATTATTAAAACCCGAAATTATATGAAAAATTAGTAACAAACGACATCACTGTAATAAATAAGGGATGAACCTTTTTATGTATTTATCATAAACGATAAAAATACATTGGATGTACGAGATTGGTATTTAAAACAAAAATTTCTCATTAAAGTAGTAGCGATCGTTTCTCTGACCAAAAACATTTATTTTATATTTTTTTTATTACAGTACGATCGTTTTAACGGAGAATAAAACTGATCCCATAATATCCCGAGTTTAAAAGTGCTTGAAATATTTGTTTTGAAAGTTGCTAATCAACTATTCTGACGTATCTTACTTTGTAGAATTTGCACCTCACCATCCCGCTGTCTGTACGATTTTTATTTATATTCGGCCTTGTACAAAAATTTAAAAATGTATTCAAGTAATTACGCGTAAAAAGAGCTCACCATGCTCATATCGTTAAAATTTTTACACGTAATACGGTGTTATTTACAATAATATTCATTCGGGTGGAAGATAAAGAAAAATTGTATTACGTAAATACAATAAATGCCTAGATTGCCATGATTTGTTTAGCGAATTGTGAAGTTGGTTCAGAAAAATATTACTAGGGCAATTAACTAATTGTAAGTGAGGGATGTCATTTGCGGAGAACGTTATTCTATGTGGGGTGAGTTTTTTCCAGAGGTATTATTGTGGCATGGGATATAGAAGGTTATCCTGCCTAAGCTGATAAGTACTGGAGAAGTTAATATTGCTTAGAAGCTGAAGACAGTGAATGTATGAGTCAGATAATTTTTAAAAAAAGTAAGTCGATGTGTAAGCTGCGTATTTTTAATGGGATTGAGATTAACTATGATTGAAACTGTTTATAATCGTAAAGGTTCATTCCAGCTTAAAGGCAGTCATATTTAAAAATGTATTTTGTTTCTGATTTGCATGAGCAGTTGTGGATTCCAGACTGGAGAGCAATATTCAAGTGAAGATCCCGCCATAGAGGAATATAATGTCAGGGAATTTACCTCTAAATCTGTTGAATATCATGAGATAAAGCCTAGCTTAAAGGAGTGGATTTGATTTCATAAATGTGTGCATTTTTTTTTTTTTCAATGGATACCAGGGTCTGGAGGAATTCCCTCCTGAGCACTGCAGCTGTACAGCTTATTGTACTTTATCCCTGGCAACATTTTTTGGGGCCTCGCAACGCAAGTGTGAATTTTGAGCCCCCGGTGTGCCGGTGTTCTTCCACCGAAGAAACTCATTTTTGAAGAGGGTTGGGACCTAATTCAGGGTCGCTGAGATCTGATCCCGCTCCTTCCATTGATGAGTGCCGTGTCAATTTCTTTCAATTGAGGCCACCGGTCCTCTTAGGCGTAAGAAAAAGTCCAGAGGCGACGGTGGGGATCGAACCCACGACCGCGGGATCTACTAGCCGAGAGTCTGACGCCTTAATAACTCGGCTAACGCGGCCCCCCCAATGTGTGCATTAAAAAACTAATTTATAATTAAAGGTTACACCAAGATCACTTGTGATAGTTTTGGAGGATAAATAGAAGCTGTTTATGTTATATTTATAAGTGATACAAGAGTTAGATCTATAGAAACTCATATCAGTACCATTTTTCTACATTTAGTATTAAATTGTTTTGAATGGACCGTAGATGAAGTGAATTTAAGTCGGATTGAAACAGTCGTCGATCCTCATTAGATTCGACAAAAAGGAGAAGAATAAAATGACAAAACAGAAGGAAGATCGTTAATAAAAATATTTAAAAATAGTGGGGAGATTGTGAGAGAGCACATTGTGGAACACCGGAAGATACCTTAATTGGCTCATATTGATGTTCTCCTATTTTTACTACTTGGAGACGATTTGACAAATTTTTTGAAAACAAAGATAAGAGTAAAGGACGCTTTAAGTTTTGAAATTAATATTTTATGGTCAACTCTGTCGAATGCCTTTGGGAAATCTCTGTAGATGATATCAATTTGTTTCCCTTTTTCAATTTCCTTGGATATTATTTGTGTCATCATTTTTTATGTGTACTTTGTGTCATATTACAACTTTTCCTGTTAAAAACTAATCTATCGACTTCCTCCTGCAGCCGGAAACATTCGAGCCCGATCAGAAAGTCGCTGCTTCAGAACGGTTTTTTTAACCTTTCGGTACACTTTCTCAAAAGCCCTTCGTAATATTTTTTTTCAAAAAACTTTTCGTTTTTCATTTTGTAATACAATAAAAGCCAAATGATCTTGCCAACAAGGGCGTTTTAAAAAAAACACCCAAAATTGGAGAAAACGATTTTTTTTAATAAAAAAGAGAACATTTTGTAATTTTTTGTTATAATTTTCCTTTGTTGTTGATTATAACAACTCCTCAGCTTTTAAACCCCTAGCTACGAATTAGTACAATCAATCAAAAGAAAATTAATTTGAATAGACCATATTAAAAAGGTGCATAAAATAAGCTACTTTTTGTCCTCTATCCGAGCAAATAAATGACCTTGTACAATTTATATGGAACAGTTGAAGTTTGGTGCTTTGACTGAAAGTACAGACTTATGAAGATGTGATACGTATTAAAATTAAAATCCTTTTGGAAGAAGTGGGATTTCAAAAATAAATAGAACAAAAACCAGCGGTTTGCTCGAAAAACAATCGTTATCCCCTTAAAATATTAAGTACTACCGAATTGAATTTTCATACTTTAGTAACAAGTTGTTCATTTAAACTAATTGACAAATGACATTGAAAAGAATTATGGTTAACAATGTACTTTTAGGGTTAGAAAACTTCAAAGCTATTAATATGTACCACTTTCTTAGAAATGTTGTGAAAAACAACAACCGAAAGATTGAAAAAACATATGTATATTTCTGTATGATAAGCGCAAAACACTTGAATTGAAATTTGGCTTATTTTGGGCACGTGAAAGTACTTGCTGAATAGAATTTTTATCTATTGGGTTGTCCGGAAAATAATGCAGGATTTTGGTATTAAACAAAAAAAAAAGAAACTAGTTACTTTAAAGCAATGTTCTTTAATCAAAATAATTTCCCATACTCTCAATACATTTCTCCCAACGTGTTGGTAACTTATTAATCCCTNACATTCATACAAATGAGTAATCCTGTAAACGTAAACAGAATATTTTATATAGATTTTTTTTAATGAAAACTTAAAATCCTGCATTATTTTCCGGACAACCCGATAGTTGCGTAAAAAAACAGTAGAAAATATAAAGGGCATGGTGCAATAGTTTAGTAAAAAAACTATGATTATCTGATTTGAGAAGTTATTGATCACTTTTGAATCGAGTGTACGAAACTTGTCCATATTTTAATTATCTCAGGTTTGGTCTTTTTTATTTTCACTCGCAGATTTATTGCCCAACATGAGGACTTTAAGAAAGATGAGCGAGAAGAAAAGCCCATTGTCAAATTCAAAACGGAAAAATAATTGCTTCTAATTTTACTAGAGTAAGCTGGAAATCAACCGGAGTCAGTTTTTACTATGGAGTCTGATGATTTTTGACAATATCATGCACAGGATCGATCCGTCGGCTGCTAAGTCCTGTTATCTTTTACTACGCAGTCTGCACCTTCACAGTTCATAATATATTTGTTGGGATCAGGATGCGGTCCAATAAATTTCATTATATCTTAGGAGTTCATTCACCGATCCGACTGGGTCCGTTTAATCTCGCTTTTTGCTCATTACTCGTGTCATCTATAGACATTTTGATTGCTTGAAACACGATGCAATTCTAGGTAAAACATTCTTTTAAAAAAATATGTCAGTGACGTTTTGTAAACATATGTACTGATGACTTTCCACCTAGAGGAAATTAGACGATATGAGAAAGATGGGGGATCAAGATTTCATCATGAAGTACCGCCGAATTATTCATATTAGTAAAGTTTTGTAAAGCTGTATAAAACATATTTGTATAAAGAGAATATTAATAAAGAATGGTAAAATAATTCCTTTCATAGAGGAAAGGCTTGTAGACCAAGTATTCGTTGGATGTGAGCGAGTGGTCAAAAACATTTTTCAAAAATTCACTAGTTTTCGTGGTCCGCTTGACCAATATCTTTCAATTAAGGTTTATAGTTGAGATAAAAAAGTAAGTGTCACGAGCGGGATTCGAACCCACGACCTTGTGTACGTATTTACTGACGATGGCAAAACAGGTCATGCCCTTTTTGACCCTAAACATCAATACAAGGAACAACATTCGCTTCCAACTTCAATGGCTGTTTGTACAGCAGAACTAACTGCGATAGATAGCGCTCTCGATTACATACGAAAATTGGGTGATTCTAAATTTTGTATCCTCACAGACTGTCGAAGCATTGTAGAAAGGATAAATAACATTACCCCAGAATATAAATGCAGAAACTATATTTTTGCCCAAATCTGTAGGAAAATGCTTGAGACAAAAATCATGGGAAAAAGGGTGGCATTGTGTTGGGTGAAAGGTCATGCAGGCTTATGGCAAAATGAAACGGTGAACGCACTTGCAAAGGAGGCTGCAACATCAGGTTCAACTCTTGACATTAAAATTCCTAAAGATGACGGGAAAAACTTTTTTCGGGCGATAGCCCAGAAGGAATGTCAAAGGAGTTCTATTCTACTATTTTTAGACTGAAGACAAATCATGGCCTATGGGGTAGCTACAAGAAGAAAATCGGTTTTGCATCGTCTCCGAACTGTCCCACTTGCAATCGCCCTTCAAATCCTTCCACATAATTTTTGAATGTCCAGAATATGAAAATGAAAGAGACAAACTGCTAAAAAATCTGAGCAAAGTCCCAAACATTTCCAAACCAATAAACTTAGAATCTGTCCTAATCAGCAACAATCCATCAGCTTTCAACATAATCTATGGATTTCTAAAGTCGATAAACGTTTCTTTTTGATTATCTTCAACCATAAAAAGTTAGAAGATGAGAAGATGATGGAGCTGAATGAGTGGGTGTGGGCGCGCGGCGGGGACCTTGTCCTGGTCGGCCGATCCCGCTCGACAGTAAAATGAAAATAGAAAACTTCAGGGGTAATATGCCAGCGTAAACCCCCCCCCCAAAAAAGATCACACATATATGAATTGTCACATGGCTAATATGCATAGTTCATAACGAAAAAAAAAAAAAAAAAAAAAAAACCTTCGGCTAAATACGCCGCTGCTCTACCACTTGAGCTATACACCGATACACTCGGACATCAACTTCCCATTTCAACCCCACATTTTACAAAAAGTTTTTCTAATAATTTTCATATAAAATTTCAACGAAAACGTCGAGGTTTGACCTGAGAAAAGAAAGCCTGGATAATATGAGAATATACGCTCTAAGAATAATACATTTATGAAAAACATATGGTTTGAGAAATTTCGGTGTCTAAGAAGTTGAGTTGAAATAAAATGAATATGTAATTCTTTTTCTGCTATGATAGTAAACTTTTATTTGTCCTGGCGTTAACTCTACTTTTAAACAGTTGAGGGATAAACCCGTTCTAGGTTGAAATGAGAAAAATTGACACGCTGAGAGCTGGTACTGCTGAGAGCAATACTCGTAAATCACTCGACACAATTTACCAACAAACCCAAAAGAGAAAATGTAATCGTCATTAGAATAATTAAAGTATGTAATTTTTGTTTAATGGACAAACTTAATTTAGAAATAATTATAATTAGAAATTTTATATTCACTCGATATTTTTATATACGTTAATAAAAATAGGGCAATCCAAACTTGTAGATTATTTTACAGTAAAAATCAAATATCTATTTTTCCAATCTATCTGCCGGTAGAAAGGGCATAATTATTTCTTCATCCACTTTTTCCTTTTCTGCCTTTATCCATTCAATTTTATTCCTGAAAGTAATAGTCACTTTTATGAGTTCGCCTTTCAATTCCTTACGTTTCATTACACAGATACATTACCGGAGGTAACTGCGCTCCTTTCAAACTGCTCCCGTAACATATCTTTTATCAGGCTTTATGGATTTCCACTGAGACAGCGCAATTTTCCTTTTCGCATTTTCCAAACAGAAAACCCTTTGAGAATGAAATATGTTTCTCCCCGCCCTCGAATAATATTTATTTCTAATTCCCCCCCTCTCATTTTTGTCCGGGCGAGTTTAATTTCCTCTTTTCTTGAAATGTAGAGGTATTGTTCCGAGTTGAAATTCGGCGTGGACGGGCGGAGGAGCCTGCATGTAATTATACAGTTGTATAAGGGCTGGCTAATGACTTGTACAGAAGCAGCTCGGGAGGAGGGTCTTTCCTAATCCCCCAACTCATTTAATAAGTCACTAATTAAGGGACCAGGTGTCCCGAGTGACGACCAATAAAACTGGAGCCCTTAATTGTTTTAATATTGTAGAACAGAGCACTCGGAGTTTGTAAAACAAGCTCCTTGAGTAATTCCAAGGGCTGAGAAAATGAAGTCGCTGGAAGACGAGTTGACATCGGGATAAATTAAAGATCAATACTTGAAGTCATTTGGAGCACTGAAAACTCCATACTTTTGATTGTCGATTACTTTTAAGAAAACACGATAAATCGTAATCATTAAAATAATTTAACTGGCTTTTAATAAACCATGGCATTTTGTTTTCTAATCATCTTAAATTCGGAAATGAAGATAATATGGAAACTGATCTGAAATGGAGAGAAGGGCCGAGGGAGGATTAATGAAGTTGGATGCAAATTAAAGAGTAACCAGAGCCGATGGCTCGGAGACGGAGAAGTTGGCTAACTGACCATTTGGACTGCGTAATCACCAAGTTAAGGAGATCACAAAGTTTTGTGTGACAAGTTGGAGTGCCCGGTCGGAAAGCCGGAGAAAGGGTAGGGAAAGGGGGATAAAGTCGAGAGTCGTTCTTCCACCCCCTGCTATTAAGGGAGAATCTTCGCCAGTTCTGGAATATTGTCGTTTCGGTCCGAGAGCCCTTCTTCAATTCTTCAGTGAAAACCCGGTCGGAACATTGGTGGAAATTCTTTTTCGGAAACGACCTCCGGGGGGAGCGACCAGAGAGACTCGACCCCGTCCCATTAAGGCCGATCGGCTTCCCCTATTCCCTTTTGTTGCATGCTGAACCGTCCGGCTGCAATGGGACTGAGGGGAATTACCGAAAGGAAATGATTGCAGATCGAGTAGCATATAGAAAAGTGCCATTCTGGATTTCTATACCCGGTTGAATCTCTAAGATTCCAATCGTAACAACACAGCATTGAAAAGGATATGAAATCCGTGTAGACATCATAAAATTTTAAATTTCATTTTCTAAATTGAACATTATAGATTGAATTCACTAATTTCGTGGTCCGCTTGACCAATTAATATATTACAATTAATTAAGGTTTTTAGGTGAGATAAAAAAGTCAATGGCACGAGCGGGGTTCGAACCCACGGTCTTCGCCTTGATACGCCGCTGCTCTACCACTTGAGCTATCGTGACCTCGATCCACTCGAACACCAACTTCCCACCTCAACCCCACCTTTTGAATTTTCCCTCCTTTATCTCAACTAAAAACTTTAATTAATTGTAATATATTAATTGGTCAAGCGGACCACGAAATTAGTGAATTTAATGATTTAAAATAAAAAATACTTCACTAAATCTCTCCGTGGCCATTTCATTTGTCGTCGAGAATCCAATCCGATTACACGACATTTGAAAAATGGCAAAAAGGAGTCCCAGTGGATCGAGGTCACGATAGCTCAAGTGGTAGAGCAGCGGCGTATCTAGCCGAGGATCGTGGGTTCGAATCCCGCTCGTGCCATTGACTTTTTTATCTCAAGTAAAAACTTTAATTAATTGTATTATAGATTGATTTACATTTTTACATATCATGCTGCAGATAACACTAGGCCGTAATATCAAATAATCCAGTTATATAAGGGTTAGTGAATGACTCACATAACCTGAATTTTAGAAGAAAAGTCGATCTTACTCCTCTCAGAGTAGGAGATAAATTCGGATATGTACATTATGGAAAAGATCGCGTAAGAGCCTGACTTAATGGAAGGGTGTCCGAATCTTGACCTTGGATCGTTTAAGATGGCAGATATCGGCTGTACAAGCTATTGATATCTCTGGGTAAAGAAACATCATCAAAGAAATAGAATCGTTCTTAGAATAGACCATAAGCGTCGACCAATCGGTACCTAATACCAAATGGTACCCTAGGAGTTAATAAGTGTTCTTAGGTAACCTGACTCCATGTTCACACGTCCTGTTAACAGACGCATATGTACTATACAAAAGATCATTAACGACTAAAGCTGTCGTACATAGCAATTTCTGTTTCAGGGAGTAAACAGCATAGTTACTGAATGACCTTATGATAGAACTAGCACCAGAGAAGAGAAATCGATCTCAACCATTTAAGAATAGGCCTTACGCGGTTAACACTTCAAAATGCACATAGTGTAAATGGTGGCGTACGAGACTCACATAATAGAAGTAGGTCATACTTTGACCTGGGAGCACCAATTTGTTCAAGATGGCAAGCTCGGCTTTACAAGCTACCAACGATCTACGAGTGAAGAAATAACTTCAAATATCATGAGCCTGAGAATCGTCCTTTACGGCCCAAATATTATGAAAAGGGGTCGTTATCTGTTCACCATAGCAGCTGGATAAGCAAGAAAATGTTTAGTATGAAATGGTTAATTTTTTTTTTAAATTGGGTTTACGCTGGCATATTACCCATGAAGTTTTCTATTTTAATTTTATGTCGAGCGGGACGGCCGACCAGGACCAGGCCCCCGCCGCGCGCCCGCACCCACTCACTCAGCTCAATCCTCTTCTAAATTTTCATGGTTGAAGATAATCAAAACGTAACGTTTATCGACTTTAGTAAACCATAGATTATGTTGAATGCTGATGGATTGTTGCTCATTAGAACAGATTCTAAGTTTATTGGTTTGGAAATGTTTGGGACTTTGTTCAGATTTTTTAGCAGTTTATCTCTTTCATTTTCGTATTCTGGGCATTCAAAAATTATGTGGGAAGGATTTGAAGGATCGCAAGTAGGACAGTTTGGAGACGAAGCCAAACCGATTCTCTTCTTGTAGCTACCCCATAGGCCATGATTTGTCTTCAGTCTAAAAATAGTAGAATAGATCTCCTTTGAAATTCCTTCTGGGCTATTGCCTTCCGAAAACCATGTTTTTCTTGAGCTCAGGGAACAGAGACCTGTAATAATAATTGCCAATATTTGATGTGTTGTATTTTTCTTGCCAAAGATTTCTACCAAACTTTTTCAAAAAGTTTTTCCCGTTATCTTTAGGAATTTTTAAGGTCAAAGATTGGACCTGATGTTGCAGCCTCCTTTACAAGTGAGTCCACCGTTTCGTTCTGCCATAAGCCTGCATGACCTTTCACCCAACACAATGCCACCCTTTTCCCCATGATTTTTGTCTCTAGCATTTTCCTACAGATTTGGGCAAAAATATATGAAAAATATAGTTTCTGACCGTGGTTAAAACTATGATTACTTAAACAATTTCGTTGGAGCAACATATTGCTTAAGATGGCAGAAATGTTTGACTGGGTAAGCTACCGAGTTTCTACGGGTTAAAAAATATCTTCACATTAACCTAACCCAGGCGGAATTGTTCCATTATGGTTCTGCTTGTATAAAAGGACGACTTTCTTGCTATGGGTATCGCACACAGTAATTTCTTAAGACGGCAGCATAATACTACCAGGCTATCAAATACCAAGAAGTTAGTAAATATCTTCCAGATAACCCGAGCCAGAGATTCGTTCACTTGTGATTTTGAATATCCCATAGACAGTTAACTCATGAATATGTACTTATGACAGGTACGACCTCAATATTATGGGATGGTGAGATACACAGCACTTTCTGTTCATCATTGGAACAGTTAGCCGTAGGTTGTCACCGTTAACTTGGAGTTCCAATTTGCCTAACTGGATAGGTAATTAAGCTATCGAATGATTAAAGTATGATAACCTAAGTCAGAGAATTGTGATCATTCTTGCCCGCCTCAGAATAGGCCTCTGAGGCTGTTTGATGATGACGGGAGCATTTTCCACTACACCCACCCTAGCACTTGAGATTATAACCAACACTACACCTCTACACATAGAGGTTAAGGTTAGAGCACTTACCAGCTGCTACAGATTAATTAGTGAAGGCAGTTGGAATGTTGTTTCCCCATAAGGGAAACAACATTGGTCACTCGAAAATTCTACAATTAGTGAGTAAGGTCAACAGCCAACTACTAAGCGTTAGCGATAAAAAGGTTAAAACCCTCTCGGGGAAAAAGCACTTTCAGGTAGTTACTCCGTGTGAATATAACTATAGTGCGGATGATGACCATCGTAGCCTAGACTATTTTACCGATGGCTCACTCATTAAAGGCAAGGGAAGTGGTGCTGGAATACATATACCTAAATTAGGGATCAGCATCTCCTCCCCTCTTGGTAATAACACCTCCGTTTTTCAGGCGGAAATATGGCCCATTAATGTTTGCTGCAGAACACTTATGGATAACAAGATCAAGGGAAAAGACATTAGAATTTTTTCCGACAGTCAGGCCAGTCTTAAAGAGCTATCAACATCTAGGCTGGTGGAGGAAACTGTTAAACTTATTAATAGGATTACTACCAGGTACGAGAATAGGGTAACCCTCATATGGATACCAGCTCATAAGGGACAGTATGGCAATGAAGAGGCGGATAGCCTGGCCAAAGAAGGCTCAAATACTGCGTTTGTCGAGCCACAACCGGTATTACCTCACACTATAAGCACAGAGAAAGAGAGTATTAATTGCTGGGGCATGAAACAATTCCTTGAAGAATGGAATCTATCCCCCGGACACAGGCAATCGAAAGAGTTTGTGAAGGAAATCAAACCAAAAGAATCGAAATGGGTATTATCTAACTCAAGGAGCGGAATTAGAAGGCTGATAGGTATCCTGACCGGCCATTGACCCTTGAGAAGACACCTCTTCATAATGGGTATTTTACCAGACCCCTTTTACCGCTTTTGTGAAATAAAAGAAGAAACGCCACGGCCCTACCTCGTGATAGGTTTGCCAGGCATAGATTTGAAACTTTTGAAGGAGAGGACATTGCCAAATCACTCCCCAAGATAAAATGGTCCAAAATCTTGTGGTTTGTGAACAAGTCCAAGAGGTTTATGCAGGACACGTGAGCCGACCAAGTCCCGGACCTTTTAGGAATGGGGTACTGGTCTACCCAGGCATTTAACCCCTCGGGCATTGGTCGCCCACCCTGCGTAATATATACATTTAAATAGGCCATACTCAGTAAATACAGTATGTAAGCGCAAATGGTTTTTTGAATGACCCTATATATGTTTCTTGTATATTTAATGCGTATATGTGATTGGTGTTTTACTTGCACTAATGGTCGATAGCTCTGACAAGTTATGAATTTTAATTTTATGTTACGCTGTACCATATTCACGAGCTGGTACCCTAAATCAATAAACATTTTCAATTTGAGGTACATTTCAGTGTTCAAAGGAGGGAGAGACTTTTATGTTGCTTCTTCTCAGTACAACAATTGGCTCAAAGAATCCAGATTTTAAAGTTCATCTTTTTGCATTTTCAAAGGAGCGACGGAGGCAATTCAATTTCCTCTTTATGCACGAGCTCATCCGAGAGATCGGATTGGAAATTTTTTTTTCCCCCGGGGAGGTGGAAAAATCCCGAGGGCGGGGCCCGGAGTAGCGGATGGGAAAATAGTTTCACCGAGTTACATGTGTAAAATGAGAAAAGCCCCGAGCGGAGTGGAATAACAACATTTAATTTGAATCAAAGTGTTCCCCGGGGAAAGGTTAAAAAGAAATGAAGGAAGGAAAAGTTCTTGTATCTTGGAAAGAAACAAGCGGCTTCTGAATTTTCGTAAGCTTCATCAACATTTCCTGTTAGGGGCGATCCAAGGGGTGAAAAAGCTTCTTAGGAACTTTCACAGTGGCGTAAATTGCACCTAACTACTAGAGAAAAGGTTTTTCTTTTTTATTTATATTTACCGATTCTCCACGTCGAAAAAATTTACAATACATTTTCGGCAGATGGCAGAGAGCGAGGGAAACAACTCATTGAATTATTAAATGGAAGTCAAACATTCAGCGACGTGTATTAAATATTTATACAATTAGGACCAGGCGGGTGGGCTAATGAGCTCATTACTGCCGGTGCGACTAGTACCAATAGACAATTATCATTCCAAGGGAAGTAATAGTTTGGAGTAAATTAGCCAGAACTTCTCATTGACATTGACCCGAATGGACCCGAGGTGACTCAGAGTGTAGACATTCCTAGACTCTCTTTTCCACATTTGGTTTATTCATCTGAAAGAATCTGCCTGATATATTGACGGTAAAGTCGAACACAAAAGTAGGACATATTCTCAGTGATGATTGCATTACAAAAATTGGAAATAGCAGAAATCTGAGGGGCGTAGGTGGCCGCAACGGTTTAGGCGCTCATCACTGTAAGGTAAAGGTCCGGGGTTCGAATGCAGCAGCTGTGCATTCGAACCCGACATACTTACAAATGTTTTTTTTTTAAACACTGACACACCCTAACCATCCCTAAAAATCTACGATAGTTTTTATTAGATTTTTTATGTTGGTATCATTTAGTTTCAAGCCTCTCTGCTCGAGTTGATGAAATTTCGCCTAACAAGCGAGTGGTCGGCGTAAAGTGGCTAATTTAGCTGAAAATCGCCGACCGCCAATTAAACCGTTGTAGTGTTTAAGGGTGGAAAAGGCAGTGAGAAAGTTGTTTTGTAGTTTTGGAAGTATGGCCGTGTCACAACAAGGAGTGCGGGCGTTGCCGGCGGCGATTTATCCTCCCCCGCTGTCTCAACTTTTCTTTACAGAAAACGAAAGGAAATTTATCGACGCGGGAAGTCCGTTTGAACAGAAATATTTTTATCTTCCGACGTGTCCAAACAATGACATTATTTTCTTCGGCGAGTTTCGGGGCCAGAAATTCCGGCGAAAACATTTCTGACACATCTTCTCCTCCGGGCTGAAAACTTTTTTATCATGTCGATCTTGATCCGCCCTGGCATGCTTTCCCCCTGCCGGCCCCTGGGGGTGTATCAATTTATTGCCGTTAATAGGAAGAAAAATATTGAAAACACGGTGATATGTTTTGGGGAACTTTTCACAAGCGTTGACAGCTATGAAATGGGCTACCTGTACTTTTATTACAGATGGCCAAAGTTTGAAAAAAGAAAAAAGGATTACCTTATCGAAAAAAATTCAAAAATCTAGTTTTGGTAATATTCCTATAAAAACGCTCTTTTCCTCTAAAATTTCAAATCTATCAACAAAAGTGCAGAAACTCCAGCGTTGATTTTTTGAACCTCTTTTCTCCAGGTCAAGTAATAAAAGAAGAAAACAATATTGTTATTTGTATTTTCCGCATAATACAACTACTATGTGTGACAAGTAAGAAAACGTGTCAATAAAATAAACAAGAGTAGAAACCTCCCATAGGCAGTACGTCTAGGAATCTTACGCTTTCTTTACTTAATCCAGGTTACTTTCACTATCACTGTAAGGGGAGAGTAGACCGTCGATATTTTAGTCGGCAAGGAAGTTTTCAATTGAGGATCTATGGTGGTTAGGAGGTCATATAGGTCTGTATGAGTAGTTTCGATGGGTACAAGAAAGAGATCAAGGCATTTTCTGATGATTTTGGATTTTTTTTAAATTTTTTTATATATGCTTTTTATTTCTACGAATATAACAATGATGATTAGCAAAGCATAATACAGGCATGGATCACAATCCGTCTGCCAGAGGGCGATGTTAAGAGAAAAAGAATAAACGAAAAAAAAAGAATTAAAGCGAGGTTATAACATTATTCGCTACATGCTAGTACACCAAAAAAAAAGATTAAAAATAATCGTAAAACTACTTCTAATAGAAAACAAACAGAGGGGACAAGTTAGAAGCTAAAGGGACTAAAAATCGGATATAATAAAGACATATATTATATAAAATAAATTGAGTGAATGGGCGGATTTAGGCTCTTTGTATGAGGAGGATGTCAGAATGTTTGGCTGAAGCCTGCGCATCCAACCTGTAAGTTCACATCGGCTTCATAACGGTGTTATAAACAAGCCTTTTGTTTCGGAGAAGTAAGTTAATGCGTTTATCAAGAAGTCGTGAAAGCACTATGTAATGTTTCTAACTTCTTGTCGTTTCGGTCCTATGTGAGCATTACAAGACAGAGGTAAGTCAATGCATGTGATTTAAGTAGACTGGAGGAGGGATCTTTTGAAGGGTGAAGTTTATATGAATTAATGTTTTTCACACCAGGATTACAGTAGTATGAGTTGTCCCTAGACGGCGTCTAATGGAAATGGTCCATATTTAATTGAATTGTATTGTATGCAAAGGTTATGATTGTTAGGTCAGCTGTACTGCCGGTACTAACCATCTGTACTACGGGGTAACAAATGTTCCAAAATTCAGCCCCTGTTACAATGGGAATTGGTTGGTGGCGACGCCCCTGGCGGGAACTTAGAGAAGAGGCTGTCTTCTACCTGTGTCGTTCGCACGAAACTTGCGTATGACCACCGTTATACACCCGTATAACCGTTATCACGGGATACGGCGGATCGGACGGCAGCATATAGGCGTTGAGGACGCGATGATTGTGCTGGATAGTACCTCGAATGCGTGAGTAATGGCGGATGGGAATGGGTAGTGAATTGGTTGTTCCTACTCGAGTATGCTTTGCACGTAGGTGTAGGCTGAGCTCGACTGGAGGCTTTTACCGTAGACTTTCTCTTCTAGGGGGTGGTTAGCAATTCCACTTTAAGCAAAACCGAGGCCGGAGCGGATCTAGTAGTTTCTACCCTGGGGAGCAATCAAACTCCTTAGGGAAGTATACTTCGGTCTTTCAAGCGGAAATACATGCCATCAATGCTTGTGCCTTAGAAAATCTTAGAAGAGGGTACACTGTCAAAAAAAATCTTCACAAGATCAGACAGCCAAGCAGCTATTAAAACATTAGCATGTAAAAGAATTACACCAAAACTAGTCAGTGAATGCATTCAAAATCTCCAAAACCTGGGAAAACACAACTGATGATATCTTGGATGCCAGGGCACAGGGGTATTTTGGCTAACAAGAAAGCAGATAGACTGGCCAGAGGAGGATCTGCAAGACCATACATAGGCCCCGAACCTTGGGATAACAAAAACAAACATAGAATCAATCCTCCATCGCAGAATGGATCCAAACAAAAGAAAAATATAAGTGGATAAACTCTAGCGGTGCTAGACATAGTAAACAACTGAACTGATGAAACAACTCTCACCAAGATTGGCAAAAACACTGCTGCAATTGGAGAGGGCAAAACTCAGAGGAGTGGTGGCACTACTAACCGGAATGAGAAAACATCTACACAACATGGGTATATGCAGCGATGATCCCATCTGCAGATTATGTAATGAGGAGGAGGAAACAGCCACTCATATCATCTTCGAATGCGAAGCAACAGCTCAATGGAGGTTTAACCTAACGTACGGAAAAGACTTAGGGAATCAAATTGCAGCAACAACAGTCAATGACCTGATACTTCTCAGAAGAAGGATTGAGTCTATTGACTGAACTAAGGAACTAGGTAGGTACAATAAGCCAGAAGGCTATAGTGCCTGGGGAATACAAACCCCGCTTCCTATCCTTTCCACCATACCATACCCTGGGGAAGCTTCACTACTCTGGGAGATAGAGTGGCCTAATCTACCTAGTGAGTGCGCGGGGAACCAGGCTGATGTATTTCGGCTTCGGTAGCCCTTTGCGCGCGGCAGACCGTCTGATGCTTCATGCAGACCCGACCACTCGGAATGGGCAAGCGGAGAGCGAGGTTGTCTTGGCCCCTCGGGGCTGAGCCGCCTCTACACCAATGCTGCCCCAATAACAACATTCTGTCTATGTGGAGGTGCGTCAGCTCTCATCTTGAGAATCAAAACGTCCGATAAGGCCGAATAGGCTAGGCGGGGACGTTAAAGATCCTCATTGGCCTTTTTAGGACCACCGAATATACGGGAAAGCATGTACTGCCAGTACAGTATGGAGGCCAGAAATCTACCCTGAGCTACACCAACAAGGATATCAAGGTTTAGGAATAACCGACCCTTCAATGACTCGGATAGTAGGTAGAGCGAAGAATGTCCCTGAGGAATAGCAATATATATATATATATATATGTGTGTGTGTGTGTGTGTGTGTGTGTGTATTATATTCCCCTTAGATTGCCAAACCTCGCGTATGTGTCAGGCATGTCAGAAAGATTGCTCGATGTGTCTCACCTAATTGAAGGGTGCAATTCTTTGTATCTATATAGAGTGCGTGTAGGAATGCCACCCAATGTGAGAATTTTGTTCCCCTGTTCCGATTTTTGGAGACAACAGGGTTGCTTTACTGTATGTCGTACTGATATGTTTGTGTACATAGCGGGTGTTGTAAGTGATTGTATCTATTGGCATGAATTTGTAGTTTATTGGGGCTGATGGGGGAATATTGCGAACTTAGTTGACCGTCAATCAAGTATAATATATAATAAGTGTAAAGCTATCATGGAAAATAGAGGAATTTCGATGTAGTCCACCAACCTAATTTAATAAATGGTATGCAAATAGGAAAGAATGCATTTAAGAATGATTGAGAGTGTGAATGAGTTTAGGTTTAGGTGTGCTGGGTGCTGAAATGACCTAGCTGTTGATACCACCTGAAGCCCAACCTCGGTGGCTGGACGGATGAGACCCAACTGCCAACAATTGGACCGAGACTCACCGGTATTTTATCGCAAATATATATATACATACATGTGCCGATATGAATAAAATGCAATCATATCTGCCATTAGATTATTTATATAGAAAATAGGATTAATTTGGAGTGTAGTAAGTCATCGAACCATTGTCGTTCTTTGAATTAACCCAAATGATTTCCCTTAGAATTTGAATATTTGCGATGGCTCATAGTATCGGGGGTACTTCCTTTATCAAATCTTTCCATGTACAGGGTGAGTATCTTTTGCCCCCTTTATTTTCTATAGGGGTATTTTTGGGAATTGTACAGAATATGTTTTTATTGAAACTTTGTCCGATGGAATTTTGTATGATATAAGAGATTAGGAAACATTTAACATGAATACAAGACCCTTTGATGTGGTCGTTTTAAGTGGAAAACATTATAAAATTAATATTTTCATTTAGTCGGGGAATGTTTGAAATAAAGACCATCCTCGACGGTAAACAAATTAACCACGTTCATTATATATTCAATTTAAACTTTAAAAGCGTCGGCGTGTGGTAAAAAGTAAATGAGAAAGAAACGTGGAAGGGTTATTTTCGTAAAAGGGCTCCAGTTACAAAAAAGCAGTCGGCCCCCGCATTCGGGCATAAGTTTATTTTAGCGATTCCCTTGAAAATGTCTGTTTTCTCTTCCCTTCCGCACACGTCCTCCTCGTTTGAGGGCCGACGTCGGACGGAATAATGGCCCGGTGATTTTCGCAGCCAGTCAAGAGGAATGGAAGAGTTTAGCAAAATTGTTACGAGGGAAATGCGCTCTGGAGAAAGGGCGCACGGGGCGGAAGGGTTAAACCGGGATCTTTTGATATATACCTTCACCGGCGAAAAGGAATTCTAAAGTATCAGGGCAAATGGATAGAAGACAGTGCTTCACTTAAAATGAGTTCGTGTGATCGAACAGCATACCCGACGGAGTTGGAAGCGGATGGGAGACCGTGTTTGCCCTCAACCCCTATTCCTCGCGGATCAGGGCACCCTCATTATTATCATCCTCAGATCTTCGCCGTTCTAAGAAGTCCTCGCCCAAAGTCTATCACCGTCCGACGACATCATAAAGTGAATTTAAGTTATCTCCTCAACCCCCATCACCAGTCCGTTGTGAGGATCATCGACTCGTTTACCCCTTTTCTAATGTCTAGATGATCAATTTCCATCAAGCCGCTGATAACGTTTGATTACTGTGTAATCGATATAACGCAAAGTTCGTATTTCCCGGTTTCACTCCTTTAATCGGATTATTTTTCGGTTGAACATTCTTGTTATGAAATTTCACACACGTGTACGTCTTTCCACATAATATTACAGTATGAAAGTATGTTTTTCCAGCAAACCAACAGTAAAATGTTCTAGTTCGTACTCTTTACTAAAGAACATGATATTTATTCAAAACACAATTTTCAAGCCAACAGAAAGCATGTAAGATAAAAAGTTTATATTTGGTTTTATGTATTTCCTCGACCATATGATCAGAACAAGAGGATTTCTCTCGTATCATCATTACATGTTCATCAGACGTGAAGTTGTTTAGTATATAGTTTTGTATAAAAATACCACCAACAAAAAAATAAATAAACTGTTTATTTTTTACATAAAACCTATTAAAAGACTATATATAAAAAGAGGGAGAAACGCCACGGTGCTTAGATCTGAGTGTTTCGTTTTGGTATCGGAAAAGATGGCCATTTCGAACAAAGTAATACAATCTGCTGTTGCCTATTACGATGTAGAGATAGAAAAGAGGACAATGGCCGTTTTAACAAATGATCAATTCTTTGTTTGGTGATCGGATACGCCGCTCAATCGAAATGAAACCTATATCAACGGCTATTATCGTACTGGATTATCTTTCATCTTATGAGAAATCCAGTTGGGGCAACACTTTCATAGTTCCTACCGCAAAACCCGCCATCATCGTAAAATGAATTTCACCTGCGCCCGTACTTAGGGACCGACCCTCGAAACGAGCCGAAATGATGTCTTCGGTGTTACTTTTAACCATGGGATAACGCCATTTTGGAACTTTTCTCCCGCCGGATGACTGGATAACCGACGGGTTTTAATATTAAAACACGGATCTTTGGGACCAAAGTGAGAGAAAATCGGTGTCTAGTAAGTGAGGAAATAATCAAGTTTTGACGAGTTTTAATAATTAACGAAGCGAAGAGAGACGGACCCGAAGAACTAGAACCCCACCGCCAACCACCAGTTGAAGGTTAATACCAATTTGCTGAAAATAAAAAGACCGTTTTCACCAAATTTCAATTTATTATACAATAGAAGTGTCATAATTAAGTCAAGAACAATTTCATCGTGATATATTCTAATTGTAGTTTCCGATTTTAGGGTGAAGCGAGAAAAAAATGGTTTTCTATGATCAGATTTTTCAATATTGCTAATATTTTTCATAGGTTATTTATTTAATAAAGCTAACATAGATAATTTATGTATTATTAGCTAATATTGAAATAGGTTAGAGTTTTTTTAAAACTTTTTTTAAGAGGGTTTGCAACAGCTGGGTCATGGCAATTCTAGGTGGCGGTGTTTAAAAAAAAAAAGAAACTTTGGAAGTATGTCGAATCCGAGACCTTTATTTTACAGTGATGAGAGCCGTGTCAACGCCTAAACCGTTGCGGCCGAAGCCGCCCGTAGAGTTGTTTATTGTAAGTCAATATAAAATACAAATTAATAGGTGTTATTATTATAAGATTTCAATATATTGTGTACCGACAAACAGGAGCCTTCTTTTAAGCCGTTTTTTTTTATCGGTGACGTTGAGAAATCACGAGACATTTAGAAAGGCCTAGCCACTACATAGTTCTAGGCAAAACTACGCTAGTTTCACTAAGAATACGAAAGAGAGAGAAAGAGAGAAAGAAAGCGAGGGAAAGAGAATGAGAGCGAGCGAGCGAGCGAGCGAGCGAGCGAGAGAGAGAGAGAGAGAGAGAGAGAGAGAGAGAGAGAGAGACAGACAGACAGACAGACAAGACCCCAGCTGTTGGGGAGGGAGAGGGCGAGAGGGAGAGGGCGAGAGAGAGCGTGAGGGAGGGAGAGAGAGATAGAGAGCCCAGCAAAGAGACTTACAAACATTTCGGTTAGGGAAATTCGTTATATCATTTTTCCCTCCATGCGAATTTCGGGCAACACTGCTGGAAACACTGATTTCCGTATGTGAGGTTGATTAAGTTTTGAATTTTGAGCGTTGAAGCTTNAGAGAGAGAGAGAGAGAGAGAGAGAGAGAGAGAGAGAGAGAGAGAGCGAGCAGGAGAAAGAGATAGATAGAGAGAGCGAGCAGGAGAAAGAGATAGATAGAGAGAGGAGGGAGAGGGAGAGGGAGAGGGTGAGAGAGAGGGAGGGAGAGAGAGAGGGAGGAAGAGAAAGAGAGAGAGAGTGAGTGAGAAGACACAGAGAGTGAGCGAGAGGGGGTCAAGAGATGGTTATCTAGATATGGTTCCGTAAACATATTAATTATTCACAAAATGAGTGTAAAATTTACTCGATTCACCTTTTGGATCGTCGTTTGGTTTTTCTCTTTCTTATTTTTTTTAAACATCATTGATGGTCGGAAACTCGGAGTAGAAGCAGATCTTGAAAATTTCGATTAATACTGTATTATTCAATTTACGCGTCTTTCTGGAGAATTCTATATTGTTTCTACTAGTCCAGTCCGTCCTTAAATAACGGCTTATTTTCAACAAACAGACATTCAGATATGGATAAATTTCTGAAGAGAAATATTTAAAAAAAATAAAAGAGCCGTCTCAACTACAAAGGAAGGGTTATAAAGCTTACAGTTGCGTTTTATAGCACCCAACAGTTTGAGACAATCGCTTTGCAGAATCCGTTACGTTTTTCCATTATCCAGAATTCTAGTCGCAAGGCACGTATGAATTCCTTTTTGGCTGAGTAAATTAGAGCCATAAAACCGTGCGGTCTTTGTTCTGACCCACACATTTTTCCCACTGTATCTATAGTTGTTAAAAATTTCAACTGTATCGATCACAGATAACAAGTTGTTGCTGGAAAGCGGTCTGCGATAGAACATAACTTGCACATTCGACACAAATGCATATCAATGTCAAGAGTTCTAGCTATTTACATTTAGTGATGTGTAGAGAAACGATCTGAAATACATACGGACATAACTTTTCTTTTAGTTACAGATCCATAAAATAACAAAAAAGTGATTTTCTTTACTTAAGAGTCTTCCCCATGTGAGATCCCAATTAAAATAATCTAAGTTGAACTTAGGAATGTTTTGTAAAGAATTACAGCTGACCGGGAATGAAATATCAGGACAGTAATAATGGCAAAGATTTTTAATTTAATACTGTTTTGTGAGATGTCCTAAAATCTGACGTGTGATGAACCCAAGTTAATTGAGAACTTTTAAATTATTAATTAAACTAGGTTAGACAATGAATAATTGAATACTTATTATAAATTAATTATTAATTTTTACCTAACGTTTTTTGTTGAGATGAAAAGGTAAATTAATTGGAATAATTAATTATGGCCACTAAACAAATATGAATTAACCTATTATAAATATTAGCAGATTGGCATAAAACTAGGGTTTTTAATTATGTATTATTATGATAAATAAATTAGTCAAATGTAGTGTTTGTTGTAAAATTAAATATGTTTTTCCAATTGTCTCTCCTGTATATGTACATCACACTTTTTAAAAATATTTTTTTATGCAGTGTAAAACAATAATATTTACTTTTATTGCATGTTTTTACATTTTGTTTTATTTTATGGCTGTGTAAAGTAAAGCAAGGCCTTTCTAAGGGGTAAAATAATGGTTTGCGCTTGAAAATGAGTGCTTTTTTTACGTTATCATCAAAAAATTAGGGTTAAGTGTGTAAGTTGTTAAATATTGGTTGAACGTTGTAGCGTTCACAATGTTCGGGGCTACCATGTTTATTTTTTTTCACACGCCGAGCGAAGCAAGTTACGAGCACGCGTGACGATGTGTACACAAGTGATACGCCGCCCCGTTTAATAGTTGCCGAACTTTAAATGATTTAATCAACATGCACAGGATATTGCCAAGAGTCAAGATAATTAAAACATAATTACAAGCGGGGAACGAGACATCTGACAATATAGCCTAATGGGCTCTGGGAGTCAGAAGTTCATTTCATGGCCAAACTGCGCCCTGGGAATGGAAAGCGGTCGGATTCACTGGAAATTAAAGGTAATGCCGGGTACACATCGTCACCTTAATGGGAATAATTTCCGAAACGCCTCCCTAAATTGACTCGGAATCAAATCTTCCCTTAGATGCGATTAGCTCGCCCGCCCTAACAGCCCTCCGTCGCCCTTCGACAGGACCAACGTTTTATTCACGAGATAGCCGAGTTTCCAGGGCACGTAGCCTTATCAGCCGGGCATACGTATGTTGCCGTCGGAAACTTTGCCCGAACCCGCCGGGGATATCGTTTTGACCCCAACTCCCAATTACCAGACTTATATTCAGTAACAGTTATAACAGCTTGTGTGGTTTTCGGTTTAAACAAAGCCACACCACTTCCTTTGCTCCTCCATTTAAAACCTTTTTGCTTTCTATACAGGAACTTCGGGTACAACTTTGCCACTAGATTCTACATTCAAAATTGAACCAAAAAGTCCTAATTAACTATGCCCCGAATCTCCACAGCTTCGGAGTTATTCCTCTTTATATGTTTTTTTTTTTTTTTTTTTTTTTTTTTTTTTTTTTTTTTTTTTTTTTTTTTTTTTTTTTAGATATCCGACCTTGCTTCAAATAAACAATAATCTCCAAAACTAAAAGATTTTGGACAAATCCGTAGATACGATTGAAAACTACGTTAAATTTCCAAAAAGATGTAATAAATACTAAACTTGTAAATTCTTGTGAATTAGGCGTTTTAGTGGCCTGAAATTTGAAAAATATTTTTTTTTTCAAAGTTGAAAAATTTACTATGGCGATTCTAAACTACGATTTCCAAACCTAGAGACTAGCAAATTTCAGAAAACGTACTCCATTTAATATCCTTTTCAGGGCCCGTTGCACCAACTTCGTTTAACCTTGGTTCAGTACTGAACGGAGTTCAACACAAATATTGATCCGAGATCAAGTGATGAACGTCGATCAATTCTGAACGGTCGTCGAGCTCGGGTTAAACAGGGTTCAGAGTTGAACAACGTTCTTTTGATAATATAACCTGCGCGTTGTTTAACCGTATATTGAGATAGATCGAAATGGACCCATTTTTACCTAGTTATTTAGAGGAATTAACAGATGATGAAGATTTCCTTGAGTTAATAGCTCTACATATAAACCAAGAAAGGGTTTTTAGAACCAGACAGGAACATTTTCACGAATGGGATAACGATGAATTCTTCAATAGATTCAGAATGACAAAGAATGCAGTGAACTTCGTGGCCCACCTCGTTTTTTTCACATGGGCACCTTTTTCGGAAAGTTTTTTTTTTCCACTTTTCTTAATATTTTCGTACTTTCCTTTTAAAACGGCACTGCTTCTCGCAGTAACCCCATGAGAGTTATACTCCGCTGTAATCTGTTGCCAACAGTCTGCCTTTTGTTTGGCACTTACGGCTTCTGTCTTTTTGTTTTCCACAATGAGGACATATTTCCGAACTAGATCTAACAAAATATTCTCCTCAGTTTTTGTGAAATTCGCCGCCCGTTTTTTGTCGGACATATTTTGAAATAATAAATGAAATAACACAAACAACGAAACAAACAATGGATATAGATAAAAACTACAAACTAAAACTAATTGAAAGACTCTAAAAATTACTTAAACTGAATAAAATACAACAAAAACTACTTAAATTAAAACTAATTAAAGACTATAAAAACTATAAACTTACTACCTAGTGGTTCAATAAACAATGAAATATCTAAAAATAAAATACAAAATAAAAGCAAAAAAATTAAAGTGGTTAAACAAATAAAGAATATAGATTGAAAAAATAAAAAACAGTAAAAAAAAACAATGAAATCAACACAAAAAGACTAGGGAAAGCGGTACAGCAAACAATGCGAACAATGAAAAACTACGACGTATAGCTATAACCGTACAAAAAGGCTATAATCAGTTGTACCAACGACTGGTTGAACAGCGATCAGCTGAACGGCGGTCCCCTGCACATGGTGCAACGCTCCCGAACTCTGAACTTCGTTCAAATTGTGAACGACGTTCCAGTGAACCCGGCTTGAACCGTGACTGGTGCAACGGGGCCTCAGTGGTATAAATGCTTTTTAATTACTTTTTTCAAAGATGAAAAAATTGATGAAGGAAAAGAAAAAGCCGTAGTTGGAGGGTTGGTAAGGTGGTATAATAAAAAAATAATAAAACTTAAAGTAATTTTGAATGAATTTAGTAAAAGTGTTTTAAGTTGGTTATATCAATATGTATATTTATGGGTTATATTTTAATTAGGAGTTATCATTGTTTGAAGCAAGGTCGTGAAAACTTAAAAAATCAGAAAAAGGTGAATAACTCCCAGATTCGGACCATAGTTAATTAGGATTTTTTGATTCCATTTTGAATGTAGAATCTACTGGCAAAGTTTGTAACACGAGTAGCCGAACACTGTACAATCGCGGATCATCGTAATATGTAAAAGTCACTAAATATCAATGGTATACTTCATTTTAGTATAAAAATTCGCACCATACAGGAAAAGAATATTCGTTGTTCTAGCCTAGACCCTTCTAGATAGATGTTTTTAGGCTTAAGGTTTCTAGGTTACTTTTAGCTTCGTGTCCGTATGTAGTTGCAATTTATTAATAGAATCCCATTTTTTTCGTTTTTCTCGATATTTATTTATTTAGAAATCATGAGATGCGGTCTGGTGTGATGTAGTTTTCAGAAAAACATTTTCTTTATCGTGCCAACGTTTCCATCTTTATTGAGATCATCTTCAGGGCTCAAAGTGTTTTTCTTCTGTGTAATTGTGCCATTCTTGCGTGTCATGTCGAGAGTGCTAGTTTTTAAGTTAGTCGTTGAAAAGTAGTGTTTTTTTCGGGTTTCAAATTGTATGGAGATAGTTTTTAAGTAACGCTATTTTTATCGCCATTTTTTTCACCTCAAAAACAAGAACTGTTTTTTTTTTCTTCCGGGTATTCGTAAGAGCAGGGTTATATCAAACTCCAGGGAGCCGGGAATTTTGAAAAAAAAAGCTCATTTGTGTGCTGTGTTCAAATGCAGGGCAGCTGGATTCGAACCCGGGACCTTACAATGATGAGCACCACATCATCGCTTAAACCGTTGAGGCCACCGACACCCCCTCTTTCATTGTCATTTGTACGATATTGTCATCAGTCCACATCCGAAAATCTACCGTCTGCTCCAGCTTAGAATTAGAAAGTGAGCTTTCACTACCTGCCCATTTGAATCTAGTTGGGTTGGCTACAGCTGAAATTTCTATACCTGCAGTAATAAGAAAGTCAAAGAAAAGTTAAGGCTGATGACGGAACACTAGCAAGCGTGGTTTTGTATATCCAAGCACTGCGGCCTTCTGGACTTTTTTTAACTTCTAGTTCCTTAGTTCAGTTCAATCGAAGGTTAACAACAAAAGTAGAACGTTGAAGGTCAATCTACATTATTATTTAAAGCTTTTGTGTAGTGCTAATTGATCAGGTCACAAAGCTTTATTAAGGGCTCCCGTGTCTATCCTTCAGGCATAGGCTTTTTCTCTTTCAGGAGTACGACTCTCAGATTGCACAGGCTTCAACAGAAGTTTCACTGTTTCTTCTTACAGACTTGTTTCTACTGATCCAAGTAAAAACAAGAAGAGAAAAATCGAGGCGATGCGTCGTTCATTGTTGTTGCATATAACCTGACAGACGTAGCGGTCGTACCCGCCTGTCGGTTTTTAAACCGAGTCGGTCGGTGGCGGAGACGACCCAACGCGTCGGTTTTGAAAACGCGGTGAGTGGTACCGAAGTATTTCATCAGCCCTGACCCACGTGGCTCTTCGAGCTCTTCGTACCCCATCTTGAAGGGTTGTTTGTTTGTCTTCTTATTTAATTTTAAGATGCAAAAAATAGACGTGGAGAAAAAAATTTGTAATGCGGCATTTTATTTTACTATGTAACTCCTCAAAACTGCCCATTTACATCCTCGTAAAGTTAAAAAATTCTTCAGCGTGTTTCCTTATCACTGAAAACAAATTCTTAAAATGCCCTCTTTCGCTTCTCTTCTCGACAATTGGATGAACCCACATTCTCCTGTGTTTTTTCTCCATTCTCTTCTTCTAACGATAGTAGAACAGAGATACCAGAAGTATCTCTTCATCCATGGGAACTCTGCAAACTAATACACGAAGTTACATACAGTTACAGATCAATATATCTATTAAACAGGACTTGTTATACAAACTGCAAAATAACACCTTGCGACGTTCAATGCTTATATGCACTGCTGTAGGATACATTTAATAACTGAGAGAAAAGAAAACCGCTTCGGCCGAAACGCACATCATACCGCTGCATATGTCACAACCTAGCAAAACCGCTCCGTGTGTCAGCGCCCTAACATATGACTCCGAGTTTGCAGAGTCCAGTCAGCAGCCCTATTATCCTAGTCCTAACGGTTTAGGAGTCAGCGGTAGTCCATAAATAAACTTTCTCTCATGTCACTTTTTTAGTTGACGAGTCATAATTGAACCGAAGGCAAATTAAATTGCTCTTCCTTTAATTAAATAGATTTTTAATAAGAAAATTCAGTCCACTAAATTTCTATCGTGCGACCTGCCAACTCGTATGGTTCAACTCTTAACAATCAAAGCAAAACAATCTAGGAACTTTGTATATACAAGTTTATATCGTTACATATTAATACAACTAGTTATTTGCCATTAGCTAGCAGTTGATTGAAAATGAATAAACATTAGCCTATAAAGCACTTAAGAAAGAGTGTCAGAATAGCCTATGATTAATATGTTGTCTAAGCGAGTTGCTAGTAATGAATTTTAAAGAAAGTTTTTTATCTAGTAGAAAAATAAATTAAATAATTGAAAAAGCAGTTATGACCAAGCAATAAAAAAGAAAAAGAAAGCATAATTCCAATCAGCCACCGTTGGTTTCCGTTACAGCAAAGACTCGCGATGGACTGTTTTCTTCCGTGGTACTTTCTGGAACTTTAACCCTTTCGCTCTCCAGCCCGTTACACTTCTGGTAAAAGCGATAAGGCTCGTTAGGACGAAAGGCGGAACGGACAAAGTGCCCAAGAGGTACAGATCGATACAGGGAGATAGGACAGGAGGACCGGCCGACAAACTGCCGCCGATTCGGCCAAATCTACTATGACCTCTTGGAATGAGATCGCCTCAGATAGACATCTTAAACGTTTCTTGTTGCGATATACTTAAACTTTAAAGGTGCTTCACTATAGTCCATTACTGTTCCCCCTGGAATCCGATTTTATTAAAAAGAACTACAAACCCCGATATCCCTCGAAAACAAATTGTAAATATCAGTTAATCCCATTCAATATTGCTTTATTTATTATAGTATTAAATCTTTGGACGTACAGAATTGATCTGCAGGCAATCTTTTGGGAAATTTATTCTTAAGATCTGCGGGGTGGTACAGCTCCAACATCATTAGTGCTGGGTGTGACGGCAAGAAGTCAAAATGGATAAGACACACCAAAACAGACAATGATGAACAAAATCATATTTAAGATGAAAGTCTCGAATTGGTTCTATTTAATTTATACAGGAACTAGATGTACTTTTTTTGTTTGCACCTTACTAGAAAGCAGCCATGAAAATTTTCCAAAATAATTGAAAATGGTTACAAGTCTCAAATATTGTAAGGTAGTAGCTAATAAGCATACCTCTAAATCTAGTATTGATCGACTTAACTTTAAGGTTTAACTGTTTCATGTTTCTAGAGACACTTTAACAAAGGTCATGTCATTTTAATTTTAAACACCTAGCTGAACTTCGTAACATAGCCTGCATACTAATTCCTCCGATTGTCTTAGCCTTGTGATCTTCAATAAGTTGACCTTTAACGAAAATGTGACCTTGAAACCGTGAAATAGTTCCTCCAGTTGTATTTCAACGTACCTTGAACATGCCCTGTAACTTTCTGTTTTGTTCAGTTAAAAGTTTAGATGCTGACCGGATAACCTTGAGGTTTGTTGCAAGTCTATTGCTTGTTGATATAATAGACATTTGTATGTGGTGGGAATGGTAGAAGCCAGTGTAGGTGCCGTCAATAAGAGGTCACACCAATGCATATTCTATATCTGAAAAAATTTGTTGGCAAAGGTACTACCGGAAAAAAAAAATTCAACACAGTAAATATAACTGACGAGCCACATTCAAAGCTAAATAAAATACTAAAGATGGTTGGATATTACTCAATTCACTAATTTCGTGGTCCGCTAGACCAATTAATATCTTACAATTAAGGTTTTCAGTTGAGATAAAAAAGTCAATGGCACGAGCGGGATTCGAACCCACGATCTTCGGCTTGATACGCCGCTGCTCTACCACTTGAGCAATCATGACCTCGATCCACCCGGAACCAACTTCCCACCTCAACCACATTTTTTGAATTTAAAAATGACAAAAAGGAGGGAAAAATTCGGACCTGATTACTCTATTTGATGGATCTACCCAAAAACAAGACGATTCTCAAGTTCCACACGCATACAATTTTTACATTCCAGTGGTAAAGGAGTCACATTGTAGAAGGGGATTGAGGTAATTCAAAACCCCCGTGGAGTTGGATTTCGCGCAAAAACGATGGACGTTACTATTTTTTTTTAAAGTATTTTATTAATTGGTGATGTACAGCCTAATACCTCACTACTACAAGTAAACCGTCAGATGGAATTTTGGACTTTGTGTTTATCCTTCACATAATTTTATGTTATTGCATGAAAATAGAAAGTCAATCCAAGGTCAAAATAAATGCCAGAATACATTACTTCTTCTTTTGATTTAAAGGCAATAGGTAAAGGTTTGTATGGTCTATTGGGCTTTCTCAAAGTGAAGTTTTCTACCCTATTCAATTTTCCTTTGAAGATTATCTTGAAAGGACTTTTGAGCTATTTGTGTGACCCTACTGTGTCGTCTGTAAAAAGGGCTATTGCAATGATGTTGCAAGTGATGTCATAAAAATACATTTGGAACTATTATTGTACAATAAAACAAATCTTTCAAAGTTGTCTTACGTTTAAGACTTAGTACTTTTATTACCGGACTTAGCGCTAAAAAAATATACCTGCAAATTTAATTATTTAACGGATCAGTCTGCAAGCTGGGATTACTTCGTGAGAGTAAAATATTAAAGTGGCTAACATCTAACCTCTTCTCATCTGCTCGTGCACTGATGCCGACCGATAATCAATAGTCCGTTGGTTTAACCTAATCCGGAATTTTTATTAATTAAAACACACAAAAAATATTCAAAGGTTTTAAACAATAAAGAGTTTTGAAGTATTTATATTCTTAATTATTTTAATCAAGTAAGTTGGTGGCATTTAAAAATGTGAAAAAAAAAGGGTTTTATGGAAATAAATGATAAGAATAATTACAATTAATTACGGTTTTTAGTTGAGATAAAAAAGTCAATGGCACGAGCGGGATTCGTACCCACGATCTTCGGCTTGATACGCCGCTGCTCTGCCACTTGAGCTATCGTGACCTCGATCCACTCGGGCACCAACTTCCTATCTCAACCCCACCTTTCGAATTTTCCCTCGTTTTTGCCTCCGAGTGGATCGAGGTCACGATAGCACAAGTGGCAGTGCAACGGCGTATCAAGCGGAAGATCGTAGGTTCGAATCCCGCTCGTGCCATTGACTTTTTTATCTCAACTAAAAACCGTAATTAATTGTACTATATTAATTGGTCAAGCGGACCACGAAATTAGTGAATTTGATAAGAATAATATTTTCATTTTGATTCTCCAGGTCCCACACCTCGGCAGTTTTATTTAATAATTTTAAGTAAGGCAGTTGAATCGTGGCCTGGGAGAGAATTATAATTCGCCGGTCAATAAAACAGCGATTTAAATTGCGAGGTAATTTCGTGGACGATGATCTTTAGGGAGGAATGTACGCAAGTCGAACGAACAGAAATTCCAGTTTCGTCAGATTTGCCTAGTGTGCCATTTTTTCCCTCCTCCCTGGTTCTTTTCTTTTTTCTTTTTTTCAGGCAGCCAGTGAAGGGATTAGAGCGGGGGATGCCGCCGCCCCCATCAATCATCCCAGCCGGGGTTTTTCGTCCCATTACCTATCAATGCCCGCCTCCCAAAAATGCCCCATTTTCCACCGCCCCAGCATTATATACAACTTATTCCCCTATTTTAAAACATTTTTCGTTGTGTCGAGGGTTGTGCCGTTCTACACAATAATAAAATATTCGCTAGTATAAACTAAAATTTTGCCATTGCGTACATTGTAAAAAACAATAACTAAACGAGCACAAAAACTATAGTTCAACAGTTTATGCTATCATTACCACAATTCAAAACGATTCAATAGGCAGAGAGTAAAATGGTCAAAAGGTGAGGCAGCAGAGTATTTCTTCAAATGAGGTCATTGCCAAGGAAAACACCGACAGTTAAAACAATATTTGTCCATTAGATATATAAATCTAACGGATCTAGAAGCTTCAAATTTAATAGGATCGTTGCCCAACCTCACTATACTAGAGGAATTAATCAAGACCTTAAGAATATCTGGTTGAAGATGATGGTGATAAATTAGGTAAAATTGATTATACAGTACAAAGAGATGGTTCTCTGTACACACTGTTAAAACTTTCGCCAATACTGCCGGAGGACACGTGGTATAAGAAGCAGGTCTAAAATGGTATAAGGTGTAAATAGAAGTGTTAGGAAGGATTAACAGATTTGAATAAATGTGTGGTGTTTATTGACCGTTAATTAATAATTATTTGAAGATCGTGAGATGCGGTTTGGTGTACGTAGGTTTTAGAAAAACATTTTCTTCATCGTGGCAACGTTTCGACTTTTATTGAGATCATCTTCAGGTCCTGGGATTTATAAACTTGTATAAATTATACAAATATGTGAATTACAAAATGATAGAAATTCTAAAATGTTTATAAATGCCAGTCCCTGAAGATGATCTCAATAAAAGTCGAAACGTTGGCACGAGAAAGAAAATGTTTTTCTAAACCTACTTCATACCAGACCGCACCTCACGATCTCCAAATAATGATTTGAATAAACTTGACTAAACGGGAACGGATCTTTAACTAAGGAAACGTTAAATAATGAGTATGGAGAACAAGGAGTTTAAAAATTCTTCTGAAGACATTGGATTAGAATGATTCGATTATTTGGATAAAACATGGCTTGAAGATATCTCGCAGCTCTGCTCCGAATGTTTTTTGAAGCGGTAATTTTTTCTTTACAGTTTTATCCGATGTCGGACCTAAAAGTGTAGTTATTCTTCTGTTTAGGATTTTCGTTCGAGCCTTGAGTGATAATTCCAGGTATTTAAATTGTATAGGTATCTATAGTTTCTTGCTTTTAACGTAGGTTAGGATGTTTATAGTAACGTAATTTTTATGGTACCTTGTTCACTTTTCTACAAGCTCAATGTGCTCCTGCATACTAGAAGTCGCTAGGGTATGATAGTAATTAAAAGATAAAATATCGGAATCGTTCTCGTAAGTTGTAATTTTGTTGAGATTTATTAGTGAGTCAGCAGTATAAATCGGTATCATGATCGATCTTGTATATTTGAACTCATAGTTGCAACTTACTTTAAAGGAACGATCTGCTTAGGGAGGAGTGAATAGGATCTGACTTAGTATAAGGAGAACGATAGCTTCTTCAAAACAGAGGAAAGTGTCAACATCTCAATAGAAATAATAAATGAGGAGTGAGCGTGGTGTTTATTCCTTTTTAAAAAGATAGTTCCTACTCACAGTAAGTTGTTTTGCAACGATCCGGATTTCGAGCCTTTTAGCTCATCATCAGGTTGAAGGACTTCTACAACCACGTCTCTCGACATGAATTGCCAAAGTGAACCCGCTGATACCTCCGCCAACGCGACCTTTCAATTAACAGCTGATTTTTTTTATTGGCGCTCAATTTGAACGTGCGAAACGCGGAAATTATAACACAAATATTATACTAGTAAATACTTAATATTATTAAATTACTATAAAAATAGTAACAATTAAAATATATAGTTTAATTATTTGGATGTTTGATATTATTTATGTACATATTTAAAATGGGAGGTAGAACAAAATCTGTTATATTATTAATGCATTTATCACCATGTTCAATTTTACATTTTTTAATTTCAAATTTCTCAAACCAATCTGGTTCTTCCCCTTTGATGAAACTATGTAACACTTGTATTTAAATTTCAATTGAAATTATGTTGTGTTTCTTTTAGATGGTCTTTAAATTCCGAAAATTTGCTCGATTTAGGCAAGTGTTCTTTTACTCTTGTTTTTATTTCTCTACCACTTTTTCCTATATATTTAATATCACAATCATTACAATTGTGTTGGTAAACCCCGCTTTTTGCCAAGTTGTCTACTTTGTCTTTAGGTTTTGAGAGGATGTTTTTAAGTGAACCCGTAATTTTAAAAGCTATTCTAAAACTTTCGTGTTTAAAATTTTACTAACTTTTCCGATAATTCACCAATGTATGGCAAACAACGGAAACCTAAGGATTCATTTGTCGTGGGGGGGGGCTGAGACCTATTGTTGATTCGTTTAAAGTTAATTCTTTTATTCTTTTAACTAGCAATATTTCTTGATACCCGTTGTTTTTTGCTAAGGTTTTAATAGTTTTTAATTCTTTTTTATAGTTATCAGGTGTTAGCGGAAGTTTTAACATCCGGCCTATGAGCCAAATGAAACTAGCAGTCTTTTGGGGCCATGGGTGGGAAGAATCCGCTGGTATCATAGTGTCTGTAGTTGTGGGTTTTCTATATACGACTATTTCTATTAGGTTGTTTATTATGGACAGTTGTAGGTCTAAAAAGTTCCATAATATTTCATATTTTATTTTTATATTTTATATTCCATATCTTAATTGTTATTATTTTCATAGTAATTTAATAATATTAAGTATTTACTAGTATAATATTTATTTGTGTTACAATTTCCGCGTTTCGCACGTTCAAATTGAGCGCCATTAAAAAAATCAGCTGCTAATTGAAACGTCGCGTTGGCGGAGGTATCAGCGGGTTCACTTTGGCAATTCATGTAGAGAGACGTGGTTGTAGAAGTCCTTCAACCTGATGATGAGCTAAAAGGCTCGAAATCCGGATCGTTGCAAAACCACTTATTGTGAGTAGGAACTATTTTTAAAAAAGGATTGTGTCAACATCTCTGTAATATAGCTGAATAGTTGAACGATGAAGACGAAAACCAAATTGAAATGAATGGTTTTATGTATTCCTAGGATGGGTATTAAGCTAGTAAAAGAATTTCCATATTAGAGGAAAATGAGAGGTTAGTATACATATCTGAAAAATAATTGTGATCCTACAATATTGTTAAGAATATTGGTTTTATTTAAAACCATTTGACAATGTTATTGTACGTCTTTATGCTTTGTGCGCATAAATAAAATAATAAATTATAAAAAAACAACTAAGTGTCGTAAATAAGACAGTTGTTTTTAAAACAATGTTACCATTGTGCTGTTTGTGACAAAAGGGAAAGAAAAATTACAATCTCCCCTGAATTTATGGCAGGGTATGAAACTTTCTATCTTTATAATATTTTCGTCCCACCTATTGAACGTTCCGTCGGCTCGGGTTCGGCCACATTTAAAAAAGAGAAAAAAAGCGAGTCGATATAGAATTACTGTCGGCCCTCGATGGCGTCGTTTATAACGTTTATGGCTGTCCTTTTATTTCGTCCCTTTTGCGGTCGGAATACGGGAGAAGGACGTAGCGATCCGGGTTGGTCGTTACGGCGACAATCCCAGCCCTCTAAGAGGAGGCGGTTAGCCTGAAGGGTACATAAATAGCGGCGTTGTGGCGAGATAAGGCGGACCATGGGATTGGGTCCGGCGGTTGGACAAGCCGGCGGTCACCACCTTGGATTACGGACCCTCTTGTACCCCCTTTAAACAATTCTACCTAGAAACGGTTGGAAATGGCCTCCAACATCCGATAAAAAAAGCCACTACGTGCCATTTTAATTTAACTTTTAAAGGCTTTTTTCTACTTTTCCGGATTATCGGTTTTCCATCGGCTTTTTTTATCACAGTAAAGATCATCCATCATCGTTCCCATCTATCACCACGGATGTTTAATCATCATTTCACCTTCCTTCAATTCAACTAACAATTCTAAATATTTTTGACAGTATTTAAACAAAAATCATTGTAACATAGTTTTCTCTCAATTCAATGATGGACAAATTTTATGATTTATTTTTCCGGGTAGAGTTAAAATACAGGAAAATGTAAAGTAAACAGGTCCACAACAAATATAAAATTTACACCCGACCACTTTGATAAGAATAAGAGGCCGTTCGTTAGACCCTCAATGAACAGTTTTCCCCGACTGATTGATCGGCACTAAAGGAAATAGTAAACGATCTCTTCGATCTTCCGTCTCGTCAGTCCGCTTTTCTCAAGAGGACATTAAAAAAAACAGAGATTACCCTCCACGGTTGAGTTGTGCCATTTATTTTGCCCTTCACCTGCCAAGAAAGGGGGGGAAAATGATTCCCACAACGATGCCCTTTCCCTGTCGCGCCTTTTTACAACGGGAAATCGAAATGTCCTAACGATAAATCTTTCAATTCCCGTTCAGATAAAAAAATGGGGACAAAAAAAGCTTTAAAAATGTTTAATATGGCAGCCTCATGTAGTCTTTTTTAACGGTAAATAATAAATGAGAATTTCTCAACAGAAATTACATGATTTTTTAGCAGGCCATGGCTGGTTGCAGGTTCTATGATAATACTGATTTTTTTCAAGAGTAATTACATATTTATCTTTTTTAGTACTAAAGTTTTTTTTTCTTTTGGCATGTACCATTTATGTGTGGTCATTAGTGACCATTAATCGATAATTATACAGAAATCGTGAGATGCAGTCTGGTGTGATGTACGTTTCAGAAAAACATTTTCTTTATCGTGCCAACGTTTCGATCTTTATTGAGATCTTCTTCAGAGCCTGGAATTTACAAACATTGTTTACATTTAATAAATACATGTAGGGTGTGGAAAAAAGTGAATTTATACAATGCAAAATAATTTTTTTTTAATATTCAATCAAAGTATTTCTACTCATTGAAAGTGTTTGTATTCTGTGTAATTGTGCCGTTCTTGCGTGTCGTGTTCAGAGTGCCAGTGAGATATTGCTGTTACTGTTGCTCAGGCCCTGAAAATGATCTCAATAAAGATCGAAAGGTTGGCACGATAAAGAAAATGTTTTTCTGAAACCTACATCACACCAGACCGCATCTCACGATTTCTGAATAATGTACCATTTACGTTCATCTATGCATATAAGTGCATCTGCGATGTAAGTGCACATTCATACTTTTAGTGCGTTTTACAGTTTAAACTGAACGACGGTGGCCACAACGGTTGTTGATACGGCGTTCATGACTGTAAGGTAAAGGTCTCGGGTTCGAATCCAGCGGCCATGCATTCGAACGACATATTTACGAATGGTCTTTTTTGTTCAAAAACACCGGCACCCCGTGGGTTGATAACTCTGCTGTTTCGAACACTCGGAAAAAACAACAAAAAAACCCTGAAATTCTAGGAGGGGTTTTTGGTACTCTCTAAAAAATGCTGCGGGGTTCAAATAGTTCAAATAACCTCGAAGTTGAAGTACCCTCGTTAAAACCAAAATAAACATAAAATGAATAAATAAATTAAAAAAAAACCCTCAACGATGCCCATAAACGTTAAGCCAATATTGAAGGAAATTCCTATAGGTTGAAAAACTAACTTTCAGGTTTCCAGAGGTCTTTCCTGTCGACAATTCCAAACAAAATTTTAACTATTAATCATCAGTCAATAGATCAATACTTACGTCAATTTATACTTGATTTTGTTGGAAGGTTGGCAAAATAATGAAGGCATTAGCTAAACTAACAGCACTGTCATAAAAAAAGACTTTCCTACTTCCTGGTATCTTTCCAATCCACAGATTTGAGCCAATGTAGTCCATATATCGTGTGTCAATAAATCAATAATTGGGTCAATTTTTAGTGATTTATGTTGAACAGTAACATAATTAAAGAAAAATGGTATTCGATGAGCAAAAACAGACTTTCAGGCTTCCTGGTCTTTACCCCAAGACAAATCCAAACTTAATTTTAACTTATAAATCGTACTCAACAGATCAATGATTACGTGGGGTTATATTCGGTCATCTTGAAAGGTTGACAAGATATTAAATGCACTAGCTGAAGTAAGAGCTCTGACCTAAAAAATACACTTGCTTATTTCCAGGGTTCGTTTTGGTCCACTAATTTAGAACAATTTTAGCAATTAGTTTATTAATCCGTAGATTAATAATTGTGTCAATTTCTGAATTATGGTGATAAGTAAGGGAGATATTAAAGTAAATTGTTATATAATGGACAATGTCACAAAACAGTAGATTTTCAGGCTTCCTGGTCTATTCCCCCTCGACAAATCCAAAGTAAATATTAACTTAAAGATCGTACGTCAATAGCCCAATAATAAATCATAATAATTTATATTGATGAAAGAGTGACCAGATATTAATGCCACTAGGTAAATACTGTACAAGATACAGAACACATGATTGATATAAAAGATATAGTATACTTTTTTTTACATTCGGAGGTCTTTTTGTCAGGTTAATTGGAACCAAATAATGATCATTAGTCAATGGGTCATAATTATGCGAATGATACATAATTATATTGTTAAGTTAGCAAGATATTAAAGAGAGTAGATTACTTTCAAACGGATCTATACACAATTCCAAAAGTGTTGTAATCTTGGGATCATCGTTGGAACTGAACGATTCTATCATCAAAGTGTATTTACAAGTAGTGAAAAGGATCAGTCGGACGTAAAGCAGAAGGAAGCCGTCTTAGAGCCGTCGCAGGTGTCAAACACTGTAATTAATAACCGTGATGAGTAATTAACGAGGGCTATTAATTACACCCCCCTCTGGGTAGCTGAAGATTCATGCCGGCAGTTTTGCCATTGAACCACGGCATTGTGCCCGGGTCGTCATTTGGACCAAAACGACAGTCATTAATCAAATCATTTTCAACTTGTCACCCAGGGGCGGACGGTCGCAGTTTACAAAATTCAGGTTTTGTTTTGTTATTCTTTGCATGTCTGGCCAAACACGAAACGGTGGCCAATTGTAATTTGTGTTATAAGTTTAAATTGAATACAACTAGTAATCTGTTCGTCCTACCCATTGGGTTTGTCTGTATAAAGTTTTCCCTTTCAGCCTTTCGAAATCTATTATAATACTTTTTTTTAAATATCAAGTCCTCGAATAACCATTTTTCAGCTTGTGATATTATAGTTTCAAATTCAGAACGGTGTAATTGAACTTCCTGTTGGTGTCTTTACGTTATCCAGCTACCGGAAACTCTCTCGCCCTCTCACTCCATCACACTCACCCTCTCTGTCGGAAATTTCCGTCCCGTTGGCCTGTGAAATTATGCTGGCCGAAGCGCGAGTTTATGAACCGTTCCCGGCAATTCGATCAAAAGCGCCCTTCGCCCGCTTCAGCTCGCTCCTGGGCTTTTTGGACCCTTTAAAATAAGGCATCTTGTCTGATAATTTAATATTATTGCCTAACGAGATAATTACGAGTTTATTATATTTTAGTCTAGTTCTATGAGTTTATTTGTAATGAGCGAGAATAATAAAACTAATTAGCCGCCATTTTATTATAAATTAATTGATAAACCTCCTAATTAAAATAATTTCTATACTAATAACCTTCATCCTACGGATGTAATCCAAGGTAGATGAAACATTACCAAGAGTTTGGATATAAATTGACTGGTCCACCTAGTCTCAACTGGCCAAGGTTTATTTTACTACTTTTCTGAAACATTTTTCTAATCAATCTTATCAGAGAATTATATTCAATGCTATGCAACTGATAAAATACATATCGATGATGTTATGACCACTCCTAAATTGATTCAGGAAATATTGTCAATTTTGCAACCTTTAGTATTTATACTGTTGTTAGTAGTATTTATTCAAAATATTGGTACAAATATAACTAATAAGTTCACAATAATTTGTATTAACATGAATATGTTTTTGAGCTGGCAGTCATAATTGTTTTTTCTATTTGTTGAGTTAGGTAAGGTTAGGAATGTTGAGGTTTAGTTAGGTAAAATTCGACAAGTTAAGGACGCTTAGGTTAGGTTGTGTGATTGTTAAATCGGACAGCGAGTGTATGGTCAGGTTGGGTAGCGTTAAGAATTTCTAGGTTAGAAATTGTTAAGTTAGGTAGCATTATGTTTGGTTAGGTTAGGGTAGGTATTCTTAGGTTAGGAATGTTTAGGTTGGTAGCGTTAGAATTAGGGTTAGGATTGGGCTTAATTAAAGTCCAGTATATTTTGTGTTAACATGGATGTTTTTTGGGGCTGGATACACAAATGTTTGCGTAATACATTTTTTAAAGTGTTGGGTTTTGTTTGGTTTGGAATGAGACGTTAGGAAAGGTAGGGTTAAGTTAGATGTGGGTTAACTAGGATTGGTTAGGTTAGGTAGCATTAGAATTAAGGATAGGCTTAGGCTAGGTTTTTTTTATAAGAGAATTGAAATTTTATTTTAAAAAGTGTACCTTTTAGTCCAAAGTATTGGATTATTTTAATCAGAAGGGTGTGTTAGGAGAAAATAGAGTATTTATTTTTTATTTGTATTGTGATTCTAGAGTGTTTGAATGCTTTTTCCAAAATTTCCCTGTGCATCAATCGATATAAAAAATTTAAAAGCCATTTCCGGCCTGAGTTTTCACGTCTCACAATGAGGATGATTTATCTCGGTTGCGTCTGGAATTTATTCGTTTCCGATGTGAGATGACAGTCGGCGGGGCGCTTAATGGGGCCGAGGGCGGCATTCACCGAAGGTTGTGTCTCATAACGTGATTGAAGGGACTCCTCGAGATGAAAGAGATCAGAGGAAGGGTTGGTGGTCTCACCCTTTCACCGGGAGGAAACTTAGGAAAAGGGGTTGTGGGGCGGATAATCGCGATCCTTCTCTCCTCTAATTGCCACGGCCACCTAATGTTTCCTTACGTATATATGAAAATTATTTAACCTTCATTGTTCCAGGAGAAACTCGAGGGCAACTTTTAATTACCCACTATTTCACGGGCTTTATCCGTTTTAATTCATTTTATAATGTCCTCCTCCCTTTTTTTTATTATCGCCGGTTATGAGGTGCTTTAAATTCCATCAGCAGAAAACAGGCATCACATTGCCTTCTCAGTGTATTTTAACAGATTTACAGATTATAAAAATTAAAATTTTTTACTTCATTTTTCTAATGAACATTCAAAACCAACTGATAACTCAATTATTTAAATATTCAATTTTTCCTACATAAAAACATTTTGCTTAAATAACTACTATGATGTTTTATTATCTTTATGGTACAGTAATTGTGATAAAAAAAATATCTAAAATGAAGCCGGCGTAAAATGTTTAAAAGAGATACAGAGAAGAAATAGACAAAAGGTAATTTACAAGCACGAAAATAAACATAAAACATGTAAATTACCAGAGTTTGTTACTATCGTTTAAATTTTCAACATTACTTTTTATTTCTGTAAGGTCAACAGAACGTAGTGTACATCGTTGTAACCGAATATCTTTTTACAGTCGTCTACTATTTATTTGTTCAAAAAATTTAAAATAGTAATAAAACGTAATGAAAACTACAAGCGAGTAAACGTGGACCGTTTACCGTCAAACTTGCCGCAAAACGAAAGCTGAAGTAAAACTACTTGACAAACTACAATCTAAGTTGAAACTTAAAAGGGAAAGTTAATTTTGATGTACTAAAAACGCCTGGAGTAAAATGACAAACAGAAAGTTACAAACGGATCCGAAAAGTTTTGTTTTACTTACCATGTACAGAAATCAAATTTGTATTTAACGCTTTATTTACAGATATTCTTTTATTCATAAAAAGAAAATATTTTGGATCATTTCACCTACAATTTACATATATTTCCAAACACCTGGTCATTTACTTGAGATAAACACGTTTTGATGTAAAACACTTTAGCTAAAGCGACAAATAGCGAGGATGAACGGACCAACAAATTTCTAAGTTTTCCATTAAAAAATAAATAAAATAAAAACAGAATGTTATTTAACCAAAATATTATAACCAAATGTCTCCTTTTTGGCTTTAAGGATAATTTTTGAACAGTTGGAGCATGGACTAGAAAGGAAACCGGCTTGGTTGAACAAACAGTGAGAACAGACGACTCCAATTCAATATTTATATAAACGAATCCTCGGTTTAACTTCATATTTATAGAACTTATAGTTAATTTACATTTACAGATTTAAAAAACCGAAACATTTTTGCTATGTCACCTATAATCTCCATACATTTCAAAGATATTTAAATTCTACATGATATAAACGATATTTTTTGCTTTAATGATCTTCTAAATAATATGAGGAACGGCGAGAATAAATGGACCTGAATATTTTAATGTTTTATTTAAGAAACAGAAATTCATTCGAACTAAATATTTCTACTATTTAGGAGAAGTTAAACTGGTTAAAATAAATGGCTAAATAAATACATTCATTTATGTATTTCATATGAAAAAGTAATCTAAAATACTCTAGTTCTTTTAGCTAAATCTCCACAATTTATTTCAACGAAATTTAATATTTTCTTAACTATGTATTTGATGATCATGTCTAGCTACAGTGAGCAACTGCGAGTATAAAGAGATAAGAAAAATTTTACTCTATGATGATAAAACAACAGAAATTGATTCCAATAAATGGCTATTATTTGGTTTATTAGCGCAATAATAAGAGGATTAATTGTGAAAACTAGGTAGAAGAATTTCTAGTTGGGTACAAACAGCGATAACAGACGGACCCAAATAAAAAAACCTGAGTAAAACACAAATTTACAGATTTTACTTGTAAAAACTAAACTATTTTGACTTTTTTAACTACATACAATCTATATTTCTATAAAATTTAATATTTAGACGAGATAAACTATTTTGAATGTAATAATAACCAAGTCTAGCTAATGTAACAAACTAGTTTAAAGAAACTAAGACATTTTTGTGTTTTAGTTACAAACATAGAATTTTATTAAAACTATAAATCTTATACCAAATGTTTAATTTTTGGTTTGTTTTCTCAAGAACGAAAGAATTCAATTTTAGGCAGAAATATCTGTGAAAAAGACCTTGTTAAGAAACCAACAGCGAGAATATGCTAAACCAAATGAATTTTCACTTTAACAAAAAATGAAAGAAAAATCCTTAAAAAGCTTAGTACATATTATGTTTACAAATGTTACTTTATAAAAGAAAAATATTTTGGATATTTCAGCTACAACATTTAAAGTAAATTAACATTTTAATGGAAATAATGTTTTTGTTGTAGTAAACACCATGTTTTTGTAATTTTAGAAAAAGCGAGGAAAGACGGACGTCATTCACTAACCCTTATATAACTGGATTATTTGATATTACGGCCTAGTGTTATCTGCAGCATGATATGTAAAAATGTAAATCAATCTATAATACAATTAATTAAAGTTGTTACTTGAGATAAAAAAGTCCATGTCACGAGCGAGATTCGAACCCACGATCTTCGGCTAGATACGCCGTTACTCTACCGGGTTGAGATGGGAATTTAGTGTCCGAGTGGATCGAAGTCACGATAGCTGAAGTGGTAGAGTAGTTGCGTATCAAGCCCGGTCGTGGGTTCGAATCCCGCTCGTGACACTGACTTTTTATCTCAACTAAAAACTTTAATTAATTGAAAAATATTAATTGGTCAAGCGGACCACGAAAACTAGTGAATTAAATTTACAAATATTTTTTGAACAACTAAAATATTTTTATTATTTCAGTTACAATATTTTAAAATTTACTCATTTAAATAAAATAAATTGCTGTTATTGATGTAATAAAAACCTCGTTTTCTGAAATTGACCAAAAGCGAGTAAAGACGGATATGTTTCTGTATGTTTATTATGTCTCTAAACGTTAAAAAAAGAGAATTCAAACTGATGAAGAGAATGTCGCCTGGCCAAAGATTTAAATAGCTAGTACAGATATACTATAGGTGTTCAATATTAGTTATTTGGTTTTCAGTTTTAGTTCCTTTTATCGTATATTTAAAAATAATAAATAATTAATTCAAATTATAGATCAGTGTTTTGGTTTTAAAATATATTTCTAAACATGCTAAAAAATATACAAAGCATAAAACTGTCGTGACCTAACACAAAGATTGTGTTTTGACTTATGTTTTAGCTTGTCTGCATTGTGCTTTGTAGCTGTTCCGTTTGCATTGTCCGACGGTCATTTGGAAGGGTTTAAATTAGGGAACCATTGGTGACGACCCGAGAGGATTGACATCGATGCCCCGGGCGGCCGGCTCCCATTCCGTCCTCCTCCCCATCCAGCAATTATGCATCGTGTGTGCATAGGTGCAGGGTGTCCAAAAGGGGCGCCGCACGCGATCAACAACTTATTTACGACCGGGATGCAAACCGATGTGATATTCAATATCGGCCGGGTCCGGATATGCTGTTACATAACGGAAGATGACCGTCCCATGCCCAGATGACTATCATCATATGGTAAACAGATGGGATTACCACTCTCACTCTCTCTCTCTCCGGACATGTTATACGCCCTCGGCCATCTCCCCCGGACAACGCGCAGTAAGCCCCCTTTAATACATTTGTGTCAAAAGGATTATGTTATTACAGCGAATGCCATTCATTAGATTAAAAGCCGAGGAATTTGCCGAGTTCAATTATTTCGAGCTTTATTGTAAACATACTGTAATTTATCACTCCGCTGAGTCCAAATTGTGATTGAAGGCTTTTTAGATTTCAGAACCAACAAAGACTAATTAAACTTTATTTTCAGAGAGTTGCCTTCCCCTTTTGAAATCCGGTAATTCCTTCAGATCTGAGTAATCTGTAGGTACTTTAGAGAGATCTTTGAGAGTTAAGGGCCATTAGCTAAAATGATTAAGAGGATCTCAATTTTACTTAGAATTATTCTACTCCTCCTTCATGTACTGTTTAAAATTAAAATTATTATTATTGTAACCTTTTAGACCATTGAAAATCGCTCAAAATCCTACTTATTTAGAGTTCACTCTAAAAATAATCTTATCAAATCACACACAATATTTTTTTAAATTGTGCGATCTAACAAATTACGATTATACAACCAAATATGTCAGAACATCCATCAATTTTCTGACTTGGCTAAATTAATTAAATATTTTTTATACCAAACAAAAACTGAATAAGTAACTGAAAGATTATATAAAAAATCACAAGGTTGTCTGTTAAACGCCTTTGCGGAATTTCGCCACGTGAAATTTGTGTCAATCGTTTTCATTATTTAAGTTTTTAAAACGTAACCGATTAATGACGGCAGTAGAATCAGATCAACCCCCAATGCGCGGTGTGGGCCGATGTGGGACTCAAACTACAATATTTACAAATTACAGACGGGGAAAATTTAAAAATCGAAAGAGGGGACCTCCAACAACCTACTGTCTTGTCCAAGGACTCTCTGGGAGGGGGTGCCATGCCTACTTGCTCCATGTAAAGGGCCAAGGCCTGGTATATGAAGCGAGGAATACTGAGGGACATGTAAGAGTAAAGGACTCTTCCGATATACCAATGGCAAGTCGTTTTTCATCAATTTTTGAATATTTTGGCAAATTTCAATGCAGTAGTTTTCCAGTAGACGACCCTAAACATAGACCACCACAACACAATTGCCATTGGCTTTCTTTTTTAGGGTCTGATATGAAAATTGTTTTTGGCTTGTGTCCTTTAGTCGACTTTTCAACAAAAACCTGACCAACAGTAATTGTTACACAGTGTTTATTCCAAGTAATGGACGAAAACTCATGTCTCGTGGCGTTTCAACTACTGTCGCTCATTGCGCTTATGTAGTGTTCATGCATAGAGCTTTTATTGGCATTTTTTAATCTGCTTTTGGTGTTTTAAAATTTGGTGCACTCAGTTGTTCAGACAGTCCAGTAAAGATAAGGATTTCCTTTTAAATTAAGCTAGAGGACCTCAGTCTTCAATTAATGATGCAGATCTTCCTCGGGGCCAACGCCAATTCTAATGAGCATGTAACACATTAGAGAGCTAACCAATATAAAAAAATAAAGCTCTAGTAACAGCTTGCTTTTTGTAACTTTCCAAATTAATAAAAACAACAATTGGGTTGTATGGAACAACCCATTTTTTAAAATAAAAATAAAATTCCACGCCTGAAAGAAGTATTCAATAAAACTTACAAGTATTCAGAGGACTATTTTATTGTATGACCTAATCGGACCAGCCGATTGATTTTTATTTACATACATAGCACCGAAAAACAATTTCCTTCAAGATAAAGAGTTAGCGAAGTGTAATAAAGTTTCAGTTTAAAGTCCGTTATCTCTATTTTCGACAAGTTGGGGGTTCAAAGGGTGGTCGATTGAGACGTCCCTGCCCTAAGATGAAAAAAACCTTTACAACAAAATTCACCCTCTGAATTGACACAGATCGATACATTGATTTACCCTGTAATTTATCAGTTTCTTGTAAACATAAAAATGTTATTATTAGTTAAATTCACTATTTTTCGTGGTCCGCTTTACCAATTAATAACATTCAATTAATTAAGGTTTTTAGTTGAGATAAAAAGTCAGTGTCACGAGCGGGATTCGAACCCACGACCTTCGGCTTGATACGCCGCTACTCGACCACTTGAGCTATCGTGTCGTCGATCCACTCGGACACTAACTTCCCATCTCAACCCCACCTTTTGAATTTTCCTTAATTTTTGCGTTTTTCAAATGTCTTGTAATCTATTTGTATCTAATTGAGATGACAAGTTAGTGTCCCAGTGGATCGAAGTAACGATAGCTCAAGTGATAGAGCAGCGGCGTATTTGGCGGAAGGTCGTGGGTTCGAATCCCGCTAGTGACACTGACTTTTTTATCTCAATCAAAACCTTAATTAAAGATTAATTTGTTTATAACTTACAACAGTTCTTTTAGCCATATTCATGGTTAAAATATACTAAATATCTTTTTAGCTCTTCTTTAAGTTTGACTTGGGCTTTCATTCGTAAATTTTCTCTTGGTAAACTCTGATAGATAAGTGTGAAAGCCTAAAACGATTCACCGATTTATTTATTTAAATATTTTTACAAATAAACTTTCTTAGCGGAGATTTATAACGCAAGAGAAGAATTTAATTCATTCACTAAGACGTGGCATTTTAAAAACGTGGTAGATTGGTAATAAATGATATAAATTAATCCACTCGTTAAGTTATAAGTTTTCAAGCGGGATAGCCTTGTGGGTCTCCTGCTGACAGATTATGTTAAATAAATTAAAGATCGGCCCACATTTGCTCATTTGGAAAGTTAGTGTCCGAGTGGATCTAAGTCACGATAACTCAAGTGGTAGAGTAGCGGCGTATCAAGCCGAAGGTCTTGGGTTCGAATCCCGCTCGTGCCATTGACTTTTTATCTCAACTAAAAACCTTAATTTATTATTAGTGTCAAAGTTGATTGTTGCAATGAACTTAAGACAATATCTTGTAGTTCTATAATATTTCCAATTTTCATGATTAAAGTTTTTTATGTTATTTTTGTACTTGGTCCTTGTTTTTGTGATCGGATTAGACGTTAAGTTCAGTTAAACAATCGAACAGCGTAGAAGTGCTCAGGGAGACACTTACAGAGGGCTAGGGGCAAATCCAAGATGGGCTTGAGTGTTTCAATTAAGCTGAGCCGTATTTTCGATGCATGCAGCTTTTCCTAATTCATGCCCATTGATCGGCTGAGAAGCGTTGCGGCCCCGGGGGCGGAAGGGGGCGGCGGTACTCCAACTTATTTACAATCATACATTATTCAGTCCACTTGAAAACAACATAAACCCCATTTCAGGGACAGGGCAGAAGCGATGTTCACTCTTAATAAGACATCTTTATATCTCTACTTATTGCCAATACAAAATTCAACGTCCCTAGGTGAAAAAAGAAATATTCTTTATAACTGCAGAACGTCTACTAAGTTGAATTTTTTTTCATCAAGTACTCTTACCCCTCTGGAAAGGTGTTAAGATGGCGTAAATAATAAAGTACTTACAACTTCGACTAAAGAATTTCGGTTGTACATACCTGAAATCAGACAAAAGAAGCTCTTATTAAACACAGAACTTACAGATTTGTAAAAAATAATACAAACAAAACTTAATATTTAACGAATTGTACTAAGCAGCCAAGTTTATTGAACAAATTATTTTAAAAGCAAAATAAAAGGAAATGTTAAAAACTGTGGACAATTGAAAATTTGGCTGAATAAAAATCTATGTTGCAATATTTAACATTCATGAGACTCGAAGAACTTTGCAATTTCTATCCATTATGGCAACAATTCATCTTCAATATCAACAAATAAATAACTTATTGCTTGAATTAAACATTATTAGAAGAAAGTATTATTAAAAACACTCATTAAATAAATATGTTTAAATTAATTCATAATTACTTAATGCTCATAATTGACCATATTAATTATTCCAATTAATTATTCTTTTATCTAAGGTTTTTGGTTGAGATGAAAAATTAGTGTCACGAGCGGGATTCGAACCCTCTTTGAAAATATGGCAAAAAGGAGGGAAAATTCGAAAGGTTGCAGGTTGAGATGGAGAGTTGGTGTCCGAGGGGAGGGAACACACGATAGCTCAAGAGCAGTATTTAGCTGAAAGTCGTGGGTTCGAATCCCCCTCCTGACACTAATTTTTCATCTCAACGAAATATAAAAGAATAATTAATTGGAATGTTTAAATTGTTTGTTATCTTTAAAAAATATCAAGGTAGTGTTTTTTTATATACGAGTGTATTTGCTTCTCACTCACTGGATCATTTTTAACGAATTGTAGGTCTAGTATTTTTTTTCTGTGATTGGGATAAGCCGATGGATTTCACAAAATTCATTAGGATCCCTTTTGGTTTTTCTATTTGTTGTACGAACTGTGAATATTTGCCAAAAATTAGAATATATTTGGAGCTGACCATTGAGACTACCCATACATCCAAATATTTTTGATTAAATACCAATTTCAAATATTGCTGATTAATGAAATGATATACACGTCGTTTTTTAATTTGTGCAACATTTCGGTAGCAAGGAAATAATTTGTGTTTTGACTTGTGGTTCAGACAGAACCCTTACTGAAGATGGCATAATGATCAGTCGCGGATGAATGCATTCTGGTACCGGCGAGAATAGTCGACCCAAAATATCTGTCGGCCAGTTCAAGATATTTCGCGATTTTTTAGCGCGATTGTTGGTTCATGGGCATACCTAACTAGTATTTAGCCTGGCTAGCAATGTTAAATTGTGAGATTTCTTCCTGTGGTTTGTCCGACGATAAACCTATTGTGTGATATTATCATCCAATAGGAAGAACACCGCAGGAAGAAATTTCACAATTAATCATACCCAGCTAGGCTAAGTTCCCAACAAGGTATGTACCTGAAATAACAAAAATCAGCGAGGTTAAGGAGAATTGTGGGTTACTGCCGAGCAATAAGTTTATCATCAAGCAGGCCATAGAAAGAAATCCCACAATATTTCTCGATTATTTTTCATTCTTTAGCCATGAATAATAGCACTATTATTAAAATGATAGCCAACTATGTGGAATAAGTGATTTCCCGCAGTTTTTGAGATTTGAAAAATTATTAAATAAGATAATTTAGTTGAAATGGCAGGTCGTAATTTCCTCAGCCGTGTTAACCCGGCATATGTCGGGGCGTTGGACGATTCCCAAAGCCCTTCTTCCACTTTATAGTGTTTCTTGTTTAGTTTTACGCGGCTTTTAAAACTTAACGATCCGGCGATACAAAATTACATTTCCGAGGCCTTCTCGTCGTTAAGCGACTCAAAGATATTCGAGGAAGTCTTAGCTAATACAATTTCCTCAGGTCTGTAACATCGGCCTCAAACGCCTGAGCATTTAATCCCCCTACCGGGGTATTTTCGATCATCTCGAAGCCCCATTATTCAGAGGAAAAGAGAACTGTTCTGACATTTATATCGTGCTGTACAAAGGATATTATCCGGGCGGAGGGCCGAGGGACTCGGAAGGGAAGAATTACCGAAACGATGTCATCCGTTCAAGAATATTTCGAGATTGCTGTAGAATTAATAGTAGAGGGATGGCCCAGGAATTCGAGAGGCGCAGGTATTCGAAAGGGAACTCTTATTACGTTGTATTTCTCGATTGTCTACGTCGGTTTCCAGCTCTCCCCTCTAGGGCTGTTTGGGAAAGAGAAACGAGGGGCCGGGGGTGGCATTTACAGCCGGTATTACATATCCCGGGGGCGGCCTGGAACGGGAGGGAGGAACAGAGCTGAAGGCCTGGAATAAAATCTGATAGCCGAGGAGACGAGAGGGTGTTATGTTTGCCAGCAACGGTGGCGGGGGAGTGATTTGTCCAAATACCACGTTTGGCGGTATCTCGCCTAAATGAAACTATTTTACTCCGGGTGAAATCCAGGCAATTAAACCTGAAACAACCCCCAAAAAATAAAATATATTCAAGGCGAACGTAAATTCAATGTCATCCCGTCTGTTTGATCATGCAAACGATGAAGGTTTGTTACACTAATTGAAGTTCTACGGTCCACACCAGGAGCTTTACAACCTTACATTTTACTTTCACTAATTTCGTGGTCCGCTTGACCAATTACTACAATTGAGGTTTTTAGTTGAGATAAAAAAGTTGTGGTTGAGATGGGAGGTTGGTGTCCGAGTTGATCGAGGTCACGATAGCTCAAGTGGTAGAGCAGCGGCGTATCAAGCCGAAGATCGTGGTTTCGAATCCCACTCGTGCCATTGACTTTTTTATCTCAACTAAAAACCTTTATTAATTGTAATATAGTAATTGGTCAAGCGGACCAGGAAATTAGTGAATTTAATGATTTAAAATGAAGTATACTTCACTAATGCCCTCCGTGGCCATTTCAATTGTCGTCGAGAATCCAATCCGATTACACGACATTTGAAAAATGGCAAAATGGAGGGAAAGTTCAAAAGGTGCGGTTGGTGTCCGAGTGGATCGAGGTCACGAAAGCTCAAGTGGTAGAGCTGCGGCGTATCAAGCCTACGATCGTGGGTTCGAATCCCGCTCGTGCCATTGACTTTTTTATCTCAATTAAAAACCTCAATTAATTGTCTTACATTTTACGTTGTTCCATAACGATAATGCTTAGAATGAAACCTAACCTCGGATTTTAAAAACCCTCGCTTACCACTTTACATATTATATTTATTAATTTACATATCACCTTCAAATTTGATTCCAATATTAAAAGTTAAAAAACAAAATTTTAGTGACTTTTGCTTGTACTTCAACTGGTTTGGCAGTTTTTGAACTATTCTGAACGTTTATTGTCAAAAAGTGATAAATCTGGGTTTTGGTCTATCCTCGCTGGTTTAGAGTGTGTTGAATGAGAAGTGATAACTTGCGATGATGGTGAATCCAGAAAGTCGTGTGAATAGACATAGAACAGACCCGCACATGCCTGTGTAGGCAACAAGGGAATATGATGGCAAAAGTTTAAAAGACCAAACCAATTAGAATAAAATAGACAAGGAGCATCCCTAGTTATTAACCTAATTATATTGACTATTTATATACAGACCACGTTACATACAAGCGACAAAACTTGCACCAAGCAATAAACCAAGACAACTCAAGAGGGAGCAGGCAGACTACCGTTTATGGCTAAATGACTAAAAGCGTCAGGCAGACATATAAGATTTAAGGACCAGTATGATGGGAGAGTATTAGTCAACCACATTCATAGACGGTAAATAAGTGGCAATCGCGAGATACAACAGGCGGACATCCACAGCCAAAAAACATACGTACTAAATAGCAAGGCTAGGCAATTTTCACAAACAATAGGGGTATTCACGATGTTTGTAAAATGTTAACTCTAATAGAGAAATGTCCAGTAAGATCGTGAATGCCCCCTTCTTTTCTCAGCATGTTAAACGTTAATTTTTCCTCTTTGCAACGCGTGTTGATTGATAGAACCAAAAATAAAAACAGTCCTTGACGACTTGTTGTTTGTTTTGGTTTTGTTTTGTATTAAATTGTAACATGCCATGTGCCGACATACCTAACCTGTATCCTCACGTCTAAGAGTCTAATTTATACTACTTTATTATCTACTTTATAGGAGAGGGAATGTATGAATTATAAATGAGTGTGTAAGGACAGGACAGAAATTAACAAAAGAAATGTATAGGAGTAATTTAATTAATGCGTATTTAAGAATAAAAATACGTGTAAACAAAAAAACAGCTGTTAAATTCATGGCTGCCATGTTGGTTACCTACGCCCTAACACCTTTTCGACCTAACCTAACATTGGCCCCGTTAACTAGCCGATTATAGCAAGTCTACGTCATCGTTTTTCTCGATCTAACAGATCCTAACAGAGTTAACAGGGTTAACACAAAAATCGTGAACATTTGACGATTTATAACTATTGTTCTTTACAAATTATCAACAATGACTACAAATGGTGTACTTAAGTATACTTAATCATCAGTTAAAAATGGTTCATTGTTCATCACAATTCACTCGAACAACAGATTTTTTCATAGGTCAATTAAGAACTGCCATTCAGGTAAAGAAACAAGGAGAGGGAGTGCGTTTTCTAAATGGGAATTGTGCATCGCCAGCGTCAGGACGTGATTGGCAGGCAAAGTCTATTCGCCGTTGGTACAAAAGGGAAATTCAAATCCACCCTCCTTTGTCCCTGAGGCATTGTCGGGGTTTACAACGCTTCCTCGGAAGGAACGGGACCTGAATAAGGGGGATAGGGGCGCACCTGCTGATAAGATTTGGCTAACGTGTGATAACACCGAAGGCGTTAGAGATGCACGGGAGTACATCGACTGATTTCCAACCGGATCAACTGATTTTTGTTAAAACCCCAAGAAATAAAGAAAATGTTAATTTAGTTATATTTTTGTATCTAAGCTTTTGGTGGGTTTTTCATCTCAACCAAGATCCTTAGATAAAAAGTATAATTAATCAATCAACAATGTCTACTAAATACAATTTTAGCATAAAGTCAAATTTTTCTATGAAGGTCAGGTACAAGGTCTTACATTTTTTCAAATAAAACTGGTAGATAAAATAAATTCATTTGAACAGACATGAAAAATTTATTTAGAAATCGTGAGATGCGGTCTGGTGTGATGTAGGTTTCAGAAAAACATTTTCTTTATCGTGCCAACGTTTCGATCTTTATTTATTTAGAAATCGTGAGATGCGGTCTGGTGTGATGTAGGTTTCAGAAAAACATTTTCTTTATCGTGCCAACGTTTCGATCTTTATTGAGATCATCTTCAGGGCTCAAAGTGTTTGTCTTCTGTGTAATTGTGCCTTGCGGGTCGTGTCGAGAGTGCCCACCACAAATTTAGACATGAAAAATGTGGTTTCATCATAAATGATAAAAAAGTTCCTTCGTAATAAACTAATAAATAATAATAAATAAGTAAAAATTTTGGCAAATGTGACAAAAATTCTGTATAGGTTCCATTTCGACTTTTTTAAAGTTATACAGGCAGATTGATGAGATTATTGTTTGTAGGCAGAATTAAATAATATTAAATTATATTCAATCCGTTAGGATTTCGTGGTCCGATTAACCAAATAACTTCTTTCAATTAATTAATCTTAATTTAAGGTATTGGTTGAAATAAAAAAAGCTTGTGTCACGAGCGAGATTCGAACCCACGACCTTCGGCTAAATACGCCGCTGCTCTACCACGCGAGCAATCGTGAATTCGATCGTAAATGACAAAAAGACGGGAAAATTCGACAGTGTATTTAGCCGAAGGTCATGGGTTCGAATCCCGCTCGTGAAACGAGCTTTTTTATTTCAACCAATACCTTACATAAAGGTTAATTAATTTAACTTAAATTATATTATTGTTATATTAACCTTTTTCTTTCTATACTATCTATGTCACTTTGTTAATTTATCGTAAAAAACAATCTTTTATTTTATGTTTTTGTGATATGTCTTTTGTACTGCTACGTTTGGAGGATCTACGGCCTTTGAGAGACCATGTAGAAAATCCAATTCGGTAATCTCTCCAGCAGTCTGATAGACAATAGATCAATCTCGATAGGTTTGCGTCCAACCGGGCCCTATTCGAAGATAATCGAACTAAATAATAAACTTTCCCCTCCACCCCTCTTTGGCCTTTGAATTAATCCGGAAATAGCGGAGAAAAATATAAACAACGGAATCGCATCTTGAGTCTCCGTGGGGAGGAAAATGGGGATCAACCTCCCATCCAATCCATTAAAACAGGTAAAAGAGACATTTCTCCCCCTTAAGAGGATTATCTATTTTCACGTTAAAAAATACAAAATTTTAACAACTGCCGATACTAGAGAATACAGTCTGACAGAAGACCCAGAGTGATCCTTGAAAGAATTCAAATATAAGAGGTACCCATTGATCCAATTGTATACTTTGTAATAGCTTATTTTTAATTAATATAAAAAATATGAATTTTATGTCATCATAAATATGATAAATGATATTAGTGTGTATCAAATAAGTTTACTTTCAACTCATTTTTGTAAGCCTTTAAAGCAAAACACTTCGAAATTTCATTATTACATAAGTAGAATATTAAAAATATTAACTAGTTTCAACCGGCGTCGAATTATAACCGGTATGACAGTATGCTATCGTTATACGACGGCAGTGTGTCGTGAAAGGTCATGCAACATCCGCCCATCTAATGGAATACGATACGACCAATTCCCGAAATTGCCCGCTAGGTGAATAAAGATTTAATTGGGCCACTGCTTCGTCGGTGATGCTCACTTTGGTACTGTCAAATAAACATCGATCTATTGTTGGGATGAAGGGAGGGGACATGCTTATCAAAATGTAGAAGGATGTTTCGAAATGGATTTTGGGTAATTAACTGTCGGTCTATTCATGAAACAAATTTGTTTTTTTTTTATTATCTACGGTTTACTGCATTTTAACACAACATATTGTAACTGTAATCAATGATTGCACATTATATACCTGGGTCGTTGTAGTGTACAAAGTACTTTGTGTGAGTGTGTGCGTGTTTTTATTTCACCACCTTTCTGTCGCTTTGTAATTTGCTACTAACTTTCTACATCTCTGGCCTGCAATATCTATATAGATGGATTTTTGCTTGTTGTTTGTTTACATCTGTTATGCAACTGTCAGCATTCTACTTATTTTTCCTTTCGTCAGTCTCTATGTTTGTTAGTCTTATTTTTCTTACTTCTTGTGTAAATCTGTTCCAAATCTCACAATCTCAACGTCCCTCTCCCTCCTACTTCTAACTCTCTCGTGTCCTATTAGTCTCTCTGTTTTCCTTTTTATTCATGCCTCAGTTGGTTCGTTTCTCTTTAACGTCTGTCTCTCTTTATTTCCCCTTCCCTTGGCTCTCACTCACTCACTCACTCTCTCTTTTTCTCTCTCTCTCTCTCTTTTTCTGTTTCCCCCACATACAGTAAACCCTGTGTATGGGGCGTTTGTTAATCCCACATGCTCACTTAATCGATTGCGTTGTTTTTACAAATCTCATATACAAATTTAGAAAAAATTAAATAAATGGGATAATTTTTTTTTACTTTAATAACATATCAACCTAAAATATATTAATTTGGATAAATGAAAGATAACTGAAACATGCTAGTAAACCGAAAATAATAATGAAAAAAGGAGCGATAAAATAATAATAAGATTAATAAAAGAAAGATTTGGGAAATGTTACGAATAAAACAGACAAATTATTGATAAGCTTTTTGAAATTATGCTGTGGATAAATTTAGTAAAATATTTGACATGCTTTGGAGACATGAATTGCTGTTTGTACTGGCCAGGCAGAATTCTCTTTCTATTATTACTACCTCTCCCTCATTCCCTCTCTCTCTCTCTCTCTCTCTCTCTCTCACTCTCTCTCTCTTTCTATCTCTCCCTCTCTTTCTTTATCTCTCTCTTTCTCTTTCTATCTTTCCCTCTCTATCTTTATCTCTCTGGTTCTCTTTCTATCTCTCTCTTTCTCTCTCTCTTTCTATCTGTCTCGCTTTCTCCACTCTCTTTGTCTCTCTCTCTGTCTGTCTGTCTGTCTGTCTGTCTCTCTTTCTATCTCTCTCTCCCCTCCCTTTCTCTTTCAATATCTCCCTCCTCTCTCTTTATCACTTTCTCCTCTCTCTTTCTCTCTCTCTCTCTCTCTCTCCTTCACTCATTCTCTCTATCTATCTATCTCTCCTCTCTCTTTATCTCTCTATCTATCTATCTATCTCTCCTCTCTCTTTATCTCTCTCTATCTCTCTCTCTCGCTCGCGTGAAGTGCTAAGATATAAAATAAAAATGCTAAGATATTTTTTTAAATGTTCAAATTTTACTGTTCCTATAAGAATTCGTCACACTTTATGATTATCATTCTATCCGGTGGTACAACGATGGAGTTCGCCAAGATGGAGAACAGCGTACAAAACAAACTTCAAGTTTCAAATAACACGGCCATTTTGACAGAGCGTTATAAGCATGCAAATGCTGGATTGTGAATATAAAATAAAATCGTAAAAACGGTAGTATAAACAATATTTTCACAAAGCATTCTTGCAATATGTTGATCAGATTTTTTTTAACAATAAAAATAAATAAAGACGGCGGGATATTTATTTTTCGCCTAAAACAGTTTTACAGCCGGATTTTAATATTTTTTGAGAACGCTGGGATCACATCCTTCTTTTTCCTCCCTCTTTGGAATGTTTCATCCCCTCGTATTTAAAATTAAAAGGTTTTTAATTTAAAAAATTGGTATTTTTTCCATTCGCGAGATCCAAGCCGGGAATTAATACCCCGGCGGTGTCCGCTCCTCGCGAAATTATTGCCAGGATTGCGCGGAAACAGGGATGTGCGGGAGACTAGATAATTCCATTTACTGGAATGGATGTTAGCCCCTAATCTGATATCAATTTCAAACTTCATCGCGATAAAACCGTCGGAACGCTTCTGGACCCTGAATCCGTCATTCTTCGATTTATCATTCTATTAACAATTCCTCCATTGCTTTCGTTTCATCAACATAATTCAAATTAAATTTAACTCATCAACATAATTTTCCGTTAAAACAAACCCCTTCACCGTTAGCTTTCAATGGACTTTTGACGTAATCGATCCGTGTCAGAAGGACCACTTTCGAGTTGAAAGAGCAATAACATCGATAAATCAGATTCAAAGGAAACGGTCTTCCTTCATTTTGGCACCGGCATAGAGAATACAAATCTTTGTTTATTTTAAAATGGGTGGAACAGAACAAAAAGAAAACCCCTTAGAAAGAAATTTAATCAGACGAACTAATTATTACAGTGTTTCTATAAAGGACTACCTGAAAAAAATCATACCAACCAGTTTCCTATTATAATTGGCTAAGAGAATTAGTTTGTTGAAAACGTCACATGATAAAATATTCCGCTACGAATCTGTTCATAAAAAACATTCAGAAACACACAAGAATATTTTATAAAAATTGTTGTTACTATTTACAAATCTTTAGTTTGGCCGTTTTCTATCAGTTTAATCTGCATTGCCTTGCTGTTTTGTGTGTGATTTATCACTCTGTCGGATCCCTTTTATAAAATAAAATATAAATTTCACACAAACCGATCAGTGAACATAGTAAGTAGCCAAAACATGCCTGACAGTACAAAACAGCATGAGTTAGACCCGTGAACCACACGGCTGACTCGATGGGGGAATCTCAAAATCATTATTTTTGCTAGTTATTTGGCGAAATGAATTTATTTTTTGCTGTACAACAACTAAAAGTCACGCCCAAAAAATTACTGCTGAATTTATAGAGTTTTGAATTATATATGCTTTCGGAGTAAATTTTCTTTAAAAATATACAGACTTTCCTTTCATTTAATTTGGCCAAGTTAAAAACATGTTTTCTATTCAATTGGTGTTGAGCCAGAGGAGCCAGAAAATGTGGCTGAATTTGTGAATAAGTTTTTTTCACTTTACCCTCAGGTTTTATTTATTTTTTAATAAGTTGGAAAACAATAGATAAAACAATGTTTTGTCCCTAAATTTTGAATTACCACCAAAAGCACATTCGGGCTAATTGGCTAATCAAAAATTAAAGTAAAATATCAGTATATTGTGATTTGATCCAGAAACACGAGATATTTGGTTGAAAGAAATTTATTTGTCAGTATTTATCATAGTGGTCATAAAATCAAATTAATTTATACAGTTCAGTATATCATCTTTGCTCAATATTTGGTCAAGATAAAATTGAAATCCTATTTGTTTGTATGTCAATATTTACAAGTCTAGCGGAATGATAAACCTGTTGGAATCAGTAAAAGTTTGTTTATCACCCAATGATAACCGAAGAGTGGGGAACGTTTAGTTTATAGTTCACACAAAGATGTTTTTTAATATGTTCTTGCAAATAAGAGACATTTTAGAAGATGGTGAAACAGTTTTAAAGAGGAAATCGCTGGATAAAAACATAATATTCTTCCTTATCAGCTCAGAAATCAAAATTGTTTAATGCATGGGCAAAGATTAATATGAACACATGAAAATCTGCTCGTTCAACATTTATTCTTTTAAGAAAACCACATTCAGATTAATAAACTATACCAAGAACAAATAAGATGACTTAACTGGGTTTTAAAGATATGAAAGTTGAGATGTTTTGAAGGAAGAAATAACCGCTTCTGAATATTTATAGTTTCGATGCAAAAACATACATTTAATTTGAGTCAACCGAGTTAAGTTCGTAAAGAGAATTACATATTTGCACACAATTTAGTCAATATAATCTTGAAACCTTGTTTGTTTGCATGTTAAATTTATACAAGTCAAGCGGGAGATTACGTTCAAATCTGGAATAGTTTATTTATCACCTGTAGCCAGGAACACACTTACCCGATGCTACGCCATGCGACGCTACCCGACGCAAAACCAAAGTCCATTATTCCATAAGATTGTATTACCCCCGTGCATCTCTGGTTGATGCTATGCTATGCTACCCTACTCTACGCTCTGCGATCCCACTGTCCAGATTTTCGTCGGGTCGCATCTAGTACAGTCGAAGACAAAAGAACCGGACATTCATATTTTTATTCAAACTACAAGTATTATTGTCGTTATATTAATTACAACATACTTATTTTAATATAAACCAAATTAATTGTGATTAAAAATTAATTAGTTTTTATTTAAAAAATTAATTTTAATGGTTTGGTAGAAAATTAATCAAAACACCGGAATACGATTTTTTGATATAATGAATTTAACTAACAATTTATTGTACTCGCTTCGGCGGTACATATACTAAAATTGGAACAATTTATTACACGGTTTTGCTCATAAAATTTAATTAACAATTTATTTCATAGTTTTGCTCGTAAAATTACACCATTTTCTAATGTCGGGTAGCATCAGAACAGGACACTCATATTTTTTGTAGTTTATTTCAAACTACGTACATGTAATTTTGTCGTTTTATTAATTACAACATGTTATTTTAATGTAAAGCAAATTAAACGAGATAAAAAATGTTTAAGTTTTTATAAACATTGTTTAATTATGATGGTTAGGAGTAACTTTAAACAAACAATTTATTAGATGGCTGTGCTCATAAAATTTAACTAACAATTTATTACAAGGTTTTGTTCAAAATAGTGCATTAAGAACAAAAGATGCGTTGCGATTGTGATAGTGATTATAGTGATAAACGCTGTGGACTGTACGCGACGTGTGCTTGCGTCGGATAGATGTGCACACCACACCAAAACGTGGCAAGGCGCCGGGTAGCGTCGCATGGCGTAGCATCGGGTGTGTTCCCGGCTTAAAGATGCTCCTACCAAATTAATCAGCAGGCTTTAAAATGTGATTTTTTTAGGTTACATCTTTAAATGAAGAATGTTTACTTGGTATGTCTTTTATTCAAAATTAGGAACCCCTGGAAATTGGCCTAAATCTGTGAATGAAAGCCAAATTTCATCAGGTTTCATATTTTTTTACTTCTTCGGAACAAATTGCTATGAGAATTTGCCCAGGAAAATCCTATCGATAAATGGAAAATTATTTAAAAAAATTCAGACTAAGATCGTACCCAAAACCAGAAGGAATATATGATAATTGTTGTTTTAATTTACAATAATAAGATGTTTTGACAAAAGAAACGATGATTTTTAAATGCAGTGTAAATTTGACCATGTAAAAAACCAAGAGATATCAAGGCCGACATTTTCGTCAGCATCTACGCTTAATTCAAGTCATGAATGTTAATTACATTTGTTAATATTTGTTCATGTTAAGGTTTTAATACTATTTGTTTTGTTATCAATAAATTCAAGACTAGCCTAAAAATGAATGTACTTAAAATAGTGTATTTTAAATATTTGGAAAACATGACTTTGAGAAAAATTATTTTCTATTCGAAATTAATCAAGTTTCTTGTTTTCAATTTTCCCTTGAATATTTTTATTGGGTTCTACCAAGTAAAATACATTTATAGCCAACTCCAGCAGTTTTCAATTAACCATAAAAAACCACCGTAATTTTGCCTGACTCTGTGAATTATCCACCTTCACATATCGCGAAAACATATACTTTTAACGCGTCGTTACAAAATTATATTAACCTTTGACAAGAAAAATTTGATCAAGTATAAATTACTTAAACAAAAACGTAACAATGGATTTAATGGAATAAACAAATATTGAAAAAGATTGTTATACTGAATATTTTAATGTACAAAAGTGGAAAAGTTATAATTAAAATACACGATTAGTCAATATTTATTGACGTGCTGGCAAAACCTGAGTTTTTGGTGAAATAGTTTAAATTGTATAACTTTTTTTGATGTAACGATGTTACAAGTAAAAGAAGATAATCAAAATTTTATTTTTAAAATATGATTCTGTAGTTGTTTTACATAAAGAAAACGTAATTATTCTATTTTTTCCCTTTTCAACTTGAGGATTTTTTGGTCAGAAAATAGTATAGTTGTAGAGATCCGGAGGAATGGAATCCGCCTAATCCGAGCAGAAGTCCCGGAAGAGCAATAATTCCCGAGCGAGAATTGGAAATTGGTTTGGTTCGCCAGTGTTGTCGATAGCCGTTTTGGCCCCAGTTCCCGTCCCTATCTCCAAATTGATGATATATGCCCTCAGTCGAGAGGTGGCCATTAAGTCCAAAGTAATCGTTGATTGTTATCGTACATTTTTCTGATTGACTCGGACCGCCTTGTAACAAAAACTAACAAATTTTTTTAATGTAATTGAATGTGTTGTTTAACTTGGCACAAATTAGAGCAAACGTATCCAACTGAATCATCATTGCTAAAATAAAATTTCTCCGTTGGTTCATTTCAGAGATTACAGCCTAAAAGTTATACAAAATGTTTTATTTTCGCAAATCTCGTCAAACAACCTGCTAAAATATGTCTCTAGAATCTTTTGTTGAAACGTCAATTGGTAATCCATTTGGAAACCGGGACCGGGGGAAACCTTAATTCTACTTTCGTTTTCGTCCTGTCTTCGGAATATTGGCAAACCCCGGGAGGCGTTTTCCGAACATCAATCTTGTCTTGCCTTAATCCCTGTGATCTCAATAAGCACTTTCCCTACTTTTCTCTCCTGCTAGCACTTTTCCACTTCCAATCCATTTTCTTTTCTTTTCAATATATATTATTTTTTTTAAATAGAACAAATTCGGAGGAGTCTTTACGGCTAAAGGTGTAGAGAGCCTTGAAGCTTTTATACACCGAGGCGACGCAGTTATGAAAACAATCTTCATTCATTTTATCACTTTCATCATTTTTGAGAATCTATGTCATACGAGAAAAAAAGGGATTGTATATTTTACATATACCATTATTTTGGGCACCAATTTTCTTCAGAAATTGTAATACTGAAAAACTTTTTTTACAGAATATAATACAATTTGCATCATTAGGTGTAAACATTATTCCTCCGTTTATGTAAAGTATTGGTTGAGATAAAAAAAGGCAGCGTCAAGAGCGGGATTCGAACCCAGACCTTCAGCTAAATCCGCCAGTGGTCTACTACTACTTGAGCTATCGTGATTTCGATTAACTCGGACACAAACTTCCCATCTCAGCCCAACCTTTCTGATTTTCCATCCTTTTTTCCATTTTTCTCAAATGTGTACTCTATTTGATTCTCGGTGACAAATGAAATGGACACGGAGATCTTTAGTGAAGATATACTTCTTTTTACTTATTAAGTCCATTATATTTCGTGGTCCGATTGACCAAATCTTTTATCTTTTAAACAACTTCTTTCAATAATTAAACTTTATGTAAGTTATTGGTTGAAATAAAAAAGTCAGTGTCACGAGCGGGTTTCGAACCCACGACCTTCGGCTAAATCCGCCGCTGCTCTACCACTTGAGCTACCGTGACTTCAATCCACTAGGACACTAACTTCCTATCTCAACCCAAACTTAACTTCCTTAATCACTTTTTTCAATAATTAATCTTTATGAACGGAATTGATTGAAATAAAAATTGAGTTTACACGTGTACAAATCCTGACAATCGCAAATTCAACCTATTTCAATGACAATTGGTCAAGCGGACCTCGAAAGTAGTGAATTAATGATTTAAAAATGAAGTACACTTCACAACGGCTCTCCGTCGTTATTTCAATTGTCGTCGAGAATCCAAACCGAATACACGACATTTGAAAAATGGCAAAAGGAGAGAAAACTCATAAGGTGGGGTTGAGATGGGGAGTTAGTGTCAGAGTGGATCGAGGTCACGATAGCTCAGGTGGTAGAGCAGCGGCGTATGTGGCCGAAGGTCGTGTGTTCGAATCCCTCTAGTGCCATAAATTTTTTTTCATCTCAACTAAAAACCTTAATGTTAACCTTAAGCGGACCACGAAAGTAGTGAATTAACTATTTCAGTGAGTTTGATTAAAAAGTGTGGAAAAGCATAAAATCGATTTCTAGGGCCTATACGTGATTTTCTGAACGTGGGAAGTTTAGTAATCGTAGGTACATAACTTCTTGTGTAATCTAGGCTAATAGAATAATGTGTACGAAATAAATTGCTCGGGAAATAAATATATAAAATACTACAAGTAGTATGAAATAAATTTCCCATTCCAATTGTTACCTAATTTCTTCCTGGGGAAACATTTTATGAGATATTTGTATTCAGCGAAATTCCTTGATTCAATATTATTAATTATCCTTGAAAGAATTGATTATATAATTTGATAAGTTTTCAGTAAGTGGTTTTCAATATAATATAAATTACATACAGTTGTTTTTTTAATTTGTATTATATTTCGTACACTTTGATATTTTGCGGAAAAAATCACTCTCGCATAATTATACACGCGCAAAATGACATTCATTAAATGAACATTTCAATTATCAATTTATAAAATGTTAACAGCAGTAAATGTATAAATAATCCTCTTAAAAACCCAATAGAAAAAAATGAAAGTAACTCACTGATATAAGCCAATCCTTATAATTTTATAATTCTTCTGAGGTTTTAAGACGTCGGATAAATAGTACAAAATAGGTATATAGGGTAAGGATGGTAATTGTAGACTATACAACACTTAATTTATGTTCAGCAATGTAGCTAAAAGCTTTCACCTTGGAGATTAGTTTAATGCTTCCCTCAATTACAAATATATAGTTTTACCTGCATGCTGAACAGGAAGACGATCTGTAATAATTACTATACGTAGATAAGGACGGAAGCGATTGTACAGATGGACATCATCTCTTAAATATTGATAAGAATGTTTATTCAGTAGCATTACGTCTGTTTCCATTCGGGTGAATTATTAATTCACAGTAATATTAATAATTTTGGAATGGGTGTATTTCCTTCCTATTCCTCGTCGTCGGGGCAGCTTGTGATTACTTAGAAAACGGTCGGGTGAGATTCGGTTCAGCGCACTCATTTATCACATTATATGGTCTGGGATCGGAGATGCGACAATGGGGGTATCTCCTGATTGTATATCGACCCGGGACACGACCCCGCCGCCCTTTCGGACTGTCAAGCGTTTGAAATTTTCAAATGCCCTGTTCGCATTACTGAAAGTGGGAGAGAAAACGTAGATAAAAAATTAAAAATTGAAAAAAAAGGAGGAGAAAATAGAAGGCGGAATGAACCAGAAAAGTATTGAAATTACTTTTCATCGAAGATTTGACGGGTTATAAGGTTTTGACGGGCACTTTTGATTGATGGTCGCCCTTTTCCGAGAGGTGGTATTTCATAATCTGACGAGATGACGGATCGCAGTTGTTCCAAATGTGAATATAACCAGGATATGATAAAACTAACAATAATAGAAAAGTTTGGAAAAAATAAGTTTCATGTAGACGTGGGAACAAAAATAATAACAATCACTCGATTAAACTATTTCAAGTATATCTTTTTTACTTGTCGGACTTTATAAATGAAAATACATTTAGTTAAAATTGAAAGTTTTTTTTTGTGCATCCGTTTTCAGATGAATATAATTTGGAAAGTTTCAAATAGCCTTGGTGTGTAGGTATAATGATTTTAGTTTCAGCAGTATTGAGAGCTAGATGTACGATTTATTTAATGAGAGAGAGGGAGAGAAAATAGAGAAGAGAGAGTGAGTGAATGAGTGAGTGACTGAGTGAGTGAGAGAGAGAGAGAGAGAGAGAGAGAGAGAGAGTAGGAGAGAGGGTGGGAGAGGAGGGAGGGAGGNTGAGAGAGAGATTGTGAGTGAGTTCACTCCTGACAATTTAATGGGGCACAGATCGACAATTCCGCAAGACCCCGCTGTCATGTTGGTTTAGCTTAACGACTGACTACGCCTTGAATTTAAAAGATTTAACTACTTTTTTTAAAGATTTCTGACACATACAATCGTATCAATTAATACTCTTTGAGACAAGGAGGTAGAGGGGGAGAGAGAGATTGTGAGTGAGTTCACCCCTGACAATTTTACGGGGCAGATCGACAATTCCGCAAGACCCCGCTGACATGTTGGTTTAGCATAACGACCACGCCGTGAAATTAAAAGATTTAACTTCTTTTTTAAAGATTTCTAACATATACAATCGTATAAATTATCACTCTTTTAGACAGGGAGGAGAGAGATAGTTAGATAGAAAGATAGAGAGAGAGAGAGAGAGTGTGAGTGAGTGAGAGAATTGTAAATATCAACCGCACATAGTTATTCATTCAGAAATGTATTATTGAAAACAACATATTTCATTTGATTTAATCGGTTGCATTTTGTAAATGGAAGTGACAGTGAGAACGGTAATGGAACGCTAACATTACTGAAAAATGGTACGAGTATTACCGCCCACGTAACTCGTTTGGATGAATGTCAATATTGGATCTATCAGGTATGACCTACCCTCGAACAAGTTTTCCTTATAAACCTTTAAAAGTGGACCATCCAAAATATTACCTATTGGGTGTTTCGTGTACATTTTTCTATTCATTCGATGTAATTATACATTACATATTATATATTCATACGTGATGCTAAATAATGCTTGAGTAAAGAAAATCTGGCTTTTTTCATTATTAAAATTCGGCAAATTCAATTTTTATAACTAATATTAGTACAATTAATTAAGGTTTTTAGTTTAGATAAAAAAGTCTATGTCACGAGCGGGATTCGAACCCACGATCTTCAGCTTGACACGCCGTTGCTCTACCACTTGAGCTATCGTGACCTCACATACCCCACTTGAGGTCACGATAGCTCAAGTGGTAGAGCAGCGGCGTATCTAGCCGTAGATCGTGGACTCGAATCCCGCTCGTGAGAGTGACTTTTTTATCTAAACTAAAAACCTTAATTAATTGTAATATATTAATTGGTCAAGCGGACCACGAAATTAGTGAAAATATTAGTGCATAATAAATTCAAATTATATATATTACCTCTTTAGTCAAAATTGATAAGCTCTTTAGCTTGTAATCTATTTTTTTCACTTAATTGTTTTAGTGGTTATTTCTACATCTATTATAATAATTGCCTGTTATTTTTATTTAGAAAAAAAAAATGAAAACTGCAAGAAAAATGACCCAAAAGAAGTGTTAACCGTCAATTAGTTCAATATTTTATACACTCGAAAAGCGACAAACAATACGACAAATTTTTTCAATCAAATCATACATTATCACTGATTATTTTTTATGTATATTGTCAACCAACGCAACCCACTTTCAGTTTGTTGAGCCGGATGAAATCTAGGTTTTTTCTTCTCGGAAGCCCTTTCACGTTAGGATTCTCTTTCAAATCCACCAAATGTATTTGGGCCAAGTCCATCCTTAAGAAGGGTTAATGGAGGTCATTTGGTTCCTCAATGATCGCCGTCCAACTGTATTGTTTTACAGGATCCACTCTTTATTCCACCTCACTGATCTTCTAAAGGGATGAATTTCCCGAAGCCATTTCTTAAATCGGTGCTTAATGCTCGCAATCTAAATATAGAGAGGGTTGAGGCGGGCCTAGTTTTGTTAACGAGAACTGAAATTTATAAAAATGTATTTGTTTATCGATTGTCATATAGGATTTTTTTATAAACGTCAACAAAACGTGATTATTTTTATTGCTATATTCAGATGTTTCATTCAAAGCTTGGCACTCGCTATCCCGGGATACACAGCCTTAACAGGAAAGACCAGGAAATCATGTTTTCTATTGCAGGCCGCATGCACGGCCTAGTCAGCATGCACAAGGAACCCAGATCATCCTAGTTCGCATGTATCCTTATCGGCATGACCCATGATACTCTGGCTGATTATGTTGTCTAATAAGTTTTGTTTTTTTAATATTGTTGCTGCCAATTTTTTCATACAGTATTTTTGAAAGAATGTTTATATCGTGTTTCTTTATTTAAAATACCTTCATTTATTAGCGGTTTCGCTGTTCTTAAGTCTATGAAGTTTCATAGTGTTCAGAAAAAATGCCTTCCATTGGTCACTATAAGAATAAATTGATTTTGTCCATTTTCGTTGGCTAGCTTGAGATGTTTTCATCAGCAAGAGAATAAATAAATGGAAGAATAAACTTTAAAGTTTATCTGAACAGAACGAATATACACCTAGAATGAGATGTTGAGAGCGATCAAATTGAAATTGTTGTTCCAATTAATAAAGTATACAGATAAAAACCGGATATTTGTGATGGAAAATTTCATTTCGAAAAGTTCTCTTCCTCTGAGTTAAAAAATTAAATAAATAAAAAGTCCCAGACAGATTTACGCCGTAGAATTCCCCAGGCGGTTTGACTTTGTACCTTTTTAATCCAGGGCCTCGACATTTTGTTTGCCCTCTAATCCGTGAGGGGACGGGGTTGAAAAAGAGGGCGAGAAAAGACATTTACATGAATTGTCAAAAGTTGAGCGGCATAAACCCCCGCCCGGCCAGGACGGGGTAATGCTCTTATTTTGTTTGCCAGGGCGACAGGAGCGTGCTCCTCTTAACAAAAGCCCCGTCGAAAATTTAACCAGGAGCCAACTCTCGGCCTACTTCCTGGTAAAACTGACAATTATCCCGTGGGATGGAAGAAGAATTGGCTTAAACCTCTCTACCCACTTTCTTAACCCTCTCTATTTTCCTACCAGATCTCCCCTTACACGGATCAAGTAATTTCTCAATTCTAGTCAGTTCCAAGTCAATACCGTTTTCCGGAGTAGGAAGAAAAAACATTGGCTCTTTTCGAAAAGTATCGTCATTTTAATATTTTATTTTTAATAATTTTACCCATGAAATTTTTATAAAAGTAAAACTGACTGTATAGACAGAGATCTCTAGAGAAACCGGTAAAAAATACAGATATAATTTCATTTACATTTTAGAAATCTTTTCCACCTCATCAGTACCCCGTCGGCCATCTTTTATCCGGCTTGACGTTTGCATCAATCATCGCTTCCATCATCAAGAACTTCACTTACAATCATCATGTTATACGCTTCCGTAGCCGCGTCAATTTACATCGTATTATATTTTCTTTTCTTAAATCTAAGCGTCTGGCCGTCCGTATTTTTTTACCATTTATTTAATTTTATTAAAAATTTTAACTTTTTATTTAACCAATCCATAGCAAATCTTCAATTTATTTTATTTGATAGTAATTTGACATCGCATTACTAATTTTATTTAATTACGCTGAATTCTATTTTTTCATGACTTTGTTTAAAACATTAATTTAATATTGAAAAACGATTAAGGACAAAGCCAATTAAAAATAAAACACTCGGTCCTTCGTTGAAGATTTGAGAAATTTTAACCATTTATAAATATTTGAAATATTAATAATGTAATTACCTTACAAATTTAGAAACAAAAATAACATTTTTAGGATACGGACTAGTTTTATTTTTCAAAATAACACTTGATCAGAAAAGTTAAAAACGTCAAGGAATAAAAAAATTTTTGGGATTTGACTTTGGGCTTCAGCTCGATAAATGAATATTTAATCAATTTAAAAAAGAATAATTAACGAAATATCCAATTAAGAAAAACTTAAAAAGCGTGGCATGCGAGTAAACTTAAACTAGCGAGAAATCACGGACCCTTAAAAGTCGGTCTCGATATTGCGATCATTAGCTTGCAGACTTTACCGTGTTTATTTATTTGTTAATCCGACGTAATATATCTAGTTTTAAACATACTGACCTGGTTTTTGGTTAAGCTTTGACCGCTGAACAAATCATTTGTTTGAGTTTATTAATAGAAATGCCGAAATAGAACCTACCTAATATTGATTACGAGCAGGTGAATTCAACCAGAATAGGTCAGCAAAGGATAAGGACCGACCGCACATTTTTTACCCGTCGGTTTACATACCCGAAACAGACCTGATTCACGACCTCGATTCATCCATTATCTACAAAACCATGGGAAGAAGAGTGGTAGAACCACCAGACACGGTTCATCTTTGGTCAAACGAGATCTGATTTTTCGATCGATACCTTTTTTCAAATGTCCAATCAAACGTGCAGTCTTTATCGGTGTAATGGGCCAATCAGAGCCTAGCTTTTTTTATTGACGATATGTCAAAATGTGACAGGTTGATGACTTTCAAGATTTCAAGATGTTGGCCGAAAATCTCTTTATGACCTAGTAAAATTACACCATCAAAAACTAAAAAACTAGTTTTAAATGACAGATTTTACGGGTTTTTTTTTCAGGATACCCTTTAAAAGTCTTTTATGAAAAATTGTTAATAAAAATAGGAGCACGTACTGCCTAGGCTGGCCTTTTTCTTTTTATGCTACCCGAGGAAAAGTACGGCTCGTTGAGTTCGGCGAGTGGAGTGGTTGAGCAATGTTGGCAAACATGGCATGTAGGTGGGAAAAAAACCAACTTACAAGTGACAATAAATTACAGTTAAAAAAACACATATGTATATGAAAAGTCCCCTTATCCTTATTTTTATATGCCGAAATTTATTCATATAAAATAATTTTTATATGGGTTATGAAAATATGTTTACTGGGTCGAATAATTTTTTTATATTAATTTTAATGGATAAATAATGTATCGTTATAAACTTTAATGTATATTCAGGGTTTTGTAAGCAGAAAAATTAACTTACGCTGTTTTATAATAATTATAACAGTTTTATAATATTGTAGTGATATAGTGGATTATAATTAAATAAAACAAGCCATGGGACAGGATTCGAACCCAGAGACGCGTAGCAAATCCGAGACAGAAGCCCTAATAAACGCAAACGGCCAACAGGTTCCGCAAATATACAGGGTGTCCCATGAAGAGATATCAAAACGTTATGAGATTATCCTACATGTCAAATTGGATTACAAAGTCCCTATATTCCTAAGTCTGATTTTTAATCGTATTCTTCTCAGGTTGTTTCAAACTTTGCCAATTTTATTCCATGAAATGTCTGTATGTCTTAAAATATTCTCCCTGTAAATTCAATACATCATGGAAAGAGAGTTGAAAACCGTATCAATTTGTTTATTATAACTCTAAGAAAAAAGTTAAGGAATGAGAAAAAGCATCAAAAAATTAATTTAATTAGAGGATGGGAACCTCTGGCGTAGTACTAAACGTATCCTGCGTCATAGCGTTGCCACAACTCCTCTCAGGAATGATGATGGAACTTGGATCGTTTCCGATAAAGAAAAGTCCAAAACATTTGTGAAACATCTCTCCGAGGTATTCAAACCTCATAACATAATGAATACCGAACACGAAAAATTTATATCAGATTCACTTGTAACTCCTATACCCCTAGATTTGCCACCTAAACCAATAACTCCAAAACAAGTATCACAAGAAATCCGACAGCTTCCTACAAAAAAATCACCTGGTCATGATTTGATAACAGCTGAAGTTCTTCAAGAACTTCCCAAACAAGCAGTCGTCTTTTTAACTTATTTAACGCAATTTTGAGGACTACACTCTTCCCCATACAATGGAAACTTTCTCACATTCAAATGATCCCAAAGCCCCATAAAAATTTAAGCTACCCATCGTCTTATCGTCCTATTAGTTTGTTACCCGTTCCTTCTAAATTATTCGAAAAATTAATTTACAAAAGAATTATCTCTATTGCTACTTCGAACAACATCTTACCAGACCATCAATTTCGCTTTCGAACCCATCATTCCACCACTCATCTACTTCACAGAGTGACTGATTTCATTACTTCGTGTCTCGAGCAGAAACTGTACGCGACTGTTGTGTTTCTAGATGTTTCTCAGGCCTTCGACAAAGTACGGCATGAGGGATTATTGTACAAATTAAAATTATTTTTACCCCAGGCCTATTATCTGATTATACAATCATGCCTTAAAGAGAGATTTTTCGCAGTAAACCAGGATACGGAGACTTCTGGGATGGAAGAAGTGCTTGCAGGTGTGCCACAAGGGTCAATACTTGCTCCGCTGTTGTACACAATTTTTACTTCTGATATGCCCAAAAATGAGAATGCCATACGCAGATGACACCGTCCTATTAACAAGCCATCTCTCTTCTACACAAGCTTCACTCATGTTACAAAATCACATATCAACAATTGAAAAATGGAGCAATCTTTGGAAAATAAAGTTTAATCCCTCAAAGTCACAACATATCACCTTTACACTCCGTCGTGAGACTTGTCCTACCATATACTTATACAATGAACCTGTTCCTCAATCCGACAAAGTTAACTATTTAGGACTTACATTTGATAGAAGACTAACTTGGAATCCACACACACGATTAAAAAAACAGACACTGAATAAACGATTTAAAATTCTTTATTACCTTCTCAACCGACAATCAAAATTACCATTAAAACCAAAACTTTCGACATACACATACTCAAACCTATTTAGATGAACGGGTGCCAAGTATATGGATAGGCGAAGTATTCCAATATTCAAAGATTACAAAGTTTTCAATCCAAAATTTTAAGACTAATTGTTTCTGCCCCTTTTTATGTAAACAATAATACACTTCACAGAGATCTTCAAATCCATCAAAGTTTTTTCATCTATCAAAACATATTACAGACGTTTTCATAGTAAATTACAAAATCACACCAACACACAAATACGATTACTCCATTCCCCACAATTACCACGTAAACGTCTGAAAAGAATATGGATAAGAGACCTCTTAAATGATTAATATCATTTCATTAATCCAGAGCGGCTGCCAATGGGTAGCTTTCTCTATAACGCCCATAATGCCAAACACAATCTGAAATCCAATCTGCTGGTTGTATATAATACATGTACAGTTGTAGACACAAATAAATGAAGTAAAAAAAAAATTGTTTAGAATGTTCTTGAAAAATCAAGCCTGACATTGTCCCTAGAAGATTTTGTGCTTTCAAACTTTTTGTTTTTAGGTATGCTCAGTTTTACATAGAAGTTTAAAAATCTTAGCGAGTAATTTTTTAAAACCGTATCTTCCTAAAAATCAAATTTTTCGTTGAAACGTTACATTATTGGCAATGACAATGTCATTGTTGAAAAGTTAAGTTAACGTATAGATAATTAGTATATGGCAAAACCTTGCTAGAAGCGTGATATCTGTTCGTATTTACAAAACCAAGAAACTCTTATGGTTTAGAGAAGAACTTTGAAGAACTTGTAAAAGTTTATCTTTTAAGGATTCTGTATTTTCTGTATTAATTCTTTTTACGTTAGTAAGGGACGCCCTGGTTATGTATGTTTATGTTTATGGTGGTATAATTTCGGTTTATAAATAGCATGCAAGTTCAATATTCCAAGTGTGTTTTCATAATCAAACACTGCAAGATTCAGATATTTTTGTAAATTTAGCAAGTCTATCATTGAATCATGGTGTGTTTATACAAAATTTCCTGGCAGGGTTATCAAAATAAACCCTTCTGACAGGAAATAAGAAAACATCCGTTTAGGGGTTTTTTTTAAACTCTAATTTAAAACTGACTTTTTTCCGTTGTCGGATGTGTACGTACATGGTCGGCCACGCCATTATATTTTTTTAAGCTCCTCTGTACTTGAAAAAAGTACGGCTCGGCGGGTTTGGGATTGGAGTGGTTGAACAGAGTAAAGGCCGGGGGAATAAAATAGAGAGGCGAGGTGAAATATGCGAGCACCTGACTTCAAGGATCAATACCAGGGTAGTTGGGGTTCCTCTTAGTCGGCCACTATCTACCTAAGCGTTTTGGTCAACAGACCCTGCCCCAGACATCCGTTCCGTTTGAAATCTATCGGCTTTTCTGGCCACAGAGAACGGCCTGCTTTGGAAGGGAAAACTCGAAAAAAAACTATATCTGCCTATTGTCAACTTGGACACAGGTTTGATATTTTTGACGTCCCCGTGTTCGGTACAACGTTATTTTTTAAGCGTGGTCAAGCGGACGACGAAATTAGTGAATTTATTGTAGTTATTTTTTAAGTTACAAGATTTTTCCGCTTTTGTGAAATTTTACATTGATGTTTTAACGATGAACTAGATTATCGACCTGCTGGATACAAGAAGTCTTTTCAGAGGATCTTCGGAAGAGGTCAAAACAGAGAAAACTTCCTTACGGTTTTCGCCGAGCTTTCGACAGTTTTGTACCGTCATCTTCAGGGCTTTAAAACGTTAATAGGAAATTAAACAACATGGTGTTTTGGGCAAGTACATTATGTTTTTTTCGGCTCAGCATCTCATATAAGTCTAAAAAACCAATAAAATCCACCTTTTTTTAGTTTTTCAGGTACAAATGATCACAGTACGTTCCCCAATATATATACATATACAATTAACTTATTTTAAAAACAATAAAGTAGGATCAAAGATCAAATCAATAAAAACCGATAAAAACAATCTCTGAAGATTGTTTTTATTGATTTGATCTGTGATCCTACTTTATTGTTTTTAAAATAAGTTAATTGTATATGTATATATATTAGGGAACGTACTGTGATCATTTGTACCTGAAAAACTAAAAAAAGGTGGATTTTATTGGTTTTTTAGACTTATATGAGATGCTGAGCCGAAAAAAACATAATGTACTTGCCCAAAACACCATGTTGTTTAATTTCCTATTAACGTTTTAAAGCCCTGAAGATGACGGTACAAAACTGTCGAAAGCTCGGCGAAAACCGTAAGGAAGTTTTCTCTGTTTTGACCTCTTCCGAAGATCCTCTGAAAAGACTTATTGAAGTTTTAGATAAAATATTACTGACGTGAACAGGATTGGACGTATTTTGTGTTTGACTGGCTAAACAGCATAAACGTGACGTACCAGAATCAAAACACAACACGACGTTATTATAACGAACGAGATCGGGTTTCTTGTTTACGGAAAAAGGGAGGTCCGGCCAGTGACATCGGAACAATACCGTTTCAAATCCGCACCTCGTGTAACTCTACACCTGTTATTAACGATCGGAGGAATGCTGCTCAACGCGTAGACATGTAATTGAAAGGAGAAGGCTGACATGCAGAGCAGGATGATATGTGTTGCTTACGCGAGTAATAACTAAATAGCGGGATATTAATATTCCCTGGCGGCCTGTGACAGCTCGACATCACCGTATTAATTAACATAGTCCGACGGCGTCCGTCAAGACCGATCCCGGTGATATTAATGGATAAATAGTTATTTCAGCTGCGGGACCTCGCGGGCCCACATCATCCGGATGGGAAAACCCAGTTTAATCACAACTATAATAGCAAAGCCAAATCTAAAATTGGAATTTGCTTTTCATGATATTTACTTAATATTTTTCAGAGCTTTCAAAAATCTAAGAACAACTTCAGTAAAAAAAAAAGGTTAAAATTTAACAAAATGTCATGTTATGAAGTATTATTCGTACAATACATTAAGGGGAGGTCTCATCCAAAAATTTCCTACTTTTTAAATCTCTGTTCCACTGATTTGAGCAGTTTCCGCTTTTATGATTGTATATTATAATGTGAAATAACGATCTATAAAGTTTTTGTAAAGTATAATTTCTGTCAAATTATTTGTTTGTAGGAGGAAAAAACTGCAATCATCAGATTTGGATTATTCTAAGGGAAATCTGTGATGTTATTCAGTTTGATCTGATTGTCTAGGTTTTTATTATGATACAATATGTTTTACTTTCGTTGTTCTTCTAGAGCTGAAATATAATCATAAAAATGATTAAAAATTTAAGCGATATTGCTGGTCTGCTGGGCATTTTTTGTTTTAAGCAGTGTCCTAATGTTAGTTCAATTTGAACAGACTGTCAGCAAATTGATTGATAGTCAAATGGTTTTACTATCATAAATTTGTTCGTATTGTTTAGAATTTTTTTAAAAATTAAATTTAGTAAGGTATAGTAGTTAAAATGTATACATTAAATCGTTATGTTTTTAATCTTCTTCGAAATTGATTATTCATCAAATTAATATATAAGCATTAATTTATAGAATCAAATCAATACAGAATTAAATTAATTAAGGTTTTTAGTTGAGATAAAATAGTCAATGTCACGAGCGGGATTCGAACCCACGACCTTCGGCTTGATACGCCGTTGCTCTACCACTTGAGCTATCGTGACCTCGATCCACTCGGGCAATAACTTCCCATCTCAATCCCACCTTTTGAATTTTGCCTCCTTTTTGCCATTTTTTCAAATGTCGTGTAATCTATTTTATTCTTGGCGACAAATGACATGGCCACGGAGAGCTTTAGTGAAGTATACATAATTTTAAATCATTAAATACACTAATTTCGAGGTCCGCTTGACCAATTAATGTATAACAATTAATTATGGTTTTTACTTGAGATAAAAAAGTCAATAGCACAAGCGGGATTCGAACCCACGACCTTCGGCTTGATACGCCGCTATTCTACCACTTGATCTATCGTGACTTCGATCCACTCGGACACTAATTTCCTATCTTAACCCCACCTTTTGAATTTTCTCTCCTTTTTGGCATTTGTAAAATGTCGTGTAATCTATTTGATTCTCGGCGACAAATGAAATGGCTACGGAGAGCTTTAGTGAAGGTATACTTCATTTTAACTTATTCAATTCAAATGGCAAAAAAAGGAGGGAAATTTCAAAACGTGGGGTTAAGATGGGAAGTTAGTGTCCGAGTGGATCGAAGTCACAATAGCTCAAGTGGTAGAGCAGCGGCATATCTAGCCGAAGGTCGTGGGTTCGAATCCCGCTCGTGACATTGACTTTTTTATCTCAACTAAAAACCTTAATTAATTGAAAGATTTTAATTGGTCACGCGGACCACGATAACTACTGAATTTGATACAGAATATTAATATAGACGCAGAACCAGAATTGCCCAAAAAAAATTTCAAATAATATATATTTTGATATACTTTTCAAATTTTTGAGGTTAATCTCATTAGACATTTTCCAGGTTTAATTCAAATAAAGTACACTCAATTATTGAAAACGTTACGTGATATCTCGAACTGTGTTATTGTTCTTACTAATTGTGATGGAGGGCTTCGTTTCTGTTTACGGTGCTTTTCGAGAGTTTGGATCGAAAGCGATAATAACTAGGGACTTAGTTCGACGCCGCGGACCCAATCGTGAGATAACAATGAAAGAAAACAAGGTGATAAAAGGAAGAAAGGGGATAAAGATTCGGCATAGCCCCTTCAGAGTACACAGAGCGCTGAACTGCGGACCGAACCCTCCTCCAATCCGAAATTCATTTAAGGACAATGGAGTGGTATGAATCAGATGTGAGCAGGCATTCCAATCACGTCCCGCCCCCGGCCGCCTTCATATTTTACTTCACAAACTACAAGGCGATTTTCTCAACAAGTAAAATTTCGTTGTTTCCAGGGCGGCGGGAATTTCTCACAAAAGAAAGACAAAAAAGAGAGAAAAGGAAAAGGTTAGTATTTCAAGTCCATCACTACTAGGTACTCGACTCCCTGTATAAATTAGGGTACAAACTGTGGTGTTTTTTAATTAAAAAAAATTGAAACCCTGTGAGGGAGAACAAGGGGTTGGAAAAAAGGCGGGGTGGTTTAAACGGGAGAGAGAGCTTTACACGGCTACAATTTAAAAAGGACGAAGAACTTCCCCCGGCAGAAAAAAAAGTTAATCTGCCCAAAGAATGATGATCGTCGGAGTCTATTGCCAAGTTAAAAAACGTGGGTGGGACGGGGACGCGTTTCTGCGGAAATCCCGGCCGTGAGGGGCGGTTAGATAAAAGTGCCCAGGGCGGGGGTTGTTGAAGGGTGGCCGAGTAGCTAATGCGGGCGTTATCAGTTCTAAGTGAGAAGGATTAATGAGTGAGTTGAGAGTGAAGAGCCATTAGGGGTCGGAGGCGGCAGTCGCCAGATACCGGCGGCCAACACTAATCGCCGCCCTCGCTAAACCTAAGGTCCCTGTTATTCTCAATCCCTGCAGTTTATCAACACAAAGAGGACATTTATCGTCCGTTTCGTCTGTAAATAACATCCGCTCCATTATCATCCTGCTAATAAACCTATGACTCTTTTCGAGTTTTGCCATTTTCCTAAGAGACCTTTTTATGTTGACGTTTAATCAAAGAAAACAGATATTGGATTTGAATCAACCTTCATTCTTATTCTAGGCCCGTTCCAAGACCAAGTGTCATCAAGAATATACGATGATCGAATGACGTTTTCATGTGATGAACAAAACGAGTTTATCTTATTAAAGCTAAAAAAAACTTAATTTTTGCCACTAAGGAAAATAAACGACTTCGCAGCTGCATTAAAAAACGATCACTTGACCATTTTGTACAATCACAAACATCAAGCGTCATAAAATAGTTAAAATGTATTTCCGAACCGTACTCTTCCACTTCTGATTTTACATATGCAAAGCAGATTTTTATTATCGGGAGAAGCACCTCTCTAAACGCTCCACAAACCTACGAGAACAAATCAAAAATATCCTGGAACAGCATTAACATCATAAGAAAAGGGGAATCTATACATAATAACGCGGACACTAGTTTTATTTTCTAGGAAACGTCAGCTCAGTTCGGTACACATATTAACAACCTCTGGTTCAAATTTGAACACATTTTGCACATTCATTTTAAAAAAAATGTTATAATGGATTAATAAATATGTCAGGAGAATTAAAAAGGAAAAAAAAAGCATTGTCCGTAGAACGTAAGGAACTTGTACCTATCTGCCAAAAAACGTGATTTACAGAAGTAAACAAATTAAAAGAACGAGTATTTTACACTAGGAAAGAAAAAAACTATATAAAACGTAACACGAGGAGAAAAATGAAATCCTACCTAACAGAAAAACATTAACAAGCCTAGCAGCTAATATTACCACTTAATGGTACTGCTAACAAATGACCTATGTCGACTATGTCGTAAGAAGACAGAGACAACTGAGCATAACCTAAGAAACCGACGTACAATGACCAGGAAAGGACCTAGGAATGCCATCGTTGGGCAATATACACGTAGATTACCATGTGTCTGAGGAAAATTCCTCTACTTTATTTAGCTGGTACACAATAGATAAATTTTAAAGTGCAAAAGCGACACTCATTGCGACTAAAATAAAATAGCACACAGAAAAATAATACATACTAAGTTTTGGATACAGTGTAAGTAGTACTGTATTAATTACATCCTTATTAGTTTTTTATACATTTAATTATAATTTCCAAGACAAAATTGTAAATTAGCACTATGTATCAAGTTATATTAGAATAAAACATAAATATCTGGGAAGGACGAGTCGACGCGTTATTGAATTATTCATAAACTTTTGCAATTTTGTATAAGCATTTTCACAGCATAAAAGTAATTGGAATTACATATATATGAGATGGTATCGCAAAAACCAATTTTCGGCAATTTATATTGTCAGCAGTTGGATCTTCTCTGATAAATTTTTGTATATTCTCACCCTTTCTGGCTTATCAGAATAATAAATGCAGTTATAGGATGATCAGAATTTCAGAATTAATTCTCTATAAAGCTTTCAAAGGCAATTTCGCGAATTTCCGTTTATTTGCATGAATCGTACATTTTATAAAATAGTATTATTAGTGAAACCTGATGAAAGCGACATATACCCTATAAAAATTGAAGATCACATATTTCCTTTGTTTTCTATGTTAAAATGAAGCTTCATTAAAAGTGGGACATTAGATATTTCATTAGTTAACAGCCATTTTGTAAAAGATCGTTACTTTTTATAATTAGGGTAAAATAATCATGTATTACGATGATGAACTGTTTTGCTTTTTAAAGCACACGATTACAGCCATTAACCAAAACGTTATCTAGGTTTCGTTTGGAGCATATCGTAGGAGTGAAAATTATTTGCTGGGCTCAGGAACGAATTGCTAGTTTAAACTGACTCGTCGAACCGGCAGTTCACGATTTTATATTCCACCCGGCCATTGAGCAATTTGAAACAAATCCCATTTCAAAACGACCGATCGGTTCTATCATCGCTTCGGGATGATCAGCGGTATAAATCCCCCCCCCCCGTGGTCATTAAACTCATTTTATTTCGTACAAATAAATAAATCCAACTTTAATCTTACCAAATTCCTTATTATTAATTACATAGGTTTTGCTGTTACGGAATAGGAAGACTGAACGTTCGAAAACTATTCTACAGATTCATTACCCCGGCGAAAGTAAGACGTAGATTTAATTTGGCCAAATGTTTTGCTACCTGACAATTTTTTAAAAACAAAATTTTATTGTAATGTAATAATTTTTGTATCGTTTATATTAATTTGTATATTGTTTTATATATTAATTTTAACCGCACGGGTGGGAAGGCGAGTTAGAGAAAGATAGATTGATACATGTAGTTCATAGATAGTTAAAAACAGATATACAGGGTGAATTGCTACTCGTGCTACAAACTTCTCCAGTAGATTCTTCACCCTAAAATGAACAAAAAAGTTCATATTGTCCATGGTCCGATTCTCAACCATTTCAGAGTAATTTCGCTTTTTATCGATTTTGAAAGATATCACGTCCTGGCGTCGGAAAATCGTGATATCTTTTAATCTAAACATTTCTCTTAAAATCTATAAGCACCGTTGAAATCCCCGTTAATTTTTAGAGAGAATCAAAATCATAATTCCATTGAAATTTTTTAATTTAATTTAATGCCCATTTAGTATGTAATGCTTAAGAAGTTTACAAACAGCTAGAAGGTCAAGGAAGAAAGACCCAAACGTTTTGCCACCTTCATCTTCTTATTGAAAAATTAACGGGGATTTCAACGGTGCTTATAGATTTTAAGAGAAATGTTTAGATTAAAAGATATCACGATTTTCCGACGCCAGGACGTGATATCTTTCAAAATCGATAAAAAGCGAAATTACTCTGAAATGGTTGAGAATCGGACCATGGTCAATATGAACTTTTTTGTTCATTTTAGGGTCAAGAATCTACTGGTGAAGTTTGTAGCACGAGTAGCAAGTCACTCTCAAACATTAGCAATCCTTGAACCACCATTTTTTCTCTTTTTGTCATCAACATCTTGGTCTCACAACCACTAAATAAGAAAATGACGAGTGCGTTGGAAGCGTTATTAAATCAGGTAGTTTTCCTCAAATTTGCTGCCTTCTGAGACTAAAATTAGAAACTCTGGATTACTTTATACACTTTCCGATTTACACAATTTTCCACTCTTTTTGTAGTTCTGGCTGAAATAAAACACAAAAAATTAGCCCAAACATTTTGCCACCGTCATCTTCTTATTGAAAAATTAACGGGAATTTCAACGGTGCTATTAGATTTTCAGAGAAATGTTTAGATTAAAAGATATCACGATTTTCCGACGCCAGGACGTGATATCTTTCAAAATCGATAAAAAGCGAAATTACTCTGAAATGGTTGAGAATCGGACCATGGACAATATGAACTTTTTTGTTCATTTTAGGGTGAAGAATCTACTGGAGAAGTTTGTAGCACGAGTAGCAATTCACCCTGTATAGACAAATAGTGAGAGAGGAGAGAGAGAAAGAGTGTGAGTGATAACTACACCCCAGACAATTTCACGACGCACTATTCGACAGTTCCGTAAGACCCTGCCATGAAGTTAAAAAGATTTTACTTCTTTTTTTAAAGGTTTTTAACACATACAGTCATATCAATTATCATTCTTTGAGGCAGGGAGAAGGGTGAGGGAGAGGGAGAGGGAGAGGGAGAGGGCGATGGAGTGGGAGAGAGAGAGAGAAAGAAAGAAAGAAAGAGAGAGAGAGAGAGAGAGAGAGAGAGAGAGAGAGAGAGATGAAGAGACAGACATTGAAATGAAGTTGCGAGAAAAGGTGGTTTTACTCAGGGAATGAATCGAGCTCTACAAAAATCTAATTTCATGAAATCCCGCCCCGTAGCGAAGTACAACTTAAACTCATGCATTTTAACGCCTTTGCAGAACTACAATAAAAGTTTACCTTGTTGAGTTTGTTCAGTTACATAATTCAAAGGGAAAAAGGCGAGTCCTACCCAAGGGGGGTAGGCACAAACGGTAGAAAAGGATTGCGAGGGGGTGAAAAAGGAGAAAAAGAGTGTTTGAAAAGAGAGGGCGGATTGAAGGGGTTAGCGCAGTTGGGTCATTAAGCGGATCCGAACAAGATGGCCTTCCCCTAACGAGCGGCATCGGCCAGTCATTTTTCACTTCCACGGTCTAATATAAACGACTGCGATAATTTTCGAGTATCCTAATTAAATTCGCATATTAAAACACCATTTTATCCAAAATTTACGCTCGCTGGCTAAAACATGATTAAACAGCAAAATGTATATTGAATAAGAAAAATCTTCTTTCATATTTGGCATTTTTAAATGAAACATGGCGATGGAATTATTAATCATAGTCATCACTCAATACTATCATAGTGAAGCTAAAATAATTCCTTAACGCAGAAGAAATTATTAAAATTTCACCTTGTTTCTAAAATTTCCTATGTTGCTGTCTCAATTTTTTATGAAGTACACCTTGTACTTTTATTTGACTAGTTGTTTAATTCATTATAAATGGGCGTTAAGGTGACATAAAACACCTAAAGCTTGGCGTAGTTTTGCAACACAAGAAGATTCATTGGAGTGCCACATCCCCGATCCTACCAAATATATTGTGGAATAACAGCTGGTCGATCACCTTTACATCATTGAACACAATGCTTCGAAAGTATGTTTATTTTAGCTTTATGTTTATTTAGCATTTATAAAAACTTTTAATGTAATTGTTTCTCAGAATTATTGCAAAGATTTTTATTACGTTAAGTACAGTTTACCAAATTATGATTAAACTCTTTTTCAACAACCGATGAAATTAAGTATGTTTGCTGTATAAATTTACAAATAAATTATTAATGCAATAAAAGCTTGAACAATTCAGTAATACATCAAAACCCAACTAAAAAAAGGATTCGGGTTGTCATTTTTGAGTTAACCTAAACCTTAAGCTAACCTTGTTATCATGTTGGCCACATTCCACCAAATGGGATATGTTTAAAAATTTGATAAATGTTTGACTTTTTTCCCAACAAGTGCTCGAATAAAGCATGTTTGATTGCTTACGTTGGCAAGTGCTCTTGGATAAACGCTTATAATTTTCAACCTGGGCGGTCTCAATTGTTAATTTCGTTGAATCTGAAAGTATCGGTTTCAGAAGTATAAATAGATGTTTTAAATTTGAAATTTAAGTTTCAACCTTCTAATGAAGGGGGTACCTCATCAACATCTAGAGAAAGTTGCTCTTTTCTACTTTTCCTCACTTTTGAGCCTTCCCATTTTTGCCAGTGGCAGACAAATCAATCAATTGATCACCAAATTTTTTTTAGGAAGTTCTTTATTATTATCATACCAACTGTGACTGTGCCATATAAAATATGATAAAAGATGTCCTTTTTTCATAAGGTCCATGAATTAGGAATTTTTTTATACAGAAAGAATCGGTTTATTGCAAAGATCCTTCCATGTAATTTTGTTCACTAGTATTGAAAATTATGTGTAGTGTTTAGTGACCATACGTTAATGATTATTTGGAGATCGTGAGATGCGATGTAGGATTTAGAAAATAATTTTCTTTATCGTGCCAACGTTTCGATCTTTATTGAGATCATCTTCAGGGCTCAAAGTGTTTGTTTTCTGTGTAGATGTGTTATTCCTATGTGGGTAATCTCAACACGCACACAATAATTACACATCTACACAGAAAACAAACACTTTGAGCCCTGAAGATGATCTCAATAAAGATCGAAACGTTGGCAAGATAAAGCCAATTATTTTCTAAATCCTACATCACACTAGACCGCATTTCACGATCTCAAAATAATCTTAAAAAATATGATATGTTATTAAATATTGCTTTCTTTTATTGTGGCAAAAATGTACGTGTACTGTCTGAAAACAGCTAACAAATGATCAAATATTTTAGATTTAATTCTTTGAAGGGCATGGTCAACGTATACTATTGAATGATTGTATAATTTCGCTGGCTTATTACGAAATAAGGGCGTTTTAGTAAAATGTAAAACCGTTGCCGTTAAAACATATTCGTTCCATTTGAATCTCCGTTTTAGGGGAATTTCGGTCATTAAGGGAATCGGAACTAGACGCGTCCCTTAACGAGGACCGGCGGTATCGGCTAATCATTTTTCAACCCCATTCCAGCCGGTGGTACCTAGTGTGTGCCGACCACGATAATGTTTACAGACCCTAATTAAATCCCCCAAACGGTTAATGGCCGCTTTAAACGCAGTTTGTAATAACGGCCGTTTTATCTATCAGTTCCGATTACCGGAGCTACGGCCAGTATTAGCTGAGGATATTTAGATTTGCATTAACGTGTGACCCCCGCAGGTCTCGGCCCGCTAATTAAATAGCTTAATCAAATGCCCGGAAATTCGCCCCCTATTTAATATGATTTCGGGAAACGAGTCGTGCGGCCGCACACGGCCCCTTATCAATCGATTGAACGAAGTAATTCCGAGCCGCCACATCTTTGTCAGACAGCTGAAATACAGGGAAATATCGTTGTACCGAGCAATCATTTATGCATGCAATTTACTTTCGTATATTTTTTATTTACCAAGTCATTTTTCTCTTAGAACAAGCAGAATCTAATAAATTCCACGTTATAAAAAAATTACAAAACTACAGAGGTCCATTTTGCAAAGTATTTCCTTTCAATAGGTCCTATAGAACTCCCACAAAGTAAAAAAAAAAATAGAAATTTAATTTAGAAAAGTCAATAAATATGTTTCTATTTACTTGATATTTTTGGACTAAACCTGTACATAATATATACAACACAGGAAATTGGATTTCAATTTATAATAGAGACATTAAGAGCATTATAGAGAAAGTTACCCATTAGCAGCAGATCTGGTTTAATAAAATAATATTAATTATTTAAGAGGTCCCTTGTATTATTTTCAGTCGCTTAAGTGGAAATTATTGGGAATGGAGTAATCGTATTTGTGTGTTAGTGCGATTTTATAATGAAAACGTCTGTAATATGTTTAGATGAACGAAAATCTGTTAGAATGTATCTCTGAAAATCTCTATAAATATGTAAATATAACATATTTAAAACATCCGGGAAAACACTCAAGTCTCTTTTATTACGAGGAATATATCCCCGTCCTCAGTGATCTGTGTCTCGTCAGGATGTTGAAACTTTAATAATTTAAAATGTTAAAAAAAAAACATCTTCACTATTTACTAGCTTCAATTGTAATGCAATTAAACATTGAGAGAAGAGAACATACCAGATAGATCATGACAGCAATGCACCGTAAAATTTGAAAAAACCGGCGAAGGAGCTGAGTGTTTACTGTTGTCAATAGATTAAGATAGTTATGATGTGGGGTGATTACTGACCGTTAGTCGATGATTATTCAGAAATCGTGAGGTGCGGCCTGGTGTGATGAAGGCTTCAGAAAAAGATTTTCTTTATCGTGCCAACGTTTCGAACTTTACAGAGATCATCTTCAGGGCTCAAATTGTTTGTCTTCTGTGTAATTGTGTCATTCTTGCGAGTCGTGTTGAGAGATGATATCAATAAAGATCGAAACATTGGTATGGTAAAGAAAATGTTTTTCTCAAACCTACGTGATATCACACCAGAACGCATCTCACGATTTCTGAATAATTATCGATTAACGGCCACTAAACACCACACATGTTGACATTGTTACATGGCAGATTATTCGTTTGTTTACAACATTTAGCATATACTTTTTAAGAAGCTAAATATAATTTTTTGTTGACCTATAATAACACGCATTATTTGAAATCTAACCACATATTTGTGGGTTTTTATTAAATAATTTTTCTTATAATGTTTTTGTTATAAAACAAAATACATTGAGATGTATCGCTTATAGTTCGTCCACTCAGAAAATATCTACTAGTGACGTAAATAGAATTTTTTTGATAATGTATTTTTATAATAACGTGCATGATTTCCAAACTCTTCGCACGTTTTCGGCGTTTTGTTGTAATCTACCAAATCTATGAAATATTTCGATAAACCTATCTCAATATTCAGTCATTTCAAGAGGGCTTCTTTTCATATGCGTGTTTTGATGAATCCACCAGCATGAGAAGCAAAGAAGTTAGACAGAACCCAGGATCATGTAATATACCTACTCTATGAAATATTTCCATAAACGTGGGTGGTGAGTAGTGACCGTTAGTCGATAACTATTCAGAAATCGTGAGATGCGGTCTGGTGTGATGTAGGTTTCAGAAAAACATTTTCTTCATCGTGCCAACGTTCCGATCTTTACTGAGATCATCTTCAGAGCCCGGGATTTACAAAAATTGTTTAAATTTAACAAGTACATGTAGGATGTGAAAAAAAACTGAATTTATACAATGCAATTTTTTTATATTCAATCAAAGAATTTTTACTCACTCAAAGTGTTTTTTATGTGTATTTGTGCCATACTTTTTTCCACATCCTGCAAGTATTTGTTAAATTTAAACAATGTTTGTAAATCCAAGGCCCTGAAGATGATCTCAATAAAGATCGAAACGTTGGCACGATAAAGAAAATGTTTTTCTGAAGCCTACATCACACCAGACCGCATCTCACGATTTCTGAATAATCATAGTTATGTTGGCTGATAACAAATTATACCAAACATAAATATGTAGACTTAAAGTGCTAACAAGATACCAACTTGTTGGGTGTACAAGAGACTAAGAAAAGAGATAAAGAAATTTGTTTTAAAAACATGCATATGACAAAATGGAAAAAATACAAGATATATTTTCGGCCAAATCTAGGGCAAAAACGGCGGAAACCGGCTTTCACTAAACACCGAGATTAGACGAAATATTAGTCTGGATCAAAACATAAGAAAAAGGACCGTTTTCGTATTTATAGTAATGTTTAAATTAACTGAGCAAGTTTGGCTCCGGGGTTTGGGAGATGTGGACTTTTCCACATATCTCGATGTAAGGTTTTTATCCACATCTCCAAAAGGGACTCTCGTAATTGATTTGAAATTAGACCTTCAAGATTGAGAATATGAGAGGAGACCCCGGTCATTCCCTGTTCGTTCGTTGCGGCCGTGTTGGTAGCGTCTGGCTACTGGTGGACGCACGGCCCTGAAAGTCGGTTCGTTGGCTAATGTATAACAACGAGGCAACAAAAAAACAAGAAAAAAAATATTGAGCATCGGGCTGTCCGCTTATAATTAATTGTTTTAAATAAATACGTACAGCGAGTTTTAGTTATTTTCCCTCTGTTCGCGGACCACTGACTGTTTTTAAATACAGCCAACTAAGTAAAACAAACTACAACTTTAACTGGCACAATAACACGTATAATAAGCGAAAATAAATTTGTATAATTACAATGTGGGTTTATCCATAACACCATAACGGAGAGCTCAACTAATCCTTTGGTGATGTAACCTGTTGAGAGGTCGGTGCACAACTGTCAAAAACATTTCTCAGTTTTATTACAGCAGGTAATTCCATCTAATTTCGAAATGTTACAGGTATAGGCTAATTTTACACCATAAAATATAAATTTTAAAAATAAATTTAAATGTATGTTTTTAGTTATAAATACGTATGACAAGGATGGAAGAAACGTAAGACGTGTAGAGTAATTGAAATTATATATAAATGGCAACGTGGGAAAAAACTTCATAGCTTATATTGTGTCAAATATGACAACTATTACATACATTGTTTTCAAGACAATCGGTTTTACATATTCTATCATATTTGCATGAATACGTAAAGGTGTCAGTCAGTTTGTGTTTATATATTTTCAAATATACCCGAGCCAAATCGTTATTTCGCTGGACGTTAGGTTTTATAACACATTAGAAATTATTCGAAGATCGTGAGATGCAGTCTGGTGTGACGTAGGTTTTAGAAAAACATTTTCTTTATTGAGCCAACGTTTCAATTTTTATTGATCTCTGAAGAAGATCTCAATAAAGATCGAAACGTTGGCACGATAAAGAAAATGTTCTAAAACCTACGTCCCACCAGAACGCATCTCACGATCTCCGAATAATCATTGACACAAAAACACCGCACATTTATACATTAGAAATTTGTAGATTTGGTTTTGAATGTAATTTTAACTTAAGATTTTTGACAATTTGCAATAATCGATTATCCAGGACGCCATAAATATAAACGTGAAAGACGGCATACAAATTAATTCAGAATAATGGATGATGAACACTCCTTGCAGATTTTTACGAACTAATAAAAAGCACACGTTTGAAAGAATAACAACAGACGAAACAAATTAATATTTATTTCTATTTTTCAATTAATTAAGGTTTTTAGTTGAGATACAAAAGTCAATGGCACGAGCGGGATTCGAACCCATGACCTTCGGCTAGATACGCAGCTACTCTACCACTTGAGCTATCGTGACTTCGATCCACTCAGGCACTAACTTCCCATCTCAACCCCACCTTTTGAATTTTCCCTCCTTTTTTGCCATTTTTGTTGTATTGTACTGTAGTTATAGATATCAGGGCTTTTTTTCTTTTCTTTTAAGTACGATATACTTTTCTTCCGGGTTTTTTTTCCGAGGTAAGAAGGTCTTTTTTTAATATATTCTTCCAAGATCTTTTTTTTTATAGCAATGACTCGGGCACTAAATCAACCCCACCTTTTGAATTTTCCTTCCTTTTAGCCATTTTTCAAAAATTTTTGGAGTTGAGATGGGAAGTTAGTGCCCGAGTGGATCGAAATCAGGATAGCTCAAGTGGTAGAGCAGCGGCGTATCTAGCCGAAGGTCGAGGGTTCGAATCCCGCTGGTGACAATGACTTTTTTATCTCAAATAAAAACCTAAATTAATGGAAAGATATTAATTGGTCAAGCGGACCACGAAAACTAGTGAATTTATATTATTTTTAGATGTGGAAAAGTAGCATAATCAGTTTTATTTATTTTATGAAATATAATAAATAAAACTCGCGAGACTGTACGTAAGGAAACAGGTAAGGCTCTGAGGCGTTGTGTTTATATAAAAAGCCGTTTTCCCCGAGGTGAATAAAAGCGTTTCATTTTGCCAAGGCGGGGGGGAAATAAACTGAGAAGATAAAAGAAAAGCAGTGTGGAAAAGAAAAAAGTTCTCTAAGAACACATTAATAATTGATTCGTGGCTGAAGTTGAAGCCGGAATGCGAGGAAGCTCAGATATTTTTTGACGAGTTAGACCTTCGGTGGCGTTCGCGGAACCCCCCGACAGGAAGGCCGACTCAACAATGAAATAAACATTTTTGTTTGTTGTCAGATAAAACTCAGAAGGGAAAAGTAGCAGAAGTTGAAGGAGGAAAGGGAAGAAACGGCATAACCCAGTTGGCAAACTATTTGTTTTATCCCCTAACTCGGCTCACCAGAATAACCCTCTCTACGTAACGAAAAAAAGACCCTACCTTTTAAAACCGATACATTTCACAGATATCCAAGACGACAGTTACATTTGTTACGAAAGACACTAGCGTCTCAACTTTACCGACTTATGCTTTCTTCATCCTGGGATTAAAAAGTTACCAGGGGCCGACCCATGGATCGATACAAAAAAGATGTCCTGGCAGATATGTAATTAACTTATCTCCGCTTCCACGGCCACATCCATTTCTCTTATTTTTCCGATGAGTCATGAAAGGGGACCAAAGTTTGCCTTTAACTTTCTTTCAACCGCTTTAGGCCCCCTCCTTTCCAGCTCTTTCCACTGGAATTCTTTATTTCCTACGGAAATCTCTTTTGCAAACTAAGTAACTTTTTCGTTATTTGTTTAATATTCTACCCGGCCGCTTATGACTCGGGTGAGAATTTCTTTCAAGTTTTTGTTTCGTTTTTGTTATTTGCACTGGCGCACTCCATCCACCAGGTAAAAGGTGTAATCTCATGGATGAAAAAATAAAAATTACGGCTGAAATCCACAATCACAGAATGCATAACATGAACCTACAACATATTCTGACTATAAGCACACATAAGTATATTGTACTGGCATTCTGCAATATACCAAAAATCCACATAATTAAATCCTTGAAACAAAACGCTTAAAACGTGCAAAGAGTTTGGAAATTATAAAAATACATTATCAAAAAAATTCTATTTACCTCACTAGTAGATATTTTCTGAGTGAAAAAACTATAAGCAATACATTTCAATGTATTTTGTTTTATAGCAAAAACGTTATAAGAAAAATTATATAACCACTTTCAAATTGGAGCGCGAGTGCACGAGAGTTGGCTTGATGCGCGGCGGCTCCGGCAGACGAGGAACGCGTGGCGACGAGAGAGGTGGCTTGTTTTTTTTTTTTTGTGGTTTGCGCTCTCGTTTTTTTTCCCCGGGGACGACAAGTGGACGTTTTCTGGATTCAGCGACCTGTTTTACGGAGGGAAGAGATCTTTCTGGACGTCGGACTGCACAACCGGCTTCAAACCAGTTCGACAACTATTTGCCTTGGACTTTCAACGAGCTGCAGGGTAATCACTTGTCCAGAGAACATTTTATTTTCATTTGTTCACTTTTGTCAATTGATTTTCTTTATTATTGCCGGCACAATGTTTTTTGTTTTCTTAATTTTTTATAAAAAGGCCTTAATCAGTGTTGTTCATTTTTAAATATAGAAAACATACTTATTTTGTATTATTTTATTTTAATTTTTAAAAAAGGGAATTTATTCTATTTGTTCATTTTTATTTTTTCAAAAAATAGAAAAAAAGGTGTTCATTTGTATTTAATTGCTGTGGTTATTTTTATTTCATCTAAAAAGGCCTGAAACTGTTAACTGTCCTGATCCCACCACCACAATTTTATAAGATTTTTTAATTTTTATTTTTGTTTTAAATATATATTGTATTTCATAATTATTTAATAAAAACACAAATCTCTGGTTTTTATGATCTTTATTGAAATCATATATAAACACAACACGCAAGAATGGCACAATTACACAGAAGACAAACAATTTGAGCACTGAAGATGATCTCTATAAAGATCGAAACGTTGGCACGAGAAAGAAAATGTTTTTCTGAAATCTACATCACACCAGACCGCACCTCACGATTTCGGAATGATCATCGACTAACGGTCAGTAATCATCTGAATAATTACTGTCAACATAGTTAAATATTTAAAGAAAAGACCGAAAACCTAGCTTGCAAAAAATTCACGTCAGTGTAAAACACAATAATAAAAAAAATGTACAACTCACAATCTATTTATATTAATTTCGCCTTATAACGAAAATAATATAAATAAATTATTTGAAGAAAGGACTGGACACCTGCGGTTAGCGAAAGAGCAGCCAGATTAAGAATGTCAAAGGTATATAGAACGCTCACGCACACGTCCTGAAGTTCCTCGCGTCCAATCGTATTTTAACGAGTGAAAAAAGGTCAGGAAGCATTTTTGTCCAATCTGAGTACATGTGATAAAGAGTGGCTTCGAGGAGCACTAAGAAACCAGATTTGAAGCATCTTAACCGAAGATACATAGCGGGGCAGGTGTAAAAACAATACAAGAGGCAAACTAACCCATGAGTTCTTCCTCATGACTATGTTACGAACGAGTGGGACATGGTTGTAGCCTCTGGGTATCACAATAACCACGGAGTATGGGAACTTCCGTAGAAACCCCTACCTTCACCATATTGAAAAACAGTGTGTTCAAACTACGGAACAGAGAATAAGCACATTGTCCTCTGAGTATGCGAGAAAACCTGTGAAGATCCTCCTCCATCAAAACTGGCCAAGATTGGAGCACTTTAGGGATGCTAAAAAATTTGAGATGAGCGACAGCCATTATTTCAGCTAAATGTTACGTTCGTAACAAAAATGTGTGCATTATTATTATGATTTAACTGGGGATGCCTCCTAAATTATAATGTCTCCCAAACTAAAGTTGGCGGTGTGTCAATCAAAAATTAATATGGCCTAGGATAGGCTTAGGATTAGTGTAGGTGAGAGTCGAAAAAGAGGACGGAGTGCGTCGAGACGGATATCCGGCCTGGCCGGATCGGTAGAAAATAATCAACTCCTTGACCGATAACGGCGACAGCGGACCCGCCCAAGTTTGGCGAAAGTGCTCCACATTTCCTGGAACAGGGGATTTTTCATCGTCATAATCAAGAAGCGAAGATGTACATTGGTTCCCAGGAAAGTTTTTTACCTTGTAATAAATGTTTATTTAGATTCTAAGATAAGTAAGGTTTATTTAGTGTGTAAGTTTGTTATCATTCTGTTATGTTATGCGTAGAAAATTAAGGCTGTTGTATGTTTTGTATTTTAATTTCTTCCGGAATTAATGCGGTTTTTCTATGTAAATATTGTTCTGTTTACTTAGAATTTTTTAAGTACATGATTAATTGGCCTGACGAAATTATTAAATGGGTGAAGTTGTCACATCTAGCCTGTTGAGTTTTAGGGAGACACAAAACCTAGGCCTTACTTCCTGGTTAATTATTCAGAAATCGTGAGGTAATGATTATTTCGAGATCATGAGATGCGGTCTGGTGTGACGTAGGTTTTAGAAAAACATATTCTTTATCGTGCCAACGTTTCGATCTTTATTGAGATCATCTTCAGGGCTTTGTGTTGTTTGCATTTCAATAAAAAAGTTCTCTGATTGATAGCCGATGCGAGTTTCTTCTCATTGTTGACGATGTCACTAATCACCACACATTTCTACACGAGAAGAACGAAGAACATGGGATTCTATGAACAAATTTCAACTACATATGGACACGAAGCTAAAAGTATTCTGAAGGACATCGCCAACAATGAGAAGAAACTAGCATCGGCTATCAATCAGAGACATTTTGTTGAAATGCAGACAACACAATAAAGATCGAAACGTTGGCACGATAAAGAATATGTTTTTCTGAAACCTACATCACACCAGACCGAATCTAACGATTTCTGAATAATTATCGACTAACGGTCACTAATCACCACACATTCCTGGTTAAGTTCACCATAACTCTGATTTAGTTAAAATAATTTATTATTTGTGTACTAATTAAGATTTATTCTTACATTATAGATACATTTTATTTATATTATATTTATCTATTTATACAAATTAGGTTGTTATACTATTGTATGAAATTCCCGGCTGTTTATTTATTTATATAGTAAATTTATATTGTAAACGAAAAACAAATTAGAATATACATATTATAAAGAAATAAACAGGAGCCTTATTGAATAAATTAAATTTAAATGCAAAAAACCCCTTCCTTCCCTTAGCCTTCCTATTTACGGTAAGGCAGGGCTTAGGAAAGGCATTAAGATCACCTAGAATCCTCCATTTTGGCAGTTAATAAGTTAAATGGTCGGGGTCTCCTGGTAGGGATCTCCCTTAGTCAAGGCGAGGAGGTGGATGGCCTGAAAAAATGACGGCCTAATTGGCTAATTTATTATTCATTAATTGTGAAATTCACGGTATAGACTAAACCATCAAGACTTCTGAGTGTTGCGTAAGTGTTGGTCCTATTCACCGCACCTTGTATGGTTTGAATGGCAAAAAACGAAAAAAAAAGAAAAAAAGAGAAAGGCACTTGAGCAACGAGATGGCCAAGTCGGTTCAAATATCGTTGAAGTAAGAAAGAACATTACTAATGCCGATTTTTTGAGACCAATATCTGTGAATTTACCGTTACGAATTTTTCACATTCGATCAATTATAAGGGTGGGACAACGATGAGGTTTAAAATTAAAGTGAAAGCCTCAACTTTATTTCCCTCCGAGGGAGAAAAAATTCTATTCCGCCGTTGCCAGGCACGCTGGAATTACAGAAACGGAAAATTAATAACATGGAAAATCCATCCCCGAGGCCGGAACCAAATTGGAGTTTCACCATAATGCGACTGGATTACAGGGCGCGCACTAAATGATGAGCAAAACGAGGGAAAGCCGACTGTAGCAATGCGATTGTGCAGTGGGGTTTAGCCAACGCTCTAAACAATGCCGGGGTGGTCCGGTTGGCCTCGTCCCTCTGTCCTTTTCCATTTCCTCTACAATCTCGACGAAACACAACTACATTGTTTGCAAGGGGGCCGGGGGCGGAGGTTAATCCGGTCAAAACGCGATTTGACTCACTCTTCTACTTCATGTTTCCAGTCACCTGGAAGTTTAACTTTCGCCTTCTTCTCTCACACAGTGCTGAATTTTAAGAATAGACTAATGGTAACTTTATCCTACCATGAAGTTTCTTTCATAAATATACTTCTAAGTGTGATAATAAATGCAAGTAAGTTTCAAAATATGACTTAATTAGTCAACAATAAGCTGCGACAACGAACCAAAACAAGTTTTGACCCTGTAAATATAAATCAAACTAAACTGTCGATAAAGTAACAAGTGTTGCCAACAGTTCACCCTTGTTCACCATACAAGGCTTACATCTTTTACCTAATAAATACATATTTGCTAATAAACCATGCCTATGGCGAACACCTGCTGTAGGCAGTTTTTGAAGTTAATGAACTTGACAGCGCTATACCGAAGTCCAAAGGATAAAAACCGAGGTGAAAAAATACGTTTGATTGTAATTTTGATATTTTGAACGTGATATTTTAAGCTTTAAATGAACAATCTATGGGTGAATAAGAAGTTTAAATGATGATTGATATTTGCTAATGTGAGGACATTAGGTATTTTTATGTGTGACGTAGGTATAGAGGACTTCAGAAAGTATGTTTTTTTTTTCTAAATTTGTGTTCTTTCGAAATACTTGATGTTTAATGACTTGTGTAAACAAATATTAATTGTTTAATGACAAATGATTTGTTGTGAATTTGTTGCAGGTTGATTAGCACTGGAGACCGAAGGAGAGCGGTTTTAAGCGATGCCGGCGTTTATCTCACACAATGAGAGTAATCTGAAGTCCTCCGGTGCGTTTGTCGAGAAATCCAATTTTCTTGGACGCAAATCCCTTCCATTAACCTTAATTCCATAACCTACTTTTATTGCCGAAGCCTATAAAATAAATATTTATCGTGGGATTTTCAACGTTAAAGCTGACGCAGCCGGTGGGGTGTGGTGCGCTTGTTTTCCCGACTGTAATATACCGTTTTTAATTTCCCTCCTGGTAATTCGGACGAGATCCGAAACCCTTTTGCGATTTTAAGAAGACCGCTCTTTTTAATGGGATCCCGAACTCGCCCGTTTCGTCTGCTCGCGCGGCACGAGCGTTCGAGTTAATCTGCCGGAAAATAAAAAAGGGAGCAAAACGAACTGTGCTCAATTAACTCGAAGGGCCTGATAAAGGAGTGGCACTGTCTCAACCGACTGCAGAAGTCGACTATAAATAATCTAATCTCTTCCTCATTATACCGGGAGCGGTTCGCCGCACAATGGCCGTTCCAATTCCAAAATAAAGATTTCGTTAAACAGCGGAGAAATAATTTGCAGGGCGGCGGGAAATTAAATTTAGTGGCTCCCTCCCGTTTCCGCCCGCAATTTGAATATTAGCTTCATGCATATTAATCGTCGGTAATTAGGTTTTAGCCCGAGCCGGAAGGGGCAAAAAGAAATATTAAAACGCATTCCGAGTAGGAGGCGGGAAGGAAAGATATTGAAGAATTTAAAAAAAGTATAAATTCCTCGATTAGGTCAGGAGATACAAAAAGCTCTTCGGTCAGGTTATTTTCGGCCGGGAGAAAAAGCAGGAGCGGGACAAACGAACGGGCGGAAAGGAAGGGATAGCACTTATGCATATTCAAGGGCGAGCATTAGAGGCCAGGGACGAGAATTGCAAATGTCCACTCCCTTTGTCCCATCCCGACGACCATTTACATTTTGTCAAGTTGATGCCTCCGTTTCCCATTTTTACCCATTGCATTGTATGGAACTGTTAATTAGTATCAGAGAAATAAAGTGAGTAGCTTTACCGCAGTTCTCCTCCATTTTTATACTTTAGAAGGAAAAATCAGTATTTGTTTTTAGGACTTTTCGATCATTCTAGTTTGCTTATTTTTGCACTTGTGCCTTTAGCACGTCTCTGTAGAGTATTATACATGTTGAGTTCCATGCGTACGACGAATCTACGCACGAATTGTTCATTATGAAAAAGATAAACAGATCGGGGACACGATTCACACAATAACGAAAAGATCAATCACTGAAGGTAGCGAGAAACCGAAACACGCAAGTCCAGAAATGAGGTCGCCTAAGATTTTCCTTTTTAACTAGCCTTATTGTTTTTAAATGTCACCTAACGTCTACACTAAAGTAAAATCATCACTTGAGCCGTTTATATTTATCAGACGCGTTTCTTCAGGCAAAATATGGCCGATCACCCTAGTATTAAAATTTTATTCAATTCCTATATTTCGTTCCTAGATTTTCATATAAATAAAAACCAAAATAATGTAACGCGACCTCTGGGTTTGAAGGTTTGAAAGGGTAGAGGTGAAACGTTAAAAATAGCCACTGGTATTACACAGAATGAAATTTTTAGACAGTTATGGTCACGCGATAAAGCAGTTTAACCCTGCAGAATCCTGCAGGACTACAATCATGTACTCCTCGGATATAGCAACTGTACGAGTTATAAGTCAGTACTGTATTTTGAAATCGTGTATATTTGAAGACATTAAACAATGTGAATCCGTCAAAATAAATTGGTTTAATTTAGTTGTTTTGTCAATATTATCTTACCGGGTAACATTTCTTTTCATCATGTCTCTTGGCCAAATTTCAATATTTTTGCAATTCATTAATAACCACAATTCGTCAAATATTACCTGTAATTACAATTAATTAAGGTTTTTAGTTGAGATGAAAACAAGTTAATGACACGAGCGGGATTCTAACCCACGATTTTCGGCTAGATACGCCGTTGCTCTACCACTTGAGCGATCGTGACCTCCACTCGGACATCAACTTCCCATCTCAACCCAACCTTATGAGTTTTCCCTCCTTTTTGCCATTTTTAAATTACCTGTAATGTGTGGTGATTAGTGACCGTTTGTCGATGATTATTCAGAAATCGTGAGATGCGGTCTGGTGTGATGTAGGTTTCAGAATATTGGATTGAATTGAATTTGATTGAATATATAAAAAAAATTTAAACAAATATATTTATTCGCATTGTATAAATTCTCTTTGTCCACATCCTACATGTTTTTGTTAAATTTAAACAATGTTTGTAAATCCCAGGCCCTGAAGATGACCTCAATAAAGATCGAAACGTTGGCGCGATAAACAAAACGTTTTTCTGAAACCTACATCACACCAGACCGCATCTCACGATTTCTGAATAATTATCTGTAATGCTAAGAAATATAACACTTCTGGATGCCACGCAGGAAGATCAATGTGTGGCATAGATACTCGGTTTTATCTCGACAATTATCGTAATCCTAGAAAATAAAATGTGTGAGGCACTCGTGAGATACTAAATTGGAACAGAGGCCACACAACGAAAAATGTAACTATCAGATTTAAACATTTAAAATTCAGGTATTCAATTACTTCGTACATATTATTCTACTATTTCTATGAAATATTTTCACCTAAGTTAAATTTAAGAGTATTAGATTAACAAAAGGATTACTTTTATTGATTTCGTTCTTAAATTTGAAATAGTTTGAGTTTTTAATTCTTATCGTATATTTTGTATTTGGTCAAACAAAACGGCGTGTTCCGTGAAGATTAATTGGGTGCACATTTTTTCGATGATATAGAACGAGGGTTATAGGTTTACCATCCCACAGGCTTCCAAGGATCTTGGCACATGAAAAAAGGGCTATTTTGAGCATTTGAATTGAAGGCACCAGCTCGTATACATGATGATTGGTACACTATGCTTACTTTTTATTTTTGTGACACACTTAAAGACAACCTTCATTCTTTAATTATATCGGTTTAGAGAATCCCTAAGAGAACAGTTTGTGGCAAGAGCCGTGATGTCCCAACATTAAACACTATAAAAAGAACTAAATCTGAATGTAAAGTGGGCAAGCTTGATTGGAAAAAACGAGCAAAATTTACATCCCCGATCCATCAGATGGTTGGTGAAGTTAAGTGGAGAGTTGCTTAACTTGAACTACAAAACGTACCATGGTTCTGAACGAGAAGAATGCCGTTTGTAACTTGAAAGCAAGGAGGATTTCCACTTTATAACAGTTTACCCTATTTTTTCTGAATATGGAAGATTTTTCTTTGGGTGCTGTGTATCACAAGAAAAGAATTTTCAAGTTTGTTGGATGGATCCAATTGGGCTGTATTGGTGGAATTCACCAGGACAGTCTGGATTTATAGGGAGAATTATGTTTAACATTCCTTTATTCTATTTATTATGCCACATTATTATTTCTTTTATTTTTTGACAGGGGGATCCGACTGCTTGGTCACTTCAACCCCGAAGCCGATTCAAGATCACACCAATAAATCCATTCATCACATTCATTCTGTTTGGTAAATGGAGCACTCGATATTCCTCCATCTACTGTTCCCTAATAATAAACTAATCTTAATTGGGGTCGATGGTGTATTTTTATAAAATTTTGGCCATCAGCCCGCCCTCCCCATTCACACCATAAATGCATACTCATACAAAACACAGAAACACAAAACACATAACTTCTTCTATACAATAAAAAAATCCCAATTCCCTTTAAAAATCGGAATAGGGGACCCTGAAACTCGCTGCTGTGTCCGAGAACTCTCTATATCTCTGGCGGCCAGCCTACTCGCGCCTTGTAGGGCGTCAAGGCACGACACGCTTCGGCTATGTGGGACACGTCGAGCAAATTTTCTCTGCACAAGGGACACCTACGGGGGAGATTGTCCCACCAGCAAGTGCCCATGTGTCAACCGCGTTACCTAGTCTCGCAAGAACTATTCCATCTCTACGGCTCGGAGTTCTTTTTTCTTTTTACATATATACTAATTTCCCTTCCTACTTTTATTCTTGTTTATCCTTATGTCTTCTACTTAATCTATTTTCATTGTGTTTATTGCATTTATCTAATTCATTGTATTAGTTTCTATTTAGTTATTTATTTTAATTCAGGAAAATTTATACTGTTGTTAACCGTTTACAAGAATTTTTAATCAGAGAGGTTTATATTATTTTGCAGTGTATAAAATTATTTATTTATTTTAATAAGATATTCTGATTACAATTACTGCTATGTTCTCACCACCTCCCGGCAGACGGAGTATCGATGCCGTATTGTTTAGTTTTTATTGAGTAATACTCACATTATTATAATATTGCTTATAGATTTAATAAACATTATTATTATTCAATTAATTAAGGTTTTTAGTTGAGATAAAAAAATCAATGTCACGAGCGGGATTTGAACCCACGACCTTCGGGTAGATACACCGCTACTCTACCACCTGAGCTATCGTGACTTCGATCCACTCGGATCCAGTTAAAAACCTTAATTAATTGAAAGATATTAATTGGTCAAGCGGACCACGAAAACTAGTGAATTATTATCCATAGGTACATAACATCCATTAGGTTTCGTGGCCCGATTGACCACATAAATTCTTTTCAAGTAATTAATCTTTAATTAAGGTTTTGGTTCAGATTAAAAAAAGGCAAAAAGGAGGGAACATTCGAAAGATTGGGGTGAGATGGGAAATTAGTGTCCGAGTTGATTGAAGTCACGATAGCTCAGGTGGTAGAGTAGCGGTGTATCTACCCGAAGGTCGTGGGTTCGAATCCCGCTCGTGACGCTGACATTTTTATCTTAACCAATGCCTTATATAAAGATTTAATATTATTATTTTTTCCATGAGTTAGCCGCTGCTTTCATTATGAGATAATTCGATAAATCTAGGTGGAGCCATGAATATAATTTAACTATAGACAGAATTGACTATCGTGTCGGTTTTTCCCATGTGCAGAGACTCGGGGAGTAACTAAAAGTAGAACAAGGCGGTTTCCCCACACAAAAGGGCGCCTCTTTGCGTTAACGTCTTCTGAAATATTCCCATGCTTTATATGAGGAATAAAGGGCGTCGGAACAATAGTGGGCGAACTTGAAACAAAAGGGCAAAAAGTAGTCCCCGAGCCGATATTTATTACCCGGTTTGCCTTCTCAACTTTTCGCCTTTCATTTCCTACCACTTTTTCTTCACTAGGAATGTTTTTTTTTTTCGTTTTTTTGTTTAGGGGATGAAGGATTAGGGATGGGCAAGGGGAGTTCAATACGGAAAATATTCGTTATTTATCGCCGTAACCGTCCAACTTTACGTTTCAAAACACAACAATCAACATCCTTCACCGGGCCTGTATTCAAATTAAGCCGCTTCCTCCGCGGAACTTTTTACTCCTTTATTCTTTGGAAATATCGTTCAGACCGAAGTCTGTTTTCAGGAAGCCCTTTGATGTTTACCGCTAGGGGTGAAAGGGAACGAATTGAAATGAGTTGCAAATGAGAGGAATTAAAGTTGTGTTTGTAGGAAAAGAGGGTCCATCTATACAATATGGCGTGGTGTGGGGGTTCTGTTTACCTTCCTCTTATGCTAACTGATGAGACTATCTCTCCCGCTGGATTGCCTGCCCACAGTATTTATCTCAATCCCATTCCCGAGCGTCCATCGCAAATACGGCTTAGTGCTTAACACTGGCAATATTGCCCGGCTACCATGCCGCTTCAGCGTTATCCGACCAATACGCTAAAAGGTACATATTTAACTTGATCGCATTGTCTATATATACACCTCCCTACCTCTGAATTGCTATGCAAATATACTTGACGGCACTTTTATTGCATTTATAAATCTGTACAGCTTTTTCCTCTCAGGCTCGAAGTTTTTTTTCCCGATCGGTGCGGATTTTAGCTAATTTGCTCAATTTGATCAACACAAGTGGGCAAATTTTCAATTTGAAGCTTAGAGAGATTTATTTTAACCATAGATTTCTGATAACTGATTTGGTCGTCTCCGATCATTTTAAAATTCTTATTATCGCTGAAATTGACATTTTCGGTTGTTTAATTGTCTGTCTGCTCATTGTTCCTTCGTTTAAAAAGTCTCTTTTTAAGAAAACAATTTCGGATCAAGAACACAACTGACACCAACGGAGTGGACTGATGAGGATGTCACCACATTACAAGACAAAAACGTGGGTAATGAAAATTTACCTCATTTTTCAACTATTGCGTTAAATTGCCCAATCGACCACCTCGTCAGACCAACTTACGCCCAGAATTTATAATTTGCCTAAAAAGATCAAACGTAAGATTCCTTCATTTAAAAATGTGTCCGCACAAGCCAAAAGAACGGACTTAAGACGAGACGTAGCTCATGTTTTAAGAACACTCAACCAAAGCTAAGTGGACCTCATTTGTACGTAAGAAAAACTCTCCACTCGTATTATATTGGAATGCGAAGCAACAATGTATGCAAAATTTAGGATTTCAAGAGTACCCGGAGAAAAGAATTGTTGCAATGGTTGTCAATGGCTTACTACTTCTTAATTGACCGATCGATTACACCGAACTTAACTAAGGAATTCGGAAAATTATAATACGCCAGAATGTTGCAACGAATTGGAAATACCAAACCCCCGTGTTTCCTAGCATCCTTCATTTCCTCCTTAAAACCCAAGGTACCTAGATGGCCTGGACAAAAGAAAACTGCAATGAAACCTTCTCATTCTTAAAAGGAGAATCAAGGCAGTTAAACTGAACCAAAATCTAGAAAAAAAAACGAGCTTGGAGAATAGCATTTCGCGCATTCTAGTACCCTCCTCCTTGACGTAACCTAGGGTGCCAAGATGACCTGAGAAAAAGAATTGTAGCAACGACTGTTAATTGTCTTCTACTTCTTAAAAGAGGGATCGAATCACTAACTGAATTAAGAAGCCAGAAAATAAGCCAGAAGATTGCAGTACTTGGGGAATACCAAACCCCGCATCGTAGTATCCTCCTCCTTTAACCTAGGGCGGTAAGATGGGCCCAGTAAAAATAATTGTAGCAACAACAGTCAAAACGTTTTCTTGAATGGAATCATGTCAGTTGAGACTGAAGGAACTAGGAAAGTACCGTAAGCCAACAAGACTGCCGTTTTTGGAGAACATCATACCCAACTTAGTACCCCATATGAGTTCATAATTTCGACTTTATTGTGTTGATTTACTCAAATTTAAGAATATTTTAAGTTCTTTTCTAGGTGTACTTGAGAAGTTGTCAATTAATCTGAGTCTTCAAATGTGTCTACTGTGCTTCTATGTGAAGTTCGTTGTGAAGTTGGTTTATTTATTGAATGTGTTCTTTTCTTCAACGTTACAGGTCATTGTTTGATTCTGTAGTTTGTGGGTCAGAATATTTCTGCATCTCGGCATCTTTAGAGGTGGATCTGGCAGCTAAAAAAGGCATCTGAACAAAATTAACAAAAACTACCAAATTACAGGTTCATCACCCAATAGACTCCAAAATAGAAAACTCACAATTAATTAAAAACTATATTATATTATATTGACAATATAGTGTGGTGATTAGTGACCGTTAATCGATAATTATTCAGCACTCTCAACACGACACGCAAGAATGGCACAATTACACAGAAGACAAACACTTTGAGCCCTGAAGATGATCTCAATAAAGATCGAAACGTTGGCACGATAAAGAAAATGTTTTCCTGAAACCTACATCCCACCAGACCGCATCTCACGACTTCTGAATAATTATAGATAATATTGTTATTCTTATTGTTTTCTATAGTTCGTTATTTTTATTTTTTTTTACGAGGGTTCGTAACAGCAGAGGTCATATAAACCCTCACGGTGCCGGTGTTTTTGAAAATCGCACATTCGTAAGTTTGTCGGGTTCGAATCCAGCGGCCTTGCATTCGAACCCGGGACCTTATTCCCTTACAGTGATGAGCACCGTGTCAACACCAAAACGGTTGCGGCCATCGAGGCCCCCCCTTTTGTTATTAAAATTAATTTTTCCATCTTAGAACACTCTATTTCACAGACGGAGACAACTAAATCACACTTTCATAAAAATAAGACTATTTATTAATTAGTATCGATTAATGTTGTCCTCTCCCCTTCTTCAGCTGTTATGACTCACATAATTTAACGTTTGAACTTCTTTTTTTTTTGTACATACATCTAATTCAATCTAATGTATGCTTCTCCTCATAATTTACTATGTGTTTTATATTGTTATATTTTACAGGGTACAGTGAGAATTGTGTTAAGTGCTTCAAATATCAGAGGATGAGCACGTTGAAGATAGGCGATTTGGCTGCCAATGAATTAGGCAGAAAGTAAAAGCTTTAGTACAAATAAGTGAAATACTTTTGCGTTGAAAAAAAAAATATATTAGACATTGGAGGAAAAATTTCTTTTCCTGTGAATTGGATTAAATGAGTTATGGTTTATGATGTGGCTGGGGCCGCGCTCGATCTTCCTTTCAAAGTCCCCTGGACTCACCTCAGCGATCAAAGACTTCGCGTTATGCCCGTGAATATTTGCTATTTAAGTTTTATTATCAAGTTCTCCGTGTGCGGTCTCGCCTTTTCAGATCCGTACGATTAATCCCTCGTTGAAAATAATTCGACCGCGTGTTGTACTTTGCGTCAAAGAGGTTCCCGCCGATCCTCAGAATGCAGGTAGTTGCGGCACTGATAACCGGTTACACCCGGCCAAAAAGAGGGGCAAAGGAACTAAAGGAAATATTACGAATTCCCCTCTTTGAACGGGGGCCGGCCGTCGTGTACAAACCCCAAGTGTGTATTGCCGGCCGCACAAATATTCCTCAAAGGGTTACATTGTATCGGCAAAGTTTGCTTGCTTTGTTTATAAGCGTAAAACAGATTTAATGGCGTGTTGATTTTACCCTTATTTACGCTCTAGACTCACATCACCGCTCCGACATCAATCGAACACAGACTATCACATCTATTTTCCTTTCCAATCATATCGATCAAATAAATCTCAAGTCCAATGAAAAAAACCTTCAGATTTTTGCTTAAATTGAAAAAAAAAATTAATATAATGTAAAGTCTGACAGAAAAAGAAAATAATTTAACAATTCAATTAAATAATGATAGTGATAAATCAAAAAATCATTATAGATGAAAAATTGTACTTTTTATTAATTAAGGTTTTTAGCTGAGAAGTCAGTGCCACGAGCGGGATACGAACCCAAGACCTTCGGCTAGATACTGTACCAGCTGAGCTATCGTGACTTCGATCCACTCGGACACTACTTCCCATCTCAACCCCACCTTTTGAATTGAAAAATGGCAAAAAGGAGGGAAAATTCAAAAGGTGGGATTGAGATGGGAAGTTAGTGTAGAGTAGCGGCGTATCCTAGCCGAAGGTCGTGCGTTCGAATCCCGCTCGTGACACTGACTTTTTTTATCTCACCTAGAAACCTTAATTAATTGAAAGATATTAATTGGTCAAGCGGACAACGAAAACTAGTGAATTGTACTTTTTAACGTCTTGCAATAATTTAATATTGCAACGCGAAACCAAGTTTTTTGAATTTTATATTTGTAGGATGTAGCTGGTTGAGTAAATTTAGAAACTCAGTATAATTTGTTTACTCTTTCGCCGGTCCGCTTATTTTCCACGATATTCTTTATGTAGACATGTTTTCTATGAGTTTCACTAGTTTTCGCCATCGAGAATAAAAATCGTTCTGGCTGACCTTTCTCGGTAGTTTCTAAGTTTGAAAAACTAGTTAAGACTTCGTTTTTCTCTGTTGTAAAAGTTTCCGGTGATGTGAAAACAGCGTGAGAAAAATACTTAGTGGTTTAAAAGTCCGATCAGGTGCCATTAATCTCGATCTAAATTTAAAAAGTCAGTCGGTCGGTGAAAACAATGCCACAATTCAATTTAAACTGCCAGGTTCATCAGGATTTATATAGGATTTAATTGTGAATTGAAATGTTCGATTGTACAAAAGCATTTTAAGAACAAACAAAACTTGTTATTTATTAGTTAATAAATCTAGAAGAATACTGTTGTTGGCAGTCCACTGGGTTCAGTTGATTCTTTTAAGTACCGACCGCTTTACAACTGTAAATGTACTGTTTGTAAATTTACGTACCTCGATACGTTTTTAAACTATGTCTACACTTTATAAATAATTAATATTGTAAATTTAACAGTTTGATATTGCAAGTCCTGGAGTGAATAGGTGTCTGGTCAATTTGAAGTTGCAGCTTGACAGAAAGACAAAGGGTTAGTAGAGACTGATCAATCGATGGATAACCAAATAGATAGATGTGTACCATAAATCGTACACCGATTGATTTATAGGTTGAAATATGAATAGATGACTGGATGAATAGGCAGATCTACATAAGCAAATATGTATATACGATTTAAATTACTCTTTAACTAGTTTTGACCATTTTGGGTTTTCAGTTCACATTATACTGCAATTACAACCAGACGAGACTGGTTATCTTGATCTTTTCCACGAGTGAAAAAAAATTATATTTAGACCATTTTTGAGAGGATTTTACTGTGAAACTTTCTTCCCACACGTCAAACGGATAGTTGCGTTCTCTGGATGTTTTCCGACCCGTTTCGGCCCAGTTGGTCGCGTGACGGTCCTACGTGCCAAGCCGCAGTTACACACGTTTCGTGTCCGACTGTGAAACTTACCCCCAGTTTTCCACCCCCGGCCCAACCCATGGGATCTACACCTACATTTTTAATTATACAAATTTAAAACGTTTTCATTAACTCCGTGTTTGCTCGGCGAGATTACGCCTATTAGCCAATTAAAAGTCTAAATCCTTTCGTAAATTATTCCGCCAGGCCGTAATTTAAACGTAATTTTTATTGTATTAGTTAAAAAGGGATGTCTTCGGCTGACGACCTGGGTAAATTTAATCATTATTCATTCCTTCCTTTTAAACATCATTTTTTAGGTATATTGCATCTATCAATATTAATTTGAGACTGATTAAAAACCGTACATGATATTTGTAAATCTTTAAAGGTACTTTTTTATAAACTTGTTTTTATTTTTTATTAAAACTACTCCTAAAATAGCAATGATCATTAATGGATTTCCCTTGCCATTAAGTTGTTTCTGACGATGGAGTTCGATGTAAATGTAGTCAATATAAATGACCACTATTTTTACTTTTATTGCTCGACTTCCGATCTATAAATTTTGATGAAATGGTAAGTAAATCTAATTGAAAATCATTTTTTTAAATAGTTGTCATTTTATCAATATGACATCATTGTTAGACTGATGAATTGATGGTAAGAGTTTGAGGAAAATTTTAAATGTTACTGCTTTACCAGAGATTATATGCCCTCTAGAACATGTCTTCTTTTTCTAGCATTTTCATCTTAATTTAACAATCGCCGGCAGACAGGGGTAAGATTAATAAAAGATGAATAGGAAAATCGCTAGGCACAGACCTGACAATTACTATAAAAAGACTACGCATAAGTCCTACTAAGCTTACTTGTGGGCACTTGCGAGAATGAAACCGCATCGGTTATCGGTTATAATTAAATTATAAATACAAATATTATAACATATCACTATTTATGCTTAAAACACAAATTAATTAAATTTTATAATTAATATCATTCATTATATATATATAGACGATTTTATATTTTCATTGTTTACATAAATGTAAACCGATATTTTAATTTTTATTAATTGTAAATTAATTTAATTATTTATAACATTTCATTATTTATGCTTAAAACACAAATTAATTAAATTTTATAATTAATATCATAAATTATATATATATCTAGACGATTTTATATTTTTATTGTTTACATAAATGTAAACCGATATTTCAATTTTTATTAATTGTGAATTAATTTAATTATTTATAACATTTCATTATTTATGCTTAAAATACAAATTAATTAAATTTTATAATTAATATCATTAATTATATATATATATATCTAGACGATTTTATATTTTTATTGTTTACATAAATGCAAACCGATATTTTAATTTTTATTAATTGTAAATATATAGTTTGTAGTTCCAGTTTCGAATAAACATCGAAAACTGGAAGCTTGCAGGATGATCTATCAATCCATGCTGACCTATTTTTCAAAGCCAGAAGGGTGTGCTTTTGGATGTTAAAAAACAAAATGTTATAAAAAATTCTTTCAATTAAAAAGTTAGATTGTTAAATAGAGTTAGAATCGATTGTTTGACAAAACTAAACATCTCACTGTCCTGTCGTGGGTTGTAATATTTTCCCAAGATTCACCTGGCTCGTCTGATCTCGCTTTGTTTTGAGGTTAAAAGCGCCTGGTTGTTTTGTTTTACGAAAGTAATTTTGTCGACAAGACTGCGCTGTAGAAGAGATAAAATATTTTCTTGATTTTCGTACCTATTGATATCTTATAGTTTCAAAATTTTAAATACACTGTGGGAATTATAAATAAAGAAGATTATTAGGCTTGAACTTTTTTTACGAGAATACATTGCAAAAAAACAGGAATTCACATTTTATACAGGAAACAGGAATATAATAGTTATTTTATCTAAAAATCAGCACTTAGTTTTATAGGATCTAATAGACAAAACGAGACTTCTTGAGCCTGTATAAAGCAATGTATCTAATATTAATTCTACGTATAGACACAACCACCTTTGAGAGCACTTAATCCTGTTTAAATGAATACAGATTGACTATGATTACGTTCTCCTATAACCCTACTCGTGTAATTCGTATATTTATTGAATTATCATTAACATCGGATTTTTTATGAATTAAAATTTTAAAATTATAGAGTAAAATAATTAAATAAAACGACAAAGAACGACAGTAGTGTAATAACTGTGGAGGTGTAAAATAAGTAGGAAGTTTTTTTTATGTTCGTGCCTTCTCAGAGAAGATAAAATATCATCCTTTTCTTTTATTACTAAATAAATTTTTGGCTTGTTGACCTTTTATTTCGATATATCATTATTGACTGGCTACTCTTTGTTTAACCATGAAAATTAGAAGGAAATCATCATGCTTTTTTATTACATGCTATTGTTTCTTTTTAGGCCTGAAGATGAAATTGTGTTTTAATATTTGAGGTTGGTGAAAAAATGTAAAAATGAGGTTTTGAATGTTGAATAAAATAGAAAAAGGTTTGAAATTAAAATGGATAATTTATTAAAAGGGAGAATAAAGAAATCGGGTACAAAAGTAAACAACAATGGACGGGAAAATCAACCGAAAGAAGCCTTAAATAGAATAGTGGAATGTAGTTTTTTTTAATGGAAAATTTCTTCCAGGGGAAAATGTCAATAGTAATTAACACATGATAAAAGAGAAAAAAGGGTGAAATGGGGAAAAAAAAACAAGGCGTCCGAGTAAAAAAATCATTAATTATTAGACTGGGAAGGCGTCGGATGTTTTAAATGAAAACCGGGGCTTCCTCCGGATGATGGATTGGGCCGCGGATCGTCGCACATTACACCTTTTCTCCTCCGTGATAAATTATTCCGTGAGTTTAATATTCAAGTTAAAGAACCGAGGGGGGACAGATTCGGCAATCAAGGCGGCCCCGGGCTCGATAGACTCACCGGCGAGAATAAATGCCCGGTCCGCAGGGTCTCGCGTCGGCCACTTCTACCGGAGATAAATGGCCGGCCACTCAGGTGTTCCCATCTACTCTCGAAGCCCCATCTAATGAAGAAAAAGTCTATTCCACTCCAGTTAATCCCTGATTGTGGGAACGGGACCCTCCGATCGGGGTCGGACCACCCCTTCCTGCCGACACGAGCCCTCTTCTGACCTGGATATTTATACACCTTTTCCTACGAGTCTGAGACTTCCCCGACTCTTTCCCAATTTCCAATTTCCACCGAATTTCCAACTCCGGCACGTTCTTACATTACCGCTTGGAAAATACAGCCGCGTTCGAATAGGGAAGCCGGTCCTAAAGTCCTCAATTTGAAACAGGGATCACAATTGTTCACTAAATTAGACCAGCCGAGTCTAGCTTTGGGCCCTCGCCAAAATCGTCGATCTTCCTCGTTACTCCAAAACACCTGACGACAGACAACCAGCGAGGTTAATTGCTAATTAAATTAACTTAATACATCACCATATCAACCACTCATCACATACATTTAGTACATGGACAATAACTATTACCCACAATGATCATTAATGAAAATTGCCAAATGAAAACTCATATTCATTATGATGGTGAAGTCTTTTGATGTTTTTCTTTTCTACTGTAACGCTTTTCCGTACTCGTACCGAAATGTTTTAAGATGATGAAAAAAAGATCTCCGCATTTGTCAGTTGGTTTTTCGGCATTGGAATCTTCAGTTGATTTTTGTCTATTATCTCTCTTCTTCGTATAATTAACGAAACAATAGCTAGATTTTATAATGAACACCTGAAGACGTAATAATGCATAAACGCATCTGAAATGGCAAAGCATATCGGAAGAATCATATCGGGTTAAAGAGCATGTAGCTTGGTCTCAGATCATCCTTGACAACTGAACAGGGCATGCAGGCGAAACGCATTTGTCATACCATACCAACAAGAGTAAGAAGATCACAGTCACGGTGCTTCATAATTGTGAGATTTAAGTCAGAAACACACTTACCCGATGCTACGCCATGCGACACTACCCGATGCTACCCGACGCCTTGCCACGTTTTGGTGGGGTGTGCACATCTATCCGACGCAAGCACACGTCGCGTACAGTCCATAGCGTTTTTCACAATAATCACTATCACAATCGCAACGCATCTTTTGTTCTTAATGCACTATTTTGAGCAAAACCTTTTAATAAATTGTTAGTTAAATTTTATGAACACAACCATCTAATAAATTGTTTGTTCTGTATCTAGTTAATTGTTTTAAATAAAGTTACTCCTAACCATCATAATTAAACAATGTTTATAAAAACTTATGCATTTTTGATCTCGTTTAATTTGGTTTACATTAAAATAACATGTTGTAATTAATATAACGACAAAATTACATGTACTTAGTTTGAAATAAACTACAAAAAATATGACTGCCTGACTCATATTTCATGACTATGAAATAAATTGTTCATTAAATTTTATGAGCAAAACCGTGTAATAAATTGTTCCAATTTTAGTATATGTACCGCCGAAGAGAGTACAATAAATTGTTAGTTAAATTCATTATATCAAAAAATCGTATTTCGGTGTTTTGATTAATTTTCTACCAAACCATTAAAATTAATTTTTTAAATAAAAACGAATTAATTTTTAATCACAGTTAATTTGGTTTATATTAAAATAAGTATGTTGTAATTAATATAACGACAATAATACATGTAGATTGAATAAAAATATGAGTGTCCGGTTGTTTTGTCTTCGATTGTACTTGATGCGACCCGACGAAAATCTGGACAGTGGGGATCACAGAGCGTCGGGTAGGTTAGCGTGGCATAGCATCGAGTAGATGTGCACTGGGGTAATGCAACCTTATGGAAAATCGGAGTTTGGATTTGCGTCGGGTAGCATCGGGTAGCGTCGCATGGCGTAGCATCGGGTAAGTGTGTTTCTGGCTTTACTGTTGATTTCTGTGAAGTGATGGACCATTATCTTGGTTTTTCCGATAATTTTAATTGTGTCGTCCATGATTTCACACTTTCCTTCCTTTCTTGTATTAATTACATCTTTACGTTTGTATGTACTGTGTGTTCAACGTTGGAATAGCTCGATATTAGTCTCTGATCAGCATCAGACTACTGAAGATAGCCAAAAGCAAAACGCATCTTTTACACCAAACCAACTAAAATAAGAGTATAAGTACCCAGATCAAATCATAGCCTCTTCTACTCCGCTATATGCTGATGGTTGTTAATTTTTTCTTAGATCTTTGGGATAATGAACGTGCATTGTCAGATGACTTGCAGTGTGTATATCTCGCTGTAATTACTGCCTGCTCTCTTTCAAATTCGTCTCTTTCTTTTCAAAGCAAGATTCGGTTTTACGTAATGAGGATCGTACACCAACGATAATTTAAGTTTACTCTTACTTGAACGGGGGTAGGTTGTTGCTATCTGATAACAACAACATAACGGATCTGACGTAACCAACCAACGAGCTTAGGCAGATCAAATGATAGATATCTATAATAATAGATAAGTTAGTTGTCTAATCCACTATATAAGGACTTAGTTATAATCTTTTAGCGCTTTCCACGGTTATAGACCATCACAATGAACTGAGATTTCTATTTACCAAGACAATTCAATTTGAAATCATGCTTAAGTAAATAAGCGAAGCTTATAAAATAAAGCTTACTTTGCTTCATTTAAGCGGCATAAACACCGACCGTTGATATACATAACCTTAAGATAATTTTGATTCCAAATTTTACTCTATTTAAGAATATCTGCTAAGCCAAAGATTATGTAAATCGGCAACTTATGGACCATGAACTTGAGGCGTGAAGTACGATAACCGCCCTTTCCAATCAGATTTCCATGATTATACTACTATCGCAGATTCCAGTTGATTGATTGACTTCAAAATGGGGTGTTAGAAATCCGGCATCTTTATCGGCCCTTTCTTACAAATATATTTATGGTTTAATTTTATCAGAACTTTGGAATTAATATTAATTACATTATCTATGTCTGTATCTTGTAAATTGGTAAATAGGATTTTTTGCAATAAATAAAATCTTATTGTACAATGAAGATTGATCTACCGTTAACTCGAAATATATTTATACAAGATTTTGACCTTTGAGCATCAAGAACATCGAAATGTGTTATTTACAAGTCGAACTCCGTATTTGCATGTTGCCCAATACACCGAGTGCTTGCAGAAAGGGTTGAACATTCCCCCGAGGTCGTCCGACATCGATCTAGATGATAAATGATGAAGGATTTATGATATGAAAGTTGGCTGATTTAGAAGATGTTTTTGCTTAACTTTGCAAAGATGTTTCTCTTAAAAGTCTTGAGCCCGTTAGTTTTTGTTATTGAGCATACCCCGGGGTGAAAAGTGATGCTCGAATTTTCTGAAAATATGCCAGAACTGATTGATTCTACAGCTTGAAGTTTGCCCAGTCCAAGTCTGACGAAAAATAAAAACTTGGGCACTTTTATGTATAACCATTGTTTTTAGATAATAAATACGGTTTGTTTGATATCTGAATCAAATTCTTTACAGAATAATGCTATAAATTTAACAAAGGAGGCTTCATTATAAAAAAAGCGAAACTGGGTGAAGTCAGGTCAAAACTTTGTTTTAATAGTCTTCGGGATAGCTTAAAACAGTGCGACTGGAAGATTCGAGAAGAGGAAAATCGAAAGCAGAAGGGAGAAAGTAGATCAAACTTTATTACCATGCTACACAGTGACGTTCAACGTGATTCAAGCCGTGTCGTTCACGAAATCCGATCACGTTTTCATCTCAATTATCGAACTATCTTTTAGTTAGTAATTTCTCCTTAGAATCAGCTCCTCACCGGAGGTTTTACTCGGAATATGCGAGGCGTTATTAGTCAAATTAACTTTACTTGTATGAATATGAATAATATGTTGCAAGTAGTTTTAATCCTAGTTACATACCCGCACGTAAACATCTAATACCCAAATATTACGTTTTAGGACCAAAAGGTCTATGTAAATGTTATTAAACATTTCGATCTATATATTTTTTAAAATTTATCCAAGGGTGTGAAGTTGTGAAAAGAAGTGACATCCTTCCACCCATCAAAGAATTTAAAAACATGCTTCTCTCAGAGAAACTATTTATATAATTAAGCCAGTCCCGGTGTAAAAACACGAATCCGACCGTCATCACAAAAGTAAGGAGAGCATAAAGGGTGAAAACAGTGCAATTAGTATAACAAGGGTGGTAGGTAATCAAGTTAGCTTGAGCATAATTCGCAGGGGACACTTGCCAATATCGCCAATTGGCCGACGGCCGGTCGTCGTATTTCACGTCCCCTCGCTAACGGCCGACTCCCGCGGCCCCGCCCTGTTATTAATTAATCCAAATAACAGTTTCGGCCGTAGTGGACACCGGCGACAAATTGGTCTTGTGTCCCTTGTTTGCATATGTCGATACGGATCGATCGTTGCAGTCAGTCCGTACGACAGGGTTGTTTTTACTCAGCCGACCCTTCCTAAATTATCAGAAAACAGGCTGCCAGCCTGAATCCCCCCCGTTGAAGCACTTACCCATTAAACGCCTTTTGTCAGCACCGGCCCTTTTATACATAATTATCGGCACTTTCACCTGCGAAAAGCGGTCTGTTTATTTTCGTTAAAACGCCTGTTATGTCTTTTTCCCTCCACGTTTTAACTTTAAGGTTTTTTCCGGTATAAAGACTCCTGGGGTTATCTAAATGGCCATGACGTGACTTAATTCGAACGCTTGCAAGTCCTAGCGTCCTGCGAAAGAAGTCCTGGCCCAGGTCCAGGGAACTCGTTTATCTCCAGTGCACGGCGTGTTTTTCCACGATTCCCCACCCCCGGCAGAATAATTAAAATCCATTTAATCAAAGGGATGCATCATCTTTTTTATGAAAATGGCTCAGCTATAAACAAAATTCATCGCAGTTATCGCTTTAATCAATTAAAATCCGACAAAAAATATAACATTTTTTATGAAGATAAAGGTTCAGTTTTTATACTTCACGGCTATTTGGGTTTACACGCTTCGGCCAGAACATTTCATTTGCGACTATCCCTCAAGCAATATAAAGTTACGTTCTTTTATTATATTCTAAAATTGGAATAGATCCAAAATTTTATTAGTACGGTCTTTACAATTCAATCACGATTATTCATTATGGAGTTCTTCTATACGAATAACTTACAACCCCACGTCTTAAAAAATAGTTAATAAAATGAAGTGGGCTGCTGTGGTCAGCAACACCTGAAGGTAGGAATAGAAACTGCTGTGAGTTACACATCCTTGGTTCTGACGAAAAGAATAGGCAACCGCAATACTTATTGTAATAAGGGCTAGTCACATAATAGAGGCGTGTCATGCCTTGGCTCCATACAGAGAGCGTGTAGGCATGCCGCCGGTTTTAAGAAGAGTCCTCGAGCACGGTAGCGAGTTTCAGAGTCCCTGTTCCGCTTTTTAGGGGAAATTGGGGTTTTTTATTGTATATAGTATGTCTTATGTGTTATGTGTCTATATGTTTTGTCTGAGTGCATGTATTTATTAGCGTGAATGGCGAGGGGTGAGGGTGAATATAACGTCATCATCGCCCCTCGAACGATAAAAGCGAGTGAGTGTGTGTTCGGGGTCGATGGCGGATTATTTATAAAAGTATCCCATCGACCCCAATCTAGTTTAAGTGTAGGTCGGTGGAGGAATATCAAGTACTCCACCGACCAAACGGAATGAGTGTACTGTATGGATGTATTTAAGTGTATAAATGTATTTATTTGTATGAACGTGTATAGAATATAGACTTAGTGGGGGCTGAAATGACCTAGATGTCGGAAGCCCCAGCAAAAAAAAAAAAAAAAAAAAAAAAAAAAAAAAAAAAAAAAAAAAAAAAAAAAAAAAAAAAAAAAAAAAAAAAAAAAAAAAAAGGGCTAGGTTGTTATTTTCAAGCAGTGCAACCCAACAAATGGATCTGAGGACCTACTATCAAAGCTAAAACGTTAACAATTTTACGCTAGATAACTGTACCAATACACGGTGGCGCTGAACGAGGCAGTAAACAAAGCAAAAGGCCGGATCTTTCGAGAAGCTCTTTTGTATGTAGAACGCAACTGAAAGAGAGCCTACCGATGATTTGAAACGCAAGGAACGGGACATGCTCACCCGTTTGTGGATAGGCCGTACACGACACATGGACGCCCGCTTTTGAGGCAAATTCCACGCAGGTATCACGCTTGGAGGGAAAGATTACTCAGTCTGTCACAAATCACGTCAGGTCGAGGAGTTCCAGGCCTTGTCCCTTTACAGGGAGCGAGTAGGCATGGCACCCGATGGGTTTGAGAGTTTGTTGTTTTGGTCTCTATTTCAATTTTTTAGGTTAATGGGGGTGGTGTTTCTTCATCTTTAGAGAGTAAATATTTATGTTTTGTGTATAAAGTTTGAGGGACGATGGCGGAATATCGGGCAACCCATCGGTCCTCAGTGTATTGGGGCTTAAAGGACTCCTTAGCGACATTTAAAAAAAATAAATAAATAAAAATATTTAAAAAAAATTAAAAATAAATAAATAAGAAGAGAAGCAAAATAGTCCTGTCGCCTTTCATGACGCAGTACTTTAGGCAAATCTGTATCTTGGTATGTATCACGAATTAAAAGGTACTTTTAATTAATTAATTTGTCCACAATTCTTCAAATTTTTGCACTGCAAATGTTTTAGAAGTAAAAAAACATTCATTCAATGTGCCTTTTCAGAAATTATTTACATTTTTGTAGGTTTATAGAAGGATGTATTAATTGATAATAAAATAAATTTAATAATGCGCCAGAACAACGAAGTATGAACCACTTTCTAAAAAAATTTCGTTAATTAGGCCAGGTTTCTTAAAAATTATGAGCTGATATATATAATTACTTTTGTTGTATAAAATTAAGAAAAATTTCTCAATATAAGCAGATAAATATTGAAATCTTGTTTTTGTATTTAAGATAATCGGATTTTTTCTAAAATCTATGGAAGGGAGAATCAATATATTGTTTTTCAGTTTTATGTGTATATTGTCCGCCGTTGCAAGGGCCGAAGTTCGGAAACGATCCCTTTCACATCCGTGCCTGTTCCAGCTGGAACAGCCATCCACGAAGCCTAGGAAAAAGGGGCCGGAAAACGTCTGATTTATGCCTGGAATGCCCTACCTGGCGCAGACCCGCGGAACTGTTCCTACTCTGGGCCATTATGTCGAATGACGGCGTCGTTTTAGAACACCGTTTATAAAACGGAGGAAATATATTCTATCCAAAACCAAGCCGGTTAAATTTGTTTCGCGTTTTCACATAATTCCTGTATTGTCAACGTTGTGCTCATTTGTAGAAGAGAATTAATAAAATGAATCCTAGTTTGTTTAGAAATATAAGGTTAAAACGGGAATAAACGGGGAACGAAATATCATTCGAATTCTTCAGCAACCGTTTTGACACATGATTAAACACAGGTGAAATCGACTAGGCTCATCGGGGAAAGGAATGCTTCAAGATCCAATACAAGATTCCTCCCTTAGTTCAATCTAAGTCCCTCCTGTTCGTCGTCCAAAGCACCGGTTATCGATCTCCCTGTTCCCTTTCCTTCCTCAATCGATTTAAGAGCATTTTTCAGCCGGTGGATTAAAAGTTAAGTCGGTCTTTGGTAGGACTTGGAGTGGAAGGACTTCCACACGGCCTAATCCTGGATGATCAGTTTGAAAAACAATGAACAGGCTCCTCTCTAACGCCATCAGAAAGAATAACAACTTTTTTTTTATCGACGGTTTCAAAACTTTGTTTGAAAATCGGCCGATTCCCAACTTATTTTCAAGTTATTTCGGACCTTTTTTATGACGCGAGGTACCGCTTGTCCACGCCTAATTAGGCCGTCTCATCCGCTCGGTCCCCGCCATAAATCATTCCACGGTTTCTTACGCCGCCACCGCTGTGGGATTAAACTGTTTTTGATAGGGCTGGCGCGCAAAAAAGGGCCGCCTGGGTTTGAATAAGCAGGCAAAAATGGATCGAGTTTAAAGGGGGACGGCGACGAATCGCTCCCTCAGTTTAGTGCGGTAATAAGATACGTTCACAACCTCCAGGCACGTAACCATATCTCTTTTTATGCCATCGTAGTGAAGGCCCCCTCGGGGGAGGGTTTAGGCTTGTAGGCGTTTTGAAACATTCAGCTCCATCACTCACTCGTACCACTTATCAACCATCGATTCTTTTTCCCTTGTAGCTGTACTACATGAACAATAAATCTAACCAAGAATACAAGGCCTAGAGACGAGCTTTGTTGTGAAGCAAATTGCATTTTGATCTATCACACCTAGCCAGTGACGAATCGTCGAATAAATTCACGAATAGGAAAGGGTAATTTCCTCGACGTCAAAACCTTTTTAAAGATCGCAAGTAGTCCATGATTTTGATATATATTTGGTCAAAGAGTTTTTGTTAGCACCTAAAATAAACAATTTTTTCTTTAAGCAGGGAAATCACCCGAGCAACGCTACCCGACGCAAATCCAAAGTCCATTTTTCCATAAAATTGTATTACCCCCGTGTACATCTGCATGATGCTATGCTACGCTACCCTACTCTTCGCTCTGCGATCCCCACTGTCCAGATTTTCGTCGGGTCGCATCGAGTACAGTCGAAGAGAAAAGAATCGGACACTCATATTTTTATTCAAACTACATGCATTATTGTCATTTTATTAATTACAACATAATTATTTTAATATAAACCAAATTAACTGAGATCAAAAATTCATTAGTTTTTATTTAAAAGAAATGAATTTTAATGGTTTAGTAGAACATTGATCAAAACATCGGAATGCCATTTTTTGGTATAATGAATTTAACTAACAATTTATTACACGGTTTTATTCGTAAAATTTAACTAACAATTTATTTCATGGTTTTGCTCATAAAATTACACCATTTTCGTCGAGTAGCGTCGCAAGAGGATATTCATATTTTTTGTAGTTTATTTCAAAGTAAGTATATGTAATTTTATCGTTATAGTAATAACAACATTCGTACTGTAATATAAACCAAATTAACCGAGATAAAAAAGTCATTAGTTTTTATGTAAAAGATATTAATTTTGATAGTTTATTAGAAATTTGATCAAAACATCGGAATGCCATTTTTTGGTATAATGAATTTAACTTATTACTCTAGTTAATTTATTACTACTACTTAATTTATTACTCGGTTTTACTCGTAAAATTTAACTGACAATTTATTTCATGGTTTTGCTCATAAATTTACACCATTTTCGTCGAGTAGCGTCACAAGAGGACACTCATATTTTTTGTAGTTTATTTCAAACTAAGTATACGTAATTTTATCGTTGTAGTAATTACAACATTCGTACTTCAATATAAACCAAATTTACCGAGATGAACAATTCATTAGTTTTTATTTAGGGATGGTTAGGATAGGTTAGTTGTATTATGTTCATGTATCCGCAAATTACATATTGTAAATAATAATTATAGATTGCAATAAAAATTTAAAAAAAGTTTTTATTTAAAAGAAATTAATTTTAATGGTTTAGTAGAAAATGGATCAAAACATCGAAATGCCATTTTTTGGTATAATGAATTTAACTAACAATTTATTACTCGGTTTTACTCGTAAAATTTAACTAACAATTTATTTCATGGTTTTGCTCATAAAATTCCACCATTTTCGTCGAGTAGCCCAAAGAAAAATTCATGTTTTTATAAAAATTATTTAATTATGAAGAAGAAAATTTATAAAAACACCGGAATAACTTTGTTTAAAACAATTACGTTTAACAAACAATTTATTACATGGCTGTGCTCATAAAATTTACTAACAATTTATTTCACTGTTTTCTCATAAAATTGCACTATTTTCTATTGTCGGGTAGCATCAGAACAGGACACTCATATTTTTTGTAGTTTATTTCAGACTAAGTATATGTAATTTTGTCGTAATATTTTAATGTAACCCCAATCAAAAATTCATAATTTTTTATAAAAGTTATTTAATTGTGATGGTTAAGAAGAAAATTTATAAAATCACCGGAATAACTTTGTTTAAAACAATTAAATTTAACAAACAATTTATTACATGGTTGTGCTCATAAAATTTAACAATTTATTACAATGTTTTGCTCAAAATAGTGCATTAAGAACAAGAGTCGTTGCGATTGTGATTGTGATACACGCTGTGTGACTGTACGTGGCGTGCGCTTGACGTCGCATAGATGTGCACACCCTACCAAAACGCGGCAAGGCGTCTAAATAAAAAACTAAATCACAACCAGTAGTTTGCCGTATCTGTCGATTAAAATCTGGATTCCCTTACAATCGCACATTTTATTTGCTAACTGTAAATACGATAAAGCAACGACAACCATATCAAAATCGTACAAACGATGCTTTTGCCTTTTGCTTGGAAATTACACGAAATTACACTTGCAGGAAAACAATAGCTAAATACATATGTTTCAAAAGAGCAAAACATATACTTTTTAGGAGAATTTGACGTCACTACGAAATTTTCTCTGGAAGGGGTAATTAGTCTTTGACGAAAATATTTTGTTTATCTATATATTTTGTAGGTCTTTCTAATATAATAAATATATTATTATCTTTTTATAATTGCAGTGTTATTTATTCTTTCTTTCTTTTTTACGAGGGTTCGCAACAGCAGAGATTATATCAACCCTCTGGGTGTCGGTGTTTTTTGAAAAAAAGCCCATTTGTAAGTATGTCGGGTTCGAATGCTGGGCCGCTGGATTTGAACCCCGGACCTTTACCTTACAGAGATGAGCGCCGTGTCAACGACTAAACGTTGCGGCCACCGACGCCCCCTGTGTTATTTATTATGCTCATTTGTTGTACTTATCAGGTTTCTCTTCAGAAAATATCTTTTTAAAATGATTGTCTAAAATACAACTCATATATTTATATCAAAATGAACTGGAGATTGTAAGGTACTTTTTCAATCAATTTTTTTTTTAATTTTGGGGGTATGGTCTTAAGACAATAATTAATTTTATTATGTAAAAAGAATTTCCAGTATATGGAATGGACAATGTTTTAACCTGTCAGATGTCTCTTTCTCACCATATCAAAGGTTTAACGAATCCATTTTTGTCTCAACTGGAATGCCATAAATTTAGCATTGAAGGCGTTAAGGAGCCGAAATTAGTCAGACAAAAAAAAGCAATAATGGCCAGGCCAAAATTATTGTAAACGAACAAACTATTCATCCCCGCAACACCTTAAAACAAACTTACCAGAAATTAAAACCAACTCTGTTAATACATCAAAAATGAAACTCTGAAAAAATTGCTCGAATGAAAAGCTACTTTTCATATTACAACTTTTTAAGTTGGAAAGTTGGATTTTTTTAGTTTGAAAATAACTTATGATCAAATAGTACGTAAAAGTTCAATAAATTAGGCACTACTTAGACGATACTAGGTAATGGACAAGGCGATGCCACACGGACCCAAAATGACAACTTTGTTAACATGATAAGGAGGTGGTCGATGTGATTCCATTTAAACAATCACGGAAAATCAATCACTCTCAATTAACAGGCCATTAACAAATTACCACTTTCTAAAGAGGTCTTTGGATTAAGCCAAAACCCGTCTTTTGTACTTAAGACGCGAGACAATATGATAATATTTTTACATGGTAAATTGTGTACAAGTGAAGTCTACAAATTCAATTGTTTTCGGAACATTCGTAAGTTGTGCTATTCCAGTTGTTTGTTCAAGTTCACGGATGATAAACTGTCTAGTTTGCAAACTCAATTACCAAATTATCAAAACAAATTTCCAAGTGATATTAAACGCGTATCTTTGGATCATTCCTACTATAGAAAGGGGGGGAATATAATTTCACGTGTCAGAAAGGTCGGAGATTCTCCTTTGTTATACAGGAAAGGAAATAAAGGACCTTTGGGAAACGTTCCGACCTATGACTCTTAGGGTGGGCTTTTCCAATCAATGGACGATCATCCAATAATATCGTAGACTGTAGCATTACTCTGTTGTCTGGGGGCTCTTCTACTATTATTGGTTGTCTCGTGTACAGGAAATGACGTTTTATCAGATTACACGTTGAGCTCTTTTCAATTTTTTTCTTACCCCCTTCCAGGGCGGCCCACTCGTCGTATAAACCCACCCGGGCCCAGGCGTTCCATTTTCATGACTCCGCATGTAAACTGTACCTGTAAGGCCGAGGGCTGTTTTTTACCTCCTCATTTAAATACCGCGGGTCGACTCGGGGAAAAAGAGTATTTCTTTTTTACGATTCTTTACTATTTTCGAACCTGCCTTTTCTTTTTAACGTCGGAGGGAAAAGCAAAAGGAAAATAAATAACGGTTACGTACCTCTATGCCGATTGGTCTGTTTGTCAAACATAAGCATAGCATCCTCAATCTGAAAAATAAAGAAAATTATTAGTTTCACTGTTTTGTCATTGGGACATCACAAACGTATCAAACCGAATTGTTACGAAGATTTAATTAAATATTTTGGTGATTTCTTTATCTAATCTGGTGTAAATAATAATAAATATAACGTTTTTTAAATCAGGGACAGGATTAGGCTTAAGGTTAGATCTCCGATCATCCTAGTATTGCCTTATTCATGTTTTTTATTGGTTGATGACTACAATGCTCAAAACTATGTGGTTGGTACACATGTTCATGTTTTTTATGTTTCTTTCGAATAATGAGGTAGGTTGGGACATCTCCGGTCATCCTGGTATGCATACATTACTGATTTTAAACCAGGATGGTCTAAAACGACCAAACGATATGTTCAATACATAATTATATTTTTATATTTAATTTGACACATTGTGAGGTTGAAATGCGAAGTTAGTGTCCGAGCGGATCGAAGTCACGATAGCCCAAGTGGTAGAGTAGCGGCGTAATAGCCGAAGGTCGTGGGTTCGAATCCCACTCGTGACACTGACTTTTTTATTTCAACCAATACCTTTCATAAATATTAATTAATTGAAAAAGGTTAATTGGTCAATCGGACCACGAACGGTAATGGATTGTGAGAATAGTTGAGGTCATTGGTACGATGAACCTTCAAGTTTAGGTCATCTCTATCCTATATATTACACAGGGCGGGCGACCAGGACCCGAGGGGTTAAAAGCCTGAGTAGGCCCGTACCCCATCCCTAAAAGGTCCGGGACCTGGTCGGCTCACGAGTCCTGCATAAACCTATTGGACCTATTCACAAACCCCAGGATTGTGGACCATTTTATCCTGGGGAGTGTTTTGGTTATGTCCTCTCATTCGAAAGTATTAAATCTTTCCCTAGCATACCTATCGCATTCTGCGAGGTAGTGTCGGGCCGTTTCTTCTTTTGTTTCGCAGAAGCGGCAGAAGGGGTCTGGTAGAGTACCCATTATGAAGAGGTGTCTTCTCAAGGGGCAATGGCCCGTTAGGATACCTATCAGCCTCCATCTCTATCCTAGCATCCGTATATTCACTGGTTTGGAAATATTAAATTAGCATGATCCAAGACGACTAAACTAAATGGTTTAGGCTAATTAATGTTTATTTATATAAATAATTTTAAACTTTGTTATATTATTTATTGTGGTATGGGACATGATGAACTTGCAAGTTTGGTCATTTCTAATTAGCAACGTATGCATAGTCATTGATCACTCGAACCAGCATGATCCAAGAGACCAAACATACATTTTTGGTACAACCTAATATTTTTTCATAATTAATTTAAACATCGTGAGATTGATTGTTGAAGTCCGTGATACTGATGGGAAGATTGATATTGATCAACATTCAGGTTAGGTCATCTCTGAGCATTATAGCATCCGTATATTCTGGAGATATTAAATTAGGATGATCCAAGACGACTAAACTACATTTTGGTAAAATGTAATATTATTTCATATAATTCACTAATTTCGTGGTCCGCTTGACCAATTAATATATTACAATTAATTAAGGTTTTTAGTTGAGATAAAAAAATAATGGCAAAAAGGAGGGAAAATTCAAAAGGTGGGGTTGAGATGGGAAGTTAGTGTCCGAGTGGATCGAAGTCACGATAGCTCAAGTGGTAGAGCAGCGGCGTATCTAGCCGAAGATCGTGGGCTCGAATCCCGCTCGTCCCACTGACTTTTATATCTCAACTAAAAAACGTAATTAAGTGTAATTATTTCATATATAATTTTAAACATTGTGAGATTAATTGTTGAAGTCATATTCAAAGATTGATATTGATCAACATTCAGGTTAGGTCATCTCTGATCATTCTAGCATCCGTATATTCTGGAGATATTAAATTAGCATGTTTCAAGGCGACTAAACTAAATGGTTTATACTAATTAATGTTTATTTATATACATAATTTTAAACTTTGTGATATTTATTGTGGTATGAGACATGATGAACTTGTAATTTTGGTCATTTCCAATGAGCAACGTATGCATAGACATTGATCTGGCGAATCAGCATGATCCAAGGCGACCAAACATGCATTTTTGGTGCAACCTAATATTTTTTCTTACATAATTTTAAACAATGTGAGATTAATTGTTGAAGTCTGTGATATATGATTCAAAGATTGATATTGATCAACATTCAGATTCGGCCATCTCTGATCATTCTAGCATCCGTATATTCACATGTCAGGTGATATTAAATATGGATGTTCAAAGACGACCAAACTACATGGTTTGTTCAGTGAACATCGAATGAATAATCATTAATATGTTAGGTACCTTTTAATGTTTTTATTGAATAGTAAATATTGTATTACTAATAGTGAGTTTTGTGAGAGCGTGAATCGTCTAGTTACGTTATCGGCTATTATTCTTGTTGTTTTCTATGTTCTGTACAGGTTGTTATCATATAATTGTAAACAGTTTCAACGTTTGCGGGGAACAGTTATGTTTAAAGGGAGCATTTGGGACCTGGGGATTGCAAAACAACCCCCTTGGGTAATCCTGAAGCAACGCTTACACCTGGTTTATAATTAAGGGTTTGTCGGGGGCGGCGTGGAGGGTGGAAAAATAAACTCATGTCATTAGCGGTGTATTTAGGGGTGCAGGGGGCAGACGTGAGGTTGCAAGCATTATCCGTGCCGTTTTCCGGCCGAAATCACCGCCCGGATAACCGCGGCATCGGGCCGTTAAAATGTGTCCTCCTTGATTGTCGAACACGTCGTCGTGGCCGGGAGGAATTCAAATTCGAGTTTCATGTTAATGCCAGCCCACGAACGGGATCTTGTTTTCTTTAATTCTGCCTCGGGGCAATTTGGATTCAAGATGGTCTCGCTTACACCTCCCAATTACACGCGCCGCTGCCCCCCCCCCGGCCTTTTGCACTTTATATTTCGGCCTTTTTTTATAACGGAACTGCCCCCTTTTCCAAATATCATTCGGATTGCGGGGTTTGAATACTAAACAGGCGGATTTCATTGCTGTGTAGGTAGGTATATACAATTACAATGCATATAAATGAATCGGTTTATTCAATGAAATTCAAACACAAAGTTAGGAGAATTGCACTAGATCACGTTTCTCTCACAAAGTCTTAAAAATTTGGTTTAAAATCCTTTCCTTTATCCTATAATGTAATATTAAAAGTATTTAAAGACAGCAAAATTAATATCAGGTAGCTCCAGTTAAGCGAATTTGGGCAACTGAGAATCGTGTTAGTAAATCGTGAGCTGAATCCTTGTAATTGAATAATGTCATATGCTTATTTTCCAAGGTGATTAATGTAATCATAAGAATCATGTTTAATTGAATAGTCTCGTCCTAGAAAGCAGAGTGTATAACCATAAGTAACGACAGAACTCATAAATTTATAATCGTACTACTTTAAACTAGTAACTACAATTTCAACATAAAAAATATAAATTCACTAATTTCGTGGTCCGCTTGACCAATTAGTATATTACAATTAATTAAGGGTTTTAGTTTAGATAAAAAAGTCAATGGCACGAGCGGTATTCGAACCCACGATCTTCGGCTTGATATGCCGCTGCTCTACCACTTGAGCTATCGTGACCTCGATCTACTCGGACACCAACTTCCCATCTCAACCGCACCTTTTGAATTTTCCTCCTTTTTGCCATTTTTCTTCCTTAATTAATAAAAAATATAATATCAAGACTTTTTCTAGGTTGTTAGCAGACTTTGGATGTTTATTCGTTTCCGATCAATCTGGTCCGCCGGCTTTTGATCTGCCTGATGCGTTTCATCATTTCACCATCTTCAGTGGTGGTCGGTTTGTACGTTTACCACATTAAGGCAAGTTCTAATAATGGTTCAATAAAACCAAATCTATATATCTATCTAAAATAACCGAGACGGTTTTCAAGGTATACGAAAAAGTTGTAGGAATACTTTGACAGACCCATCCAAATAGTCCTACCCGATAAAACAACTATGGAAGAAAGGTAACCTCAAGTTAAAGGAAGAGGCCCTAATGTGGTACACGGATGGATTACAGATTGAACAAGCAGTAGAGGTAAAAGGGGTCAATTATACCCTAGCAAACACTTTGGACTGGTCCAAACGTCCGAGCTGAGATCCCTCTATTCACAGAAGTTAATTAAGAAGGATATGAAAAGATCACAGATTTACACACTTTCGGAAGCAGGTAGCTTATAAACAAACACACAGCGAGAATGTTTTTAGATTCAAACTAGTAAGGGAATGCCTATATTGCCTAATGGACCTAGGAAAACACAGTAACGTGCTGGCTTCAGTGACATAGGTATAGAATGAAATGAACAGGCTGACCCAGAACTAGCCACAACAGCTTCCGTGAGGAGAATCCAGAGAAATCAGCATACATTCTTTGTGAATGGGAGCACCAGGCTCGATGCGGTATAGTTACAAAAAAAAACCTAGTAGAGTGTTTCGTTTTGTAAAAAAAAAGCGCAATTACCAAGGTAATAATAATAATACTTTATTGCAAAAAAGAAAAGATAAACATTACATAATATATAATTTAAAGTAAAATTACGGCATGGAGGGTCCGTCTGCCGGAGGTCGATTTTCATTTGACTTAAATTTTTGGTCGACACAGAGAAAAAAGTACAAAAGAAAAAAAGAAAAAAAATTGATCCTTAAATAAATATTACAAATGATAATTTAATTTTTAATAATTACATTAATTACTAGCTTGTATTATAAACAATAATTTTTGTTCTTTGTTTATTTTACAATAAGTATAGATATATAAATTATTTGGGCCAACAATTTAGAATGACAAGGCTTTAAAATATTCAAAAATTAAATTTTAATATTAACTCTTGGCGATAGTGTCAGGCGTGGAGAGCATATTTGATTAAATTTTTGTAATCATTAAGCAGTAAGTCAATAACCTGTGTCACATTCAATTCGGCAAAATTTAGATGCGGAAGCCGAATCTCCGATAAGATAGTGCATTTCGCAATAAAATGCACTATGTCTTCTTTAACCTGGTCATTGCATAATGAACAAATTACATTTTCCCTAGCCCGAAAAGGTGCAACATTCAGATAAAGGAGGTCCTCTCTGATTTTGAATAACCGCCTTAACTCGACCAATGACAAACCTTTAGACCTGTCCTTAGATAGGTTAAACATATTAAAATCATCTTGGTAAAGTTCCTTATAGAATAAAAAACGCGAGGTTGATCTGACTTGTTCACGAAGTTCTTCACTGAAATTGACACTCAGTTTTGTTATAATTTCCTTAAACTTGAAAGGCCACTCATTCAAGTTATTTATAGAAAATGATGAGTCACATGATAGATCCCTACACATGCTATTCCAACGTTCAAACCACAATGCACCACGACTAACGACTTCCAGGGCTACTATTTTGGAAAGACGGTAATCAGGATGTTTCAAGAGTTTAAAGATGTAATTAAAATGAAGTTTGAAGGTATATAAAAATAACGGGTCAACTTTAGTCTCTAAATAAATCATAAAATTCGGGGTAGTTTTGGGAAGGGCAAAAATAACTTTCTAATGAAAAAACGTTGAGTTTTTCAAGCTGTTCAAATTTTTCATAGCCCCAGACTTCTGAGGCGTAGTAATCGAGCGGCAAACTGAGTGGAACAGTGTGAATTTCACTGGAAGGGAAATCAAATTTTGGGAAATTAAGTCGTGCCATCTACAGTTCAGAGCCCGTTTCGTTGTAGACATTTATTGTTGATATCATAATTGAAAGACAGACGAGGGGATAGCGTTACACCGAGATATTTATATTCCTTAACAATTTCAATTTTTTATTGAAAAACAAATCGATCTTTAGCAGCCAGCCTTCCACCCCTCCTAAATATCATGATTTTCGATTTACTTAGATTAACCGATAAATTCCTTTGAAGACAGTAGGATTCCAAGAGTTTTATATTCCATGTTATATTTCATTATATTGAAATTACCAAGGTATGTTTATAAACATAGGGATTCTGTAATTGAGTTATATAGGTCATAGGGAAGAAAAGGTTGAAATTAATACTGTTTAAAATGAATAATCAAGCTACCAAAGCGTCTGACAGACTGTACGATCCCCAGAAGAGGCCGACCAGGATGATGGGTAATGTTACTTCTATCTTAATTAGCATGATGTGGCTGCTGATAGTCCAGATCCTGATAATGATTATGCTTAACCCTTTATGACCTAATGTTGTCTTAGAGCATGAAGAACGTTAGCAATTTGAATAAAATTTGGCGGGAAATCCCTGAGGTTAGTGATAGAGAGTTAAAATTGGCGCAAAATCAATCAGCGTTGCCAATAACGGGTAGAAAGGGCAGGAACAACCCTGCGCCTGCCCTAAACTGTAGGAATTTACTGCTAACTTTAAACAAAATTGCTAAAGTTTGGGGAAGAAATGGTTAGATTGGAAGAGAGCCATGATGGAGACAGAAGATTCCATGATATAGATTTTAGATTTGCTTCAAACAAATCTACACAGTATCAACACACAATACAGGAACAATACATGGGAAGAAACATTGAAGGAAAAACACTCCATCCGACTAAACTCCTCGGATTCGTCGAGCTTTGACAACTTTGTTAAATTTGGTGTTGCCCTGAGGCAACGTTGAAATAAAAAGGGCTACACAAAAAAAAGCGGAAAGGCCTAAAAACCGAAAAAACCAGCCTAAAAATTCTTATTGTGAGATTTCTTCTCTAGGTCTTAGCTATGCCTGAAAAATGCGTACGACAGACCATGAACAGAGAGAGAATATTTGGACCAAAATTATATATTTGGCATTATATTTCTACTTGCTACATTTGCTGATATACAGTATTATAAAAAATATAAGTAAACGATTATTGCTCTAACCTTTTAAATGAATGACAAAGTTCCGAGTGAAAACTTAATGAGTACTAGCTACTGACGATAACATTATTAAAATTCTGGTAGGATGATGATTGGAGAAATAGTTTAATATTTAATTATTTCGATTAATTGTTCTTTTTATGTATGGTATTAGTTGAGATCAGAAAGTTAGTGCGGCAAGCGGGATTCGAACCCACGACCCTCGGCTCAATACGCCGCTGTTCTACCACTTGAGCTATGTGACTTCGATCCCCTCGGACTCCCCATCTCAGCCGACAATCGTTCCAATTTTCCCTCCTTTTGCCATTTTTCGAATCCTGCTCGTGACACTACCTTTCTCATTTCAACCAAAATCTTACATAAAATGTTGATTAATTGAAAGAAGTAATTTGTTCCCTCAGACCAATAAATAAAATGGATTTAATACGTATAATTTTTTTTCTAAAAAATACCGGTTGGTGTCTGAGTATGTCGAAGTCACATAGCTCAAGTGGTTAGAGCAGCCGCGTATTGAGCCGAAGGTCGTGGGTTCGAATCCCGCTTGTGACTCTTAAGTTTTTCATCTCAACAAAGATCTTACGTAAAAAATATAATTAATTGAAATAATTCATATGGTGAATTGGTGAATTAGACCAGTAAACATAAATGGAATGATATTTAATAATGCTAAACGTAAAATGTTTCCAGAATGTTGAAAGTAGAGGGTAGCAGCATCACCTAAGAAACTGATATCTGATAAAGCATGAATATTTGAAACGCATATACAATTACGAGGCGTAAATCTTACATTCGATTCAATCACGAGTCGGCCGGCGAAGATTTCATATTGTACGTCCGCCAAGAACGAGTTTCGAAAGACTTTCCGGGGCAAACTTAATTTCCTGTCCTTTCGCAAACAAGTTGTCAACGCTGGAGTTTGGACATGCCGTGTTCGTACGATATTAACAGACGAGTGGAATCGTTTCGTGGCGCGGGCCGGACCGGCGATGGGTCCGACGTTTAGGTTTCCTAAAAGGCAGATTCGAGATAAATTGCACGCGGTCTAGCCAGATTTATCCCCAGGGAGTCCACCCGGGGGCGATTTTTATCGATCTTCGGATTATTTTTAGATAATGCCCCCCCCCACCGTTTAGGACGATACTACTAAGATCGATCCGTTTTTGTAAATAATTCTCCCACTGTTACCACCTCGCGTGACCCCACGGGCCTAATTGAAATAATAAATTGTATCGGCTTATTTTATTTACACGTTTAAGCCGCTTGTAACACGGCCGTGACGAGATGTTATCAACACCCTTTTGAAAACATGTTAACTTCGTAATATCGTATGACGCGAGGAAGGAGGAATAAAAGGCCTATTAAAACTGTATATGTCTTGGAACGATGAATTAAACGAGGCTGCTCTAAAAGGGAAAATGTTTCCCCTGAAATTACTTTCTTGTCTCAAATCACAAAATTAAGGAAATAGTCCAAAATTGACGTAATTATATACATACATAAAACATTATATAACAAATAAAAATGTACATGTAGATTACATATTCCATATTCAACCAACAACACCGTAAAGGTTAAGCTTAGGTAGTAAAGGTTAGGCTTGCTATTTTAAGAGCTGGATGAAGACATTTTCATGCAGCTTGCGAACACATAGAATTTAACCTAAGCCAAACATTAGCCCCATAAAATATACAAAATAAGTTAAAATTTCTTTATCGTAACAGGTCCGCGTTCTTCTTTTTCAACTAATTCTGACATTTTGAAGAACCAACGATGGAACAGGGAGTATGTTTAAGGCTAAAAGGGTCGCAGTAGCAAAACTCCTTTGACTAATCCTTAGAATTATCCAAGCTGAGGTTCATGCATACAACTCTTTACGAAGGAGGTGAAAAGATGAACATGTAACGTGCTTGGATTTACATGCTACCGGACAGTCAGACTGAAGCGAGTCAAGTAAAATATAGTCGACTGGCGAAGAAAGTCTCAAGGCAGGAGGCAAAGGAGACAGTGACAGTTCAAGGCGAAGTCAAGCTGACTGAGGAGAATTCTCCCAGAAGGCGTGGAAAGTTCAGAGACAGTTCGAGCAATGAGGAGAGTTCTCGATTGAACGAGGAGCGTTCAAAGTGAGGAAAAGTAGCAAGAGGATTGAGAATATGATCTGATGAGGAGATTGCTTCAGAGTGTGAGGGGAACCCAGGGTAGGGACGATACGTTTGCTGAAGCTCCAAACTTGTCTTGGAATGCCAAAGTTACCTAATGTTTTTAGAAAAACACAAGATTGCTGTAAACTGGTTCCGGGACATGAATGTAAAGAAGCAATTAGCAGGTTGACCAACTAGCCAAAAAGCAACGGTTTCAGCCATGGGACCCCCAACTAGTTTGATCGGAGTGTGTGCATAAGTTGGAACTAGATAGTAGATAGAAACACTCAAGCACGGTACAAAAAACAACAGGTATGAGACAATCTAAGAGATTTATAATTCTTTCACAAAGGAAGACGAAGAAACTCTCAGCAGATAAGATTTGAGGAAAATCATGAGCCTCTATATCGGCGACTGCCTTCTTACTACCACGATGCAATGCAGAGTCAGAAACATACCGACAATGCCAGGACATTCTTCGGCACATATGCTTTGTGTGTTTAAGCATTCGGTTACGGTACGTGAGGCTGTCCTCAATAGTCGTCCCTTATGCTCTCTTCCGGATCGTGATGATGATTCAGACTATCTATCACCAGGACATTTCCTTCTTGAAAGGCCTCTCTTAGCAGTTCCCGAACGCATGGCACCGACGGGTATCACCTCTCTCACCAGAAGGCATAAGGTGAAGCAATTGAGCCAAACATTTTGGCGTCGTTGGTCGCAACAGTATCTGAATTCCTTGATGCAAACGTAATAAGTTGAGAAGCGCCACTACTCAATTCAGGTAGGTGACATCGTTTTTGTGAAGGAAATTAACACCTCCCCAATGTCGTGGCTGATAGGTCGCGTTTGGTAAGGCAATTCTCACACCAAAAGAGGTGAACTGAAGAAAGAGTCGTATTTGGAAAATGCACTTTTAGTATGGTTATATTTTATTTTATTTTTGAGAAAAGGTTTTGAGAATTATGAAGAATTTTGCTCCCGTAAAAAGAGCTGAATATTGGAACCAAATTTTCAATTCTTTGACTGAAATTGGTCTAAAAATTTGTCGTCCAGCTAAGGCCAAGGTTTCAAACAAAAACTATATCCATCTTTTCAGTTATGCTTGATTAAGTTAAAGATGTAAAAATCGAGTGTAGGACACGAAAAAAATCACATCAGAAAAGATTGCGGAAAGTTGTATGAGCCACCTGAATTTAGGAAACAGTCTAATTCTCCAAAGTTTCAAGTTTTGTCGACTGAAATAACTTTTCAATTCTATCATACATTTTTTTTTTAATTTCTTCGATAGTTCGTACCATTTATACTAAACCATGATGGGTTTTGAGTTGAAATTTCGAAAAATACAATACATTAATTTTCTCTCGTTCCTTTTAAATCAGCCACGTGAGTTTAGTAAAGTAAACAAAATAAAAATAAACGTTAGCGAAAGGCGAACCGCTCGTTTTTGTACTCCTATTTCTTTATATTATATTCCCTGATGTTTTCCCTGTTCGCTAATTCTGATTTCAAAGAAATTCTTTAGCATATTACATACGGCACTCAATGAAATGAGTTTGTGAAAGGAAAACCGGATGTACATAGGATCGATATTATCTCGGAATTCTGCCTTTTATCAAACATGTGGGCTATGAATGAAGTTAAATTGTAAAATACCTCTCAATTAATTTGCTTAATAATAAAAAGAAAATATATCGAGGAATTTTGTACGGAGAATTTGCTAATATATTCTTAATTATTTATATTATTATTCAATATAAATATTGTTATTTATATTATTATTGGTAAGTGCTCTTGTGTTGAATACAATTTCAAGGAATGTTTGCTTGTGTCGAAGACAATCGGGTCGGGTTTAGGATTAATAGTCTCACATAATTAGCGTGTGTGCACGTGTTCTCGCCTTGACAATATTGTGCGTGGGCATTGTTGCCTCGGCTTCTAATGGCTTCGCTGATCCCAACCCCCGTCGCATTTCCCCGAACCGCCCTTTGCACACGGGGTGGGAGCGGGGATGGGGGGTGAGAGACTTTTGAGGAAACGGCCCGACATAAATTACCCCCGAGCGATTGTTCTTTCTCTCCCGGCTGCTCATTAAACGACGACGTCGCCTTGGAATGCTCAACCGTGCAACTCTGTTCGCATTAAACGAACCGCCCTCTTGTTGAAATTAATTGGTTTAAACGCGGGCTAAAATGAAGGAGGTATCCTTTTCCCTTCGTCACAGAGATATAGTTATGGTAATTTTTATGTTTTCCTTTCCAGTCTACTATAAAAAAAGGTCCGGGGAAAATTACAGTTTTTGAAAGGTGAACGGACTTCTCTTCTTTCAGTAACTTTTACTCATAAATTTGACAAAAAGAAAAGAAATATATTTTCATTCTACTTTTATACATTAAAAATTATACGGCACACTGCTGTTTAATAGAACAGTGATTAATTATCAACCGTACTATTTTAACATAAACGACTTCCTTTTATTAACCATTGGGATTTGATGAATACATAAAAATATTATTACCATAACACTTAATTTAGCAACGTCTTATGTCATTCGTGAATATTTGTACACACTAATTTACAACACCAATAGCATAAACGAAAACTTTTTAATAAGCAAACAAGGCAAAAACGTACAAAAAGAACAACATGGGCAATGAAGGCATCGAAGAATCTAATAAAAATGATCCATGGTAGATTACAAAAGAAAAATTAACTTCTAAAAATTATGTTTCTATTTACTTTTCTACGTACATTTTGAAGGCAACAAGTATTTATACATGTTCTATGTAACATTTATGGAAGGGTGCAAATTTTTCATTGTGCACAAGAATTTCATTAATAAAACAACACAACTTATTATAAGGAGCATCAAGCATAAAATTTAGTCGTATATAGCCCCTGGCTTCGATCTTAAACGAAATGGAAAGATGTTTTTAAGACGACAAAGGGGTTGACCTTAGGCAGAAATGCATCCTGGCACTAGCTCGATTACCTACTCGACCCGCCGCGCCTTGGGGATGGAGCATGATTTAACCGGGAATCCAGGAGCATTTCCAGCACAAATTCCCCGTGAGCTTCCGCCTATTCGCGGGATGACTATTAAATTTTATGCCAAGACGCGACATGATTGTCCTGGTTCACTATGGTTCTTATGGCTCCTGAAATTCAACCCACAGCTCGTGATGGTTAGGGAAGTTAGTTCGATTTTAGTTAGATGGTTAGTTCAAGCCCAACTGTATTACGGCTAACGCCAAGGTTCTTCAACCAAACAAAACAACGGACAACGAACAAACCAAAAATGCACCCCTTTACAATAATTTATTTACAATGAACAACTAAACAATAAAACATTTCCCAAAGGGTGTATATAAAATAAAATAAACAAATCTGCTGATACGGGTCAAATTTGGCCGGTCGGCCCGTTCCCACGTGAGAGATGTCCTGCCGCCAATGACAGTGAGTGTGGAGACGGGGCGGTGTCCACCTTCTAAGTCTTCTACCAGCACTTTTTCAAAGCAGGAAGATCTTCGGTTTCTCGCACGAGTCGTGTCCTAGGCCTGGGCTAGCTCTGCCGACTCCCGCTTCGTCTCCTCGATCCCCTCTCTCGCTTCGGCGGTTTGCCGGCCGTTGCGCTCTCCTCGTTGCGCGGGTTGTTCGTCATAACTGAATGGGTACGTTCTCGCAGTGGCCGAGTGGTGAGACCCCTAGCTGGTAACTACAGAGGTTGTGTTTCATTCGTGGCCGTGGAGTACTTGGGCATGACGTCCGAATTACCTCCCGACCTCGCGGGAATCGGAGCGATCGGTGTGCCGAAGCGTACAACCATCGAGGAGCTAAGACTACGTTGACGGAGTCCCTCGAATGCGTGAGGAATGGTGGACGGGGGCGGATGTTTTTCGGTGGTGGCCGTCTGGGCTACCTTTACCTAAGGCATGGTCTCTAGGGGGTGGTTAGAGATTCCACTTACATCGAAACCGAGGCCGGAACGCATCCGAACGTTTCGATGCTGGCGGAGTCCCTACACCCAGGGAGATAGTTGTCTTCTCTATCTAGGGATTGTCGGACTTGGTCGACGCATTTTGACCCCTTTTGGGTATCCCTTTATACGCGGCACAGGGTTGAGCGCACAATATTAACCCATCCCCTCGGAAGGGGGAAGCAGAAGAAATCGACACGTCGGCAACATGCTGCAGAATGATGTGGGCTTCTATACCGAACCTCACGGAAGAAGCAAATTTTCCGTGCGCGGAGGTGAGTCGCTCCTAACTTGAGAATCTAAACGTGTGATAAGGCCAATATGACCGTTGCGCACGCTAAAAAACCTCAATGTTAAATGGTATTGCGACCCCAGTGGGAAACAAAAGGTCGTGATGTTTCCAATTGATTTTGTTATCACAAGATTTAATGAGGGAAAATTTATTTAGTTCACATTAAACAGTCTTGCACTGTACATTAGCAACATAGAGATACCGACTTCCACTCAAGTCAAATATCTAGGATTATACGTGGACAGCAGACTGACGTGGAATCCCTACACAAGATTGAAGACTACAACTTAACCGAAGACATGGACAACTACGAAAACTTAGGACCGAAATCCGTCTTAACTGACAAGACTCAATTAACCTTGTACAAGACTTAACGGCCACCACTTTGGACATACGGACTGGAACTGTGGGGTTCTCCACAGTCATTCAACATCCAGCGCAATGTCAAATATCTGAATAAATCGTCAAAGCTCCTTACTACGTTTCTAACTTCACTATCCACAACGACCTCAACATTACTTTCGTTGACAAGGAACAAGGATCCGTTCCCGATTCAAAAGTTTCACACCACCTCTCGATCCATCCTATCCCTACTGATCGAACCCTCTCCACACATTCCCATCCCTAGAACCCGCCAGGTTTCCTTAATCGATGGCAATCGATCCTCGAGACCTCCTTACCTCTTAATCACACTTAGTGCCAGCATTGGATGGCTTCACATAGCATGCGTCTCCGGGTGCAACATTAGTACTAGTTCAGTGACCATGTGATAAGGAAAACGTACAGTGATCACATCTGTAGTACATACAAATCTGTATAGGCTTCAAATATATATAATATATATAATATATATATAATTTGCTATCGTGTGTCCAATTCTAGTGGATATGTCCTATCGATGTTGGCTTCTTTGTACTATTTAAATCCGCTAAATAGTAATCACAATTCATTTGAATCAATTATTAAAAGCATATGCGTACATTTTAACTTGATCAACTCCACGCGGCGTTCTTCACGGCGAATCTTAAGACCAGTTAGTCTAGTTATACTGTACACAATCGACTGAAGATTAAACAATATGCATGTTAATTTCAGACAAATAAATTAAGTCAGTTTATACTTAACTTAAAAATGAGATTTTTTTTGAGTTCTGCGATCATGGTGTTGAACCAACAGTTCAGCAACAAGAACTATCGTCCTAGTAATTAAGTTGCCGGCTGACTGTAATTAAAGTTAACGTGCGAGCAGTGAAGATTGCGATACAAGAACAACAAAAGATTTTTTTTTACATTAAGGAGCATAATTATATGTGTCCTTGTTTTCATAATCTGCGTCTTTTCATATTTTTCTGAAAGTAATTTTTCTTTTGTTGGGCCAACTCGAATAAATCAGGATGATGAATTTGTTTGGCAATTAACGCACTTTATCGACTTATTTTTATAATTATGGCGATATTGTAAACTATTTGCAATATTTCAAACTGTTTTCTTTACATAACTCGGTAGAAAGTTCTCCGTTATAAATTAATGAAAGTGGGTGGAAAAAAGTTTCAACGATAAATATTTTACCGGGAAAATTAACCAATAATGATTTTATTTCATTAAGGAAAAAGTAATACTGAAAATGTAGAGAAACCTGTCGATAAACAAACAGAAGAAAGTAGAAAGCATTGTGGATTATTAGTTTTGCAATATTATTGGAGAGGGAATCATTGGATCATTAAAAAGAAAAGCGATAAAAGAGACGAAGGGATTTGCGGAGAGCGTTTTAAAAGGAGATGTACCCTCTTGAGGACAGCCCTTCGGTCTGTGAAGGGAACGAACGGTTAATTCAGGATTTAACGGCGCCTTGTCCTCTTCCTGTCACTGGCAGGACTCGACCCTAGTTGTTAATGTAAATCCTTCCGAGGATATTGTGTCATTTACATACCCGAGACATTACTCAGCTTACCAATTATCCTCTGATGATTCTTAACCCTCGCGATAAATTGCCCTTCAGGAATATTCCGGGTAATGGAAAGTTGTCCGAGTTAATTGCCCTCGAAAGATAAAAGATGACGGAGGAGAAAGCATCTCGGAGGGATTTCACGATTATTTATTCCATTTCAATGAGGAGACTTGAAGAGATGATTGTTTTCCCTCTAGAAATCTCAAGTCTGAATCGATTTTGCAAGCTGCAAAATACTGCATGTCGCAGAAATAATATGTAGAAGTTATGACTAGTTTAGATTCTACTAATAGATAGAAATGACCTTTGTTGCTGTTGCAAAGCCTTGTAAATTACCCAAAGAAAACTATTAATTTGTGATTCATCTCAGTGTCTGCGGAGTGGTGAACCATTTCGTTACTGATCATTCACGTCTGTCAATATTCACTGAGTTGGTAAGCCTTTCACAGTAGCCAAGGCAGGGTAGCTTCTCGCCATATCATATCCTGATGTAACCCGATGAGAAGAGATGCACTATGTAGTGACATCATAGTAGTCATCAGAGTAGCCCTAATGCCATACGAGAGGGTGAGCTGATCTTTTACTGCTTGCCTGTCCCCGGGCCAATAATAAGAAAATTTCATCACATTCCGTTTTAATGCCAGAAACACACCCGATGCTACGCCATGCGACGCTACCCGATGCTACCCGACGCAAATCCAAACTCCGATTTTCCATAAGGTTGCATTACCCCCGTGCACATCTACCCGATGCTACCCGACGCAAATCCAAACTCCGATTTTCCACAAGGTTGCATTACCCCCGGGCACACCTACCCGATGCTATGCCACGCTACTCTACTCTACGCTCTCCGATCCCCACTGTCCAGATTTTCGTCGGGTCGCATCGAGTACAGTCGAAGACAAAAGAACCGGACACTCATATTTTTATTCAAACTACATGTATTATTGTCGTTATATCAATTACAACATACTTATTGTAAGCGAGTACAATAAATTGTTAGTTAAATGCATTATATCAAAAAATCGTATTCCGGTGTTTTGATTAATTTTCTACCAAACCATTAAAATTAATTTTTAATAACAGTTAAGTTGGTTTATATTACAATAAGTATGTTGTAATTAACATACTTATTGTAATATAAACCAACTTAACTGTTATTAAAAATTAATTAGTTTTTATTTAAAAATTAATTTTAATGGTTTGGTAGAAAATTAATCAAAACACCGGAATACGATTTTTTGATATAATGCATTTAACTAACAATTTATTGTACTCGCTTCGGCAGTACATATTCTAAAATTGGAACAATTTATTACACGGTTTTTCTCATAAAATTTAATTAACAATTTATATCATAGTTTTGCTCGTAAAATTACACCATTTTCTAATGTCGGGTAGCATCAGAACAGGACACTCATATTTTTTGTAGTTTATTTCAAACTAAGTACATGTAATTTTGTCGTTATATTAATTACAACATGTTATTTTAATGTAAACCAAATTAAATGAGATCAAAAATGCATACGTTTTTATAAACATTGTTTAATTAGATGGTTAGGAGTAACTTTATTTAAAACAATTAAGTTTAACAAACAATTTATTAGATAGTTGTGTTCATAAAATTTAACTAACAATTTATTAAAAGGTTTTGCTCAATATAGTGCATTAAGAACAAAAGATGCGTTGCGATTGTGATAGTGATTATAGTGATAAACGCTGTGGACTGTACGCGACGTGTGCTTGCGTCGGATAGATGTGCACACCCCACCAAAACGTGGCAAGGCGTCGGGTTGCATCGGGTAGCGTCGCATGGCGTAGCATCGGGTAAGTGTTCCTGGCTTAAGTCTGTGTGATTTGTATGTACACGTGAGGAGTATGACGCGTGTGTCGTTACTTTTTCTTGATGCTTTTGGTGGATTAAGTCAGGTTTACTTTGAGATATAGGTCTTTTTCCTTAATTAATGTAGTGCGCTGAATTAGGTAAATAAGATAATTTTCACCGATGGTCCCTTATATTCGTCCAGTTGTAGTTTCATGCTTCTTGGGGATTCGTGATAGTTTTCTGAGGTAGCCTTGTTTAATTTTATGTCATGGTCTCTAATTGATGTTACATGTTCTTCGTATCTGTCTTTTAGTTTGCATCTGATGTATTTGTTTCCGCATTTGCTTGAAGAGATTTGCTTTTGAATGTCTAATTTGTTAAACAGATGTAGCGCTGTCAATGTTTAGGTGAAAATTAATAAAATATTAAAACGTTGAATTTAGAAATGTAAAGTTCGTAGAGTACCTCATTTAAACTGATGACTTTTCAGATCAAATAGTATCCTAAAGGTTGAAGGTGCTCCAAGAACAATGTGTTTTTGCAAAATGTATCATTTCTACGCCACAAAGGCAATATTGAGACGTAAGAGAGCTCACTTTTGAAGTCATACCTTCGGATTTAACCTGAGCCGGTTTATTATTTTTTAATAAAGAATCACTCGAATTCGGCCGGGCCGAAAAGCCGCCGACAAAGACGAAAGATGAAAAATAAATCGCGGACAACTGACCTGAGCGCTTTTTAATATTGAAGGCCATCTCTGAGATGGTCTCGGGCCGGGCGTCGGAGCGAGAAAGCCCCACTGCCTTGGAAGATGTTAAAATTCATTGCCCGTTAATAGTTGAACCCTCATCTCGAGTTGATGTTCCGCCCCCGGGCCGATCCGCCTTTCAATTCTAACTTAGAAATCACAAATTATGACCGACGTTTTCGGCCAACAAAAGGGGTTAACGGCTATTGATTCGGACAAGCCTGCTACTTCGACACGCACAGTAAATAATTGAATTAATCTTCCATTGCATGAATATTTTAAAGAAGGAGTGATTGGTTTTAAGCAGAGTCAAAGCCGAAAAACACAAGAGTATACTATTTTTAAAGCAGGGAACACACCTGATGCAACGCCATGCGACACTATCCGATGCTACCCGACGCCTTGCCACGTTGGTAGGGTGTGCACATCTATGCGAAGTCAAGCGCACGCCACATACAGTCACATCGGGTGTATCACAATAATCACTATCACAATCGCAACGCATCTTTTGTTCTTAATGCACTATTTTGAGCAAAACCTTGTAATAAATTATTAGTTAAACTTTATGAGCACAACCATGGAATAAATTGTTTATTATTCAGAAATCGTAAGATGCGGTCTTGTGTGATGTAGGTTTCAGAAAAACATTTTCTTTATCGTGCGAACGTTTCGATCTTTATTGAGATCATCTTCAGGGCCTGGGATTCACACATATTTTTGTAGTATTTCTACTCACTCAAAGTGTTTGTTTTCTGTGTAATTGTGCCATTCATTACATGGAAAACAAACACTTTGAGTGAGTAGAAATATTTTGATTGAATATAACAAATATATTTTGCATTGTAAAAATTCTCTTTTTTCCACATCCTACATGTATTTGTTAAATTTAAACAATGTTTGTAAATCACAGGTGCTGAAGATGATCTCAATAAAGATCGAAACGTTCGCACGATAAAGAAAATAAATTGTTTGCATAATACATCAGTATGTATCAATAAATTGTAATATTGTTGATTAAAAAATTAAGTTGCATTAAATAAAGTTATTCCGGTGTTTTGATCAATTTTCTGCCTAACCATCATAATTAAATAATTTTTATAAAAACTTACGAATTTTTGATTTCGTTTAATTTGGGTTACATTAAAATAGGAATGTTGTAATTAATATAACGACAAAATTACATATACTTATTTTGAAATAAACTACAAAAAAGTAGTTTGAGTGTCCTGTTCTGACGCTACTAGACGAAAATAGTGCAATTTTATGAGCAAAACAATAAAATAAATTGTTAGTTAAATTTTACGAGTAAAACCGGGTAATAAATTGTTAGTTAAATTTATTATATCAAAAAATGATATTCCCGTGTTTTGATCAATTTTCTACCAAACCATTAAAATTAATTTTTTTAGATAAAATTGATCTCGGTCAATTTGGTTTACATTAAAATAAGTAAGTTGTAATTAATGTAACGGCAATAATACATGTAGTTTTAATAAAAATATGAGTCTCCGGTTCTTTTCTCTTCGACTGTACTCGATGCTACCCGACGAAAATCTGGACAGTGGGGATCGCAGAGCCTAGAGGAGGGTAGCGTAGCATAGCATCGGGCAGATGTGCACGGGAGTAACACAATCTTATGGAAAAATGGACTTTAGATTTGCGTCGGGTAGCGTCGTATAACGTTGCATCGGGTAAGTGTGTTCCCGGCTTAACAGTTACATGCATAATGGAAACAGTTACATTTCTCAAAGGGACTATCATGGGATCCGAGTTATTCAATGTTTCTATCTATAACGTCCTTAAAAATATTATTGTCAATGTGTGGTGTTTACGCTAATATCATTAATCAAGTTCAATATCGATAACATACATATATCATCATCACATCACACAAAACATATAATATAACATATAAAACAATCATCAAATTCCACGCATCAAACATTTCTGTATAGTCTAATTTTTCAACAATTTAGCTTTCCTTTCCCTAATTATCCCTGTCTATATAATCCTGAAAGGATAATCAGGCCGAACCATTATCAACGTTTTTTCCCATTGACGGCTCCTTTCGCCTCAAAGAAGCCAACTCCTCATATAAAAATGTCTTTCTATCCCGACTTCTTTCCCCACCCCTTCTTCAAAATCCAACGTATATAAACAAAAAACAGCAATATCTCAATCTCACTGGCACTGTCAACACGACACACAAGAATGACACATCTACACAGAAATCAACCACTTTGAGTCAGTACAAATACTTTGATTGAATCTAAAATTTTCTAGCATTGTATAAATTCATTTTTTTAAATCTTAAATGTTCTAGAGTTGTATAGATTCACTTTTTATCTAAAATTTTCTAGCATTGTATAAATTAATATTTTTTTTAATCTAAAATTTTCTAGCATTGTATAAATTCATACTTTTTTCCACATCCTGTATGTACTTGTAAAATTCACACAATGTTTATAAATCCCAGGCCCTGAAGATGATCTCAATAAAGATCGAAACGTTGGTATGATAAAGAAAATGTTTTTCTAAAACCTACGTCACACCAGACCGCATCTCATGATCTCGAAATAATCATTATTGTCAATGTTGACCTGTAAAAAATTTAAGTTTATAATTTGATCAGAGACCTTTTAAAAATTTTCCCTGATACGCAACAATTGACTGTTTATTTAAAAGGCTCATTTCCACCGATTGGGTCAAAGATTTTCCTTTTTCATTTAAAAGTACCAATTGTAGCAATAATCCAGACAGCCAGTGGTTAACGATTGGCCGTCCAATTACTAAACATCGTTTTTGAATTTAAGAAGGGCGATCATTATTGGTCGGTATGTTGTTACAGACTGACCACAAAGACAAACTTCACCGTCAAAGTCAACGCGCTGAACCTCTTGTTAGTAGTAAATCGCATGTGGTATTGGGAATAAGACGAGATAAATTTCAAAGTTCTTTCAAAATCCAAACGTGTACTATCCGTATATATACTATGATGAAAAGTCTGAAGAGATAGCGAAGGAGTAACAATGGCACCTGACTAGTGGCTAATATAAAGACAGACAGTCAGCCAAGAAAAGAGAGACAGGAACCCAGTCACAATTTGGGTTTGGAAATGAGTTCCATCTTCACTGGAATACAGGACATCATCCCGTTGTACATAAACCATGGAACTCTAAGTATCGGAGTCGCTGGTATTCAGCAATAATGACTTGTTAGCAATCAACCCGGCGCACGCTACCAGATAAAAAAAAAGACCATACACTCCTATCACGAGAGTTGGGAATTAACTCCTCGTTTTGCCTAACAGTTTAATAATCCCGGACGATAAAAACAAACAGGCCATTAAATACAATTTTCATAACAATCGCTCCCATCACGTCGGACTATCAGTCTATTCCTTCGGATAAAAATCGAAAGCGAACGTGCTTTGCATTTTCTCCGGCTCACGGCCTTTGCCCCGCAACGTTTTAGGCGGGTCGATCCCCTCGAGATTGTACTGTAGACAACCATTGAGAGGTTCGGGTTTCGTCCCTGGCCGTGCCAGGCCCCGTGGCGTGTGTTCCGGGTACCGAGAAGTGGATACCGACCGTTTATTTTGCCAGAACGATTCCATCACGCTTCATCATATCTGAATCGTGTATTTAAATCTAAACAGAACGAATCAGATTTAAATTTACCCAACAGTTCAACTTCAGCGACGACTTATCTTCATTGTAACCCGAAAGAAAAATAACAGCGGTGCCAAGAACAAGGTGTTCCCTTCAAACATTAGTGGCAGCAGTTATAAAACAAATTATGCAATAAATCTCAAGAATGTAACGTCAACAACTAAGAAGAGTACTTTAGAACAACAAAGATAGAGATTTTATAGCATTAACGTAGAAACAACTTCTTTCCTTTGAAAATTTGAGTTTTTTCTGAATATTTCAGGGGAGAATAAGCCGTTTCTAAAATCCCTTAATCTTAAAACGTCACTGTTTTTGTCTGTTATACGTACTGCCCAATATTGTACTTTTTCAAACTTCTGTCAAACAAAAAGGCCAGGAGTATCGGCAAGGGTTTCGGCGATGATACGACGCTCATCACTGTAAGGTAAAGGTCCATGGTTCGAATCCAGCGGCCCTACATTCAAACACGACCTTTTTACAAATGGGATTTTATTCAAAAACATCGGCACCCCGAAGGTTCATATAACCTCGTCGTTGAAAAGCCTTCGTAAAAAAATCAACAACCAAAAGGGGATGGACCTTGTTGATGTAACGATCAAGTAAGTGTAAAGCGCTGCTATTACTGAACGTACTGCTCTCTCTGTTCATTGAGGTCCTCTTAACTAAATTTCACGTCGCTCACGTTCTTTTTTTTCCCCCATCACGTTCATCGCTGAATTTAATTTCCACTTATATAGCGGTTTGAAGTATTAAAAACTGGGGTATGCAACAATTCCTTAAGGAATGGAATCTGTCCCCCGAACACAGGAAATCGAAAGAGTTTGTTAAGGAGATCAAACCAGCAGAATCGAAAAGGATATTCTCTAACTCAAGGAAGGGAATTAGGAAGCTGATAGATATCCTGACGGGCCATTGCCCACTGAGAAGACACCTCTTCGAAATGGGTATTCCACCAGTCCCCCTTTACCGTTTTTGGGAAATAAAAGAAGAAACGGCAAGTCACTACATCGCAGAGTGTGATAGGTACGCTAGGTCTAGATTCGAAACTTTTGAAGGAGAGGACATCACCAAATCACTCCCCGAGATTAAATGGTCCAAAATCTTGGGGTTTGTGAACAGGTCTAAGAGGTTTATGCAGGACACGTGAGCCGACAAAGTCCCGGACCTTTTAGGGATAGGGTACGAGTCTACCGTCTACCCAAGCATTTAACCCCTCGGGTCTTGGTCGCCAACCATATATATATATATATATATATATATATATATATATATCTGGCCAGGGGCCAGGTTTGTCAGACTCGTTTCTGCATTTCTCTTAGTTTGTCTCTTGTCACTTAAATTAATCCCAGTTGTTAAAACTGTTCGTTTTATGTAATAATTGATCAACTTGTAGTACCATGACAGTTTTTAATCATTATAGTGTGTCAATTACCTAGCTGGTTATGCCTGTCAGAAGCGTTCCGTATTTCTTCACCTTCGGTTGATGTCTGCTTTTTGTTTCACACGTTCAATTCTGTTGTGGAGTTCAAAACATAGCTCAGTATTATGTAACAGTCAATTTTGGATTAGCGTGACAGTCACAGGTCTGCCTATTCTTGCTAGTAAATTCTGTCAAACGCGTACCACATTTCTCCATTTTCTGTTGATGTCTGTCTTTCGCCTTTCAAATTCTTCTCTGTTTGGTAGTCAAGTAAAAGCTTGGTATTAATTATAGAGTAGGTTGTATGTTCTAATAGACGGATTTTTAGAATAATGAAAGTTTTTCATTGTTCTGGTCTGGCAATTCCTAGCTGATTAGGTCTGTAAGAAGTGTTTCATATTTCTTCACATTCTGCTTTTGGTTTCACATTCATCTCTGTTGTGAGTTCTAAAGAAAGCTCAGTATTATGTAACAGTCAATTTTGGATTAGCGTGACAATCACAGGTCTGCCTATTCTTGCTGGTAAATTCTGTCAGACGCGTACCACATTTCTCCATTTTCTGTTGATGTATGTCTTTCGTCTTTTAAATTCTTCTCTGTTGGGTAGTCAAGTAAAAGCTTGGTATTAATTATAGAGTAGGTTGTATGTTCTAATAGACGAATTTTTAGAATAATGACAGTTTTTCATTGTTCTGGTCTGGCAATTCCTGGCTGATTAGGTCTGTCAGACGCGTTTCCCTATTTTTCAATTTTCTGTTGGCGTTTGTCGGTTGTCGCACACGTTCTTCTCTATTGCGGAGTTTGGTATTATGCAATAGTCAATTCTGGAATAGCATGGCAATCACAGATCTTCCTGTATTCTTTTCTCCATCCGAAAACTTCATTTGTCAATTTTATGTTGGTGTTTGTCTGTTGTCGCTCACGTTCTTCTCTGTTGTGGAGTTGGACGAAAGCTTGGTATTATGCAATAGTCAATTCTGGAATAGCATGGCAATCACAGATCTTCCTGTATTCTTTTCTCCATCCAAAAACTTCATTTGTCAATTTTCTGTTGGTGTTTTCTTTTTTCTCTCACCTTCTCCTCTGTGGTAAAACTACTGTGGTATTATGTATAAAGTTGATTTTCTATGCTTATAATCCATTTTTGAATTGCATGGTAATCTCAGGGCTTTAGGAATTCTTACTGTTTTTCTTTGTCAGATGGATTTCGCTAACATCGCATGCTTTTATGATTTATGATATATTGTCAATTTGAGACCCTTTTATACGTTTATACGTAGGTATGACAGAACAGATTGCGAAACCCGTTTTAGGTTTTCGGGGTGAACATTTATGAGACGCATTTCGGCATTTTAACTTGTTTTTTATTTGTCTACTGACTAATGGCAAATAGTTGGATATCTACTCCTCCAGTTTATTAATTTGTAACAAGAACAGCTTTATAAAAAATAAATACATTAAGATGTGTGGTAAATCGATATAATCTATTTCTTCCTCTTGCATTTAGTGTTATAATCTGATTATATAATACAAATATACATAATAATAATATAATATCCACTTTCTTTCTCTTTGTTATAATTATATTTCAAGCGGCAATGTCAAAAATGGATAATTACACAAAACACCCACGGAGAAAAAAAAGAACACAAACGAGTCTAATCCTGTTGCCATTTTTTAATTACGGCCTCATTAAATTTTTCATACGTGCTTGCACAGGTCTCTCTCATTAGTATGTCGCTCATTAGTCTTCCGTCGCCCTCATACATCACGGCTCTAGGCTCGTGTGAAGAAAATGTTTCTTGCGCACTTCCTCGTTTCACGGGCCCCGTCACTCCATCCCATTTTCCCAGGTTTTGCCCTCTGTTATGTGAGCAAACGGGTCGCAAATCTTGTCTCTACCTCATTACATCAATCTTTGTTTATTTATGCCCGTGTTTATCCTTCCGGGGGTGTGACAAGGGCAAAAACGCGTTCAAAGGGAAAAGTTGATTTAATGAACTCATTTTTCAACGTATAGAAGAAAAAGGAAAGGAAATATTGAACAGTCTGATCGAAATTGATCGACCTCTTGTATTAAAGTTTTCAATCAAATTATCATCAAGAGTTCGCGACAGCAGAGGTCATATCAACCCTCAGGATGCTGGTGTTTTTGAAAAAAAGCCCATTTGTATTATGTCGGGTTCGAATGCAGGGCCGCTGGATTCGAACCCGGGACCTTCACCTACAATGATGAGCGCCGTGTCAACGCCTAAACCGTAGGGGCCACCGACGCCCCCATATACCATAATTCATATTCCATAAGTACTAGATGCTTGATTGAAATCTACAAATAAAACAACAGGAAAAAATGTTTTACAAAAAAAAAAAATTTTACTGCTTTACTGTAGACGTTTAAATAAGTTAAGACTTATTCTTTTTGAGGCGTAAACGTTTCATTTTTAAAGTTTTGTAATTCGTAAAAAGCTTCTAAAATAGAAGAAAAGAAGTTTTATCCTATTATAAAAACTATTCGTTTTTAATACATGCGTCCTCTAGTAAAACCCATGAAAACAACAAATTCAGTCAATCGGCAAATAACGCGTACCATCAGTCGACGTCAGACAATAGAAAAAATCATCTAAAACTTTATAGAACTGTGGTACAATGTGTTTTAAGTTTTAAGTTTTTTTTATTTTTTTGTATAATGGATACCAGGGACTGGAGAAGTTCCCTCCTGAGCACTGCAGCTGAGCTGTACAGGTTATTGTACTTTATCCATGGCTCCATATTTTGGGGGAGGGCTCGCAACACAAATGTAAACTTGAGCCCCCGTTGTACCGGTGTTCTTCCATCGAAGAAACTCATTTTTGAAGGGGGTTGGGACCAAATTCAGGGTCGCTGAGATCCGATCCCGCCCCTTCCATCGATGAGTGCCGTGTCAATTTCGTCAGAAACAGTCCAGAGGCGACAGTGGGGATCGAACCCACGACCGTTTTAAGTTACCCACAAAGGTAAAAAAAATGATTCTTAAAAACTGCGGGAAAAATTAATCGAAATAAATCCTATAAATTATTTTTTGCATTTATACAAAACATTTTAATTTAATTAATTAATATTTATGAAAGGTATTTATGAAACTGAAGTATTTCATGAAAGCTCTCCGTGGCCATTTCATTTGTCGCCGAGAATGAAACAGATTACGCGACTTTTGAAAAATGGCAAAAAGGAGGGAAAGTTCCAGAGGTGAGGTTGAGGAAGCTAGCGTCCGAGCGGATGGAAGTCACGATAGTTCAAGTGGTAGAGTAGCCGAAGGTCGTGGGTTCGAATCCCGCTCGTGACGCTGACTTTTTTTATCTCAACCATTACCTTTCATAAATATTAATTAATTGAAAAATCTTAATTGGTCAATCGGACCACGAACTGTAATGGATTTTAATTTAAGCTTGCACAACAGCGGAAAGTAACATAAAAATAAGAAGCTAAAAGCTAGTTAAAGATAATCAAAAGTTGAAAGGCAAGGCATATAAGATGAATACTGGCGGATTAAGCTTTTAATCTATCAAAGTGTTGTCGAATTAAATATATTTTCAAATTCGTATACTTCAGGTGGTTGGGTATTTTAACAATTTTTTCCTTATTTTCGTTTCATTTTTTCAGTGTTATTACCAAAAATTCAAGGAGATTTACAAAATTAAAAAAATATATATATATATAAAAGCAAGAACGAAAGAAAAACCAACGATCTAAAAAATCTGACAATCAAAAGATCAGCCTGCCTGTTTATGCATAATTGCATATCAAGCTGGTAGCACTTGCAAGGAAAGTTAAGTTCATCTATTGACGTATAATGCAATCAAATTAAATACATTTCCAAAAACATTTTTCGTATAAATCTTTATATAATTTCATCTAATTTACAGATTATGTCCTAAATAAAATATTTGGTTTTATATACAGTGCAGAATTTAAGAAACTCGCTTTTGTCCGTCATCCCAAAAGGGGGAAACCTGTTTCGCGGGGGGGGGGACAGGTCGCCAGAAGATTGATGTTGACTTGCCCTAGTTTGAAAGGACATCTAGAAGGCCAATCGATAAAAATCAATCATAGTCTTGATATATAGTTCGCGCCAGTCACGACCCAGGACGATTAAAACGAAAGAGGGAAAAAGATCGAATCGTTTGACTGACATTTGGCTCATTGGAATTCCGGGCAGAGATTCAGCCACCCTCTTCATCAGTATGCATAATAGACAGACAGATTGACGAGAATTCCACTTTGAGCTCTAGAACCTTCCGCTAATTCAGCCAATAAAGCAATTGGCCATAGTTGGCCTGAAACGTTTTTTGGAAAATCATCGCCTAGTCAATTCCAGAAGATAAGTGAGAAAAGTTTTTGGAACGAATGCTCGAGTCGTCAAAGCTCAACGGTTTACGCGCCTCTGGCGTGGACAAAACGGGAAATAATTACGGGATAAAGAGATTAGCGTACAATTAGAGCTTGTAGCCGTTCAATTAAAGGAAGGGGAGCTCCTGTTAGAAAAGGAACGCGCCCGTCCCCCGGGAGGGATAGGGCAGAGGAACCGGCGCTGGAACTCGCAACACAATTAACCACCACTCGGAATCCTCGACAATTATGTATTAGCCGTGTTTTTCTCTCTTCTCCGGCAATCTTTCTCCATTTTAATTCCCAGCAAGGGAAATAATTCAAAAGTGAACAACCGAGCCGACGAATTGCTGCTAAAACAAGTTGCTGTGCAATTTTGTTTTACAATTTCAACACATACAACAAAACTGGATTTTTTTTTACATAGCGGATTAAAAACAGTTTACTTATCCGATTCAGAGAACTTTATCACCGTTATTGCGAACTGATTGGATTTTCATTTTTATAATTCCAATAATCAATTCATTCTCATGCTACCCGATATTGGGTTTGGGAATAAATCAAGTTGAGCTGATAATAATCAAGGGCTTTTTCCACACGATAATTTTTGTTTGCGTAACATTAATTATATTCTAATTCAGTTATCGTGTGTATATATGTATATATGTACATATGACGTTAGTACATTGTCCAATATTGTTGTTATACAATTGTAGAAAGTTATCCTACAAATTTGCAAACATTTTGCTCTTTACAGAAAATTTAGTTTTTGGAATAAATAAGCCTGAAAAGTCACGCTGTACTCCATGGAAACTAGCCCCTAACAATCAAGATGAGCTGATTAATCAAGGGCTTTTTCCACACGATAATTTTTATTTTCTGTGTAAATAAATTATATGTGTATATATATATATATATATATATANTCATGTTAGTATATTGTCTAATATTGTTGTTATAAAATTTTAGAAAGTTATTCTACAAATTTCCAAGCATTATAATTTTAAAGTAATAATTTAATAATAACTACTTGCTCTTTACCTCCATGTATGATATACATAAAATTCATAAAAACATATAATAAAATAAATAAAAACATAATAAAAAAATAAATAAAAACGTATAGAATCTATCAGAAAATTTAGTTTTTGAAAAATATAAGCCTAGAAAGTCACGCTGGACTCCATTGAAACCAACCCCTAACCATCAAGATGAGCTGATATTAATCAAGGGCTTTTTCGATACTTTTTATTTTCTGTGCAGATAAATAAATAAATATATATATCATGTTCGTATATTGCCTACTATTGTTGTTATAAAATTTTGGAAAGTTATCCTACAAATTTCCAAACATTATAATTTTAAAATAATAATTAAATAATAACTATTTGCTAGGGCGTCGGTGGCCGCAACGGTTTAGGCATTGACACGGCGCTCATCACCGTAAGGTAAAGGTCTCAGGTTCGAATCCAGCGGCCCTGCATTCGAAGCCGACATATTTACAAATGGGCTTTTTTTTTCAAAAATACCGGCACCCTGAGGGTTTAATGACCTCTACTGTTGCAAACCCTCACCTTCGTTAAGAAAAAAAAGAAAAAAAACCTATTTGCTTAAAAACCTCCATCTATGGTAGACATAAAATTAATCACTTATACAAAATACAAATAGAATCCATCAGAAATATAGTTTTCGGAATATATAAGCCTGGAAAATCACGCTAGACTCCATGGAAAATAACCCCTAACCTTTCCTAACCTAGGGCACGTGAAGTTTCCATCCCTTCGTATAAAGGAACACAATATTTTATTTGTGTGGGATTTTATCCTAAACAGCCAAGGGCAGAGGCTGTATTAACCCTGAAATCTTGCTGTTGTGCTGTTAAGTTTTCACCACTCTTTTGTGTGTAAAACATGATTTGTATCAGGTATTTACTGTTATTTTTGTCATTGTAATGTCTCAACCCTCCTTGAGGCTAAAAAATATAGGGTAATTATTACAAGTCAGAGGATGTTTTGCGTGAAGTAGCGGAAAGGGAATTTAATTTTGTACCTAAGAAAATGTACTTCTTTTTCTTCAGAACTCTGTTTTACAAAAAAAAAAAATTCAGCTGTGACGAAGGAGAAAAAACTTTTTCGTTTAAAAAAATCTCCATTCATTGCCACACTTTTGCTATGTAATTGACAATTTTGACAAGTTGGCAATAATTTTAAAGTAATTAATAAATATTAATCTCTGGAGTTTTTAAAGACCCCCGATGAGTTCTTATTTATAAATAGGTTTTCTTAGAAAACAACAACGCCAATCAAAGGGTCATATAACCTCGTAGTTTAATACAGTTGTAGAAAACCACAATGTGTCAGATTTGTTACATTTCAGAGTTCCAAGGCTAAATTAAAAACCATTAGAGTTACTCCTGTTAACATAGTTTAATTTTCAGACCCAAGTGCTTCTTCGGAACTAATCGCACACTTGACCCTATCACGGTCTGGGATCTGCAAAAGGAGGTCGAAGTGTACTATTTCGCAAACTTTTGTAATGCTAGGCTTTGGTTTACTAAACACGTGTTGGTTGCTTAAAACCTAAGTGTTCGCAAAAGAAAAAGTTAGATTGAGAAAGTTCGTGTAGTTTGAAGGTGGTTAAAATGTCATTACATCAAACTATTTTCACTTTCAAACATGGCGAACAATCAACAAATCTTCCATTTTAAAAATTTAATTTTCTTCATGAAATACTTAGCACGATTGATCTACTATTGGCTTGATGGAAAGATGCCAGTATAAATTGTAAATTCAACACATATTTCTCTTGTCCACCCCGTATTATTCATGAATCCAAATCGGTATACAAATGTTCTCGACTATTTATTAATATTCCACGTTGAGCCGAGGAGGAGCATGGTATCGGCTCGCATGCATGAGGAAACTTGGAAATCGATTCTTTTAACATGACCCCCCTTTTCAAAGGGAGAAAACCATTTCCCCCGGCGGATCGTGTTTCCTCCATCTCGGCTTTTCACCGGCGTCGAACGTCGTACGGGCTTTTGGATAATTGCGAGGGAAATGTACACTCTATCATTCGAAATTCCTGACTGGGGCAGGTGCTCTTTCACGTTTCGATTAATTACAACCTCCGTTTAAAACAACTCGAAACATGAAAAATCGACCAGCTTCTATTCCCGAAGAAACAGCCATTATTTATTGCCGTACGTTTAATAAAGTTACCTTCAACCTACTTGGATATTGTTTGTATTCCCTGTTCGATCGATAAATTATCCAATATTGTTCGGATTTTCAATACACTTCTACGTATCAATTAATTAATCATTGTTCTTGTTAGTCAGAAAACATAATTTAACTGTATTAATTATAATTATTATGCCCTAGGAAAAGTTAAGAACCAATGTTAACAAAGTAATACTTCGATAAAATTGTTTTATCTTACGGAATGTGCTGTTTAAAAATTACCAACATACCAACCAAATACCGATGATCGTTCAATCAGATCAGAAATTTAACAAAATGTATTGATATTTTAGTTTCAAGTGGTCACGGTAAGTCACTGTGACTTTTAAAGTTCAAATCTCATTTCAGTCCAAAAAATTTCCATAGTTGTCTAAGTCTTATGACACCCATTAGATTTCGTGATCCGATTGACCAAATAACAACTTTCAATTAATTAATTTTTATGTAAGGTATTGGTTGAGATAAAAAAGTCAATGTCACTAGCGGGATTCGAACCCACGACCTTCGGCTAAATACGCTGCTGCTCTACCACTTGAGGTTCCTGCTTATTTAGCCAAGGGTCGTGGGTTCGAATCCCGCTCGTGTCACTGACATCTTGAGGCCATTTCATTTGTCTCCGAAAATCAAATAGATTACACATTTGCAAAATGGCAAAAGGAGGGAATATTCGAAAGGTGGGGTTGTGAAGGGAAGTTAGTGTCCGAGTGGATCGAAGTCACGATAGCTCAAGTAGTATAGAAGCGGGTATTTAGGCGAAGGTCGTAGGTTCGAATCACGCTCGTGACACCGGCTTTTTTATTTCAACCAAAACCTTTCATTAAAAGATTAATTAATTGAAAGAAATAATTTGGTCAATAGACGACTTATATAATGGATTGTGGATCCAATATAATGGATGGGTGGGCGACACAAGGTTTTAGGTATATAATGAATTCCTGGGTACGACGAGACGTCGAAGGATTTTAAAGGGGCCCACATATGCCTGGCATGGGAATTCCTGACATATCTCTAAATCCTGGGAAAATGCAACCTGGTGCCACCCATGGCTCGAGGACCACGAAGAAGTTGACAAATCTAGAAAACCAAACGTAGCCTTCAATCCCGTTGTACAAGAACCGCACCTCAGAATAAGTAAGAATGATAACGCGCAAAAAAATGCTAAGATTAAAAAAAATTGGATTTTATTAACTTGAAACTAGTATATAATTTATTAATTAAACACTGGCAATATATACAGGGTGAATTGCTACTCGTGCTACAAACTTCTCCAGTAGATTCTTCACCCTAAAATGAACAAAAAAGTTCATATTGTCCATGGTCCGATTCTCAACCATTTCAGAGTAATTTCGCTTTTTATCGATTTTGAAAGATATCACGTCCTGGCGTCGGAAAATCGTGATATCTTTTAATCTAAACATTTCTCTGAAAATCTAATAGCACCGTTGAAATTCCCGTTAATTTTTCAATAAGAAGATGACGGTGGCAAAATGTTTGGGCTAATTTTTTGTGTTTTATTTCAGCCAGAACTACAAAAAGAGTGGAAAATTGTGTAAATCGGAAAGTGTATAAAGTAATCCAGAGTTTCTAATTTTAGTCTCAGAAGGCAGCAAATTTGAGGAAAACTACCTGATTTAATAACGCTTCCAACGCACTCGTCATTTTCTTATTTAGTGGTTGTGAGACCAAGATGTTGATGACAAAAAGAGAAAAAATGGTGGTTCAAGGATTGCTAATGTTTGAGAGTGACTTGCTACTCGTGCTACAAACTTCACCAGTAGATTCTTGACCCTAAAATGAACAAAAAAGTTCATATTGACCATGGTCCGATTCTCAACCATTTCAGAGTAATTTCGCTTTTTATCGATTTTGAAAGATATCACGTCCTGGCGTCGGAAAATCGTGATATCTTTTAATCTAAACATTTCTCTTAAAATCTATAAGCACCGTTGAAATCCCCGTTAATTTTTCAATAAGAAGATGAAGGTGGCAAAACGTTTGGGTCTTTCTTCCTTGACCTTCTAGCTGTTTGTAAACTTCTTAAGCATTACATACTAAATGGGCATTAAATTAAATTAAAAAATTTCAATGGAATTATGATTTTGATTCTCTCTAAAAATTAACGGGGATTTCAACGGTGCTTATAGATTTTAAGAGAAATGTTTAGATTAAAAGATATCACGATTTTCCGACGCCAGGACGTGATATCTTTCAAAATCGATAAAAAGCGAAATTACTCTGAAATGGTTGAGAATCGGACCATGGACAATATGAACTTTTTTGTTCATTTTAGGGTGAAGAATCTACTGGAGAAGTTTGTAGCACGAGTAGCAATTCACCCTGTATAGCCAGTGTAGAAAACGTTTGCGCAGTAGGATGTATCGACAACCCTGACACATCTACACAAAAAACACACTTTGTGCCCTGAAGATGATCTCAATAAAGATCGAAACGTTGGCACGATAAATAAAATGTTTTTCTAAACCTACATCACACAAGACCGCATCTCGCGAACCCCAATCATTAATAACGGTCACTAAATACTACACACTTAGGAATACTAGAAAAATGATGAATAATGGAGGAACGTGACCAGCGTGCAGGGTGGTATTGAATATATCAATTAAAAAGACTATGATCTTTGCGGATTGCTATGGTCATGTCCAGATGATGTTCTACTTATGGATTTGTGTACTTAACTCTGAAAAAATGGAAAGGTTTAAAAAGTAGATGAGGAGGTAAATGAAAGTTATGCATTTCATTGATATAAAAAGGCAGAGGTAAAATATATTTTTTTATTGTTTTCGAAGAATGTTTTCCCTATTTACTAGTATAGGCTAATAAATAGTGTTGATAAACTGTAGAGGTTTACTATTAAACAGTGGTCGCTCAGTTTCGCTATTTCGTTTAAAAGGTTTTAGCCGGTATGTCAGAAAGCCCGTCCGGTTCACCCCAATCATCATAAACCAGCCTCTGACAGTGTACATACGTAAGATTAAACGGGTTATATTGTTTGAACCGTTGATTTCAAATTACAACGGGTTGAGATTTGCTGTGAACAGAGAGATGTGGGATGGAGCGAGGTATCGTCAGGGTATTCCATCAATCCAGGTAATTTCATGCAGAGGGCTATTTGTCAAACAGTCAAACGCAAAGTTTCCTCGAATCCAAAGAAAATCCATATTTTTATTATATAATATACCCCCGGGATAAAAAAATCCAACAACGAAAAACAGTATACTTTAATGATAATGAGCTTAAAAGGCAATTATTCAGGTTGCGGTGGGATTTTAGGAATTTTCCCTCCCTCATAGAAAAATATTTTAATTTTGCCCTCCCGATCTCCGCCTGCTATTAATTTTCGTAAGGAATGTAATAAAGGTTTAGCTAGAATATGACACGGCAGGCGGAGGGACTGCATGGACGGGAGTGTAAATTATAACCGCACCCCTCCCGGTGGTAATTAAGATGTTTCCGAGAAGGACGTCGTGTCAGAGACGTTCGAGACACCTGCTTCCACCCCGTTGGAGGGACCGGCCCGAAGTACACCTGACTTCATTTCGCCGATTATGAAACCACTATCGTTCGATACAATTGACACTTTTCTAAAATTAAACGAGTTTCCCAATTTTTCCTAAAAGTCAGTCAGACTAACGAGAGAGAGTAAATATGACATTTTCTGAACCCTACTTCTAATGACTTTTCTATTTTTATAATTCAGTTTATGATTTAAGGATCTGACATAAACAATAAATGACGGCGATATTTAGTCGAATTTGACGTAATCGAAAGTTAAAACATCCAATAACTTTCTGTCACTGTCACTGTTTGGAAAAAGATCCTTCTTTTTGTCTAAACAAAGTTCTATATCTTTCTTATTTTCCAATGGAATATATGAACATTTCTTTTGCAGCCCTGTTCAACGGTTGATCTGGGGTTTTCTCCATTTGTATGTCCGTTGTATACGTTGACATACAAAAACCGTGGCACGATTCAACACAAATGCCTTGCTCATTCCAAAACGCCCAGTATTGTTTTGAGATTGCTAAAAGACACGAAATCTTTGTCAGACAGAAGTAGCGAAATTATGGAGACAACGTTTTGCATTTAGCTATGTTTTAAGTTTTTAATGTGTGATGATTAGTGACCGTTAATCAATAATTATTCAGAAATCGTGAGATGCGGTCTGGTGTGATGTAGGTTTCAGAAAAACATTTTCTCTATCGTGCCAACGTTTCGATCTTTATTGAGATCATCTTCAGGGCTCAAAGTGTTTGTCTTCTGTATAATTGTCCCATTCTTGAGTGTCGTGTTGAGAGTGCCTTGACCTACAATAACCGGGGCACTCTCAACACGACACTCAAGAATGGCACAATTATACAGAAGACAAACACTTTGAGCCCTGAAGATGATCTCAATAAAGATCGAAACGTTGGCACGATAGAGAAAATGTTTTTCTGAAACCTGCATCACACCAGACCGCATCTCATGATTTCTGAATAATTATAGTTTTTAATGATTTGAATTCAATAATGGAGCTGTAGGTTTAGTAAAAACTGCATACGGAGGACAAACAAAAGTAGCCAGGTAAGCAACCTTCGGTAGTTGGGCTGTGAGTGTTTCTATATGTTCTTTTTCGTCTAATGATTGGTGAAAAATCGAGCTGCAGGTTGCAGAACGTCGAAATGGAGAAACCCACTTGACAAACCATTAAAGCAAAGTCAAGATCTGGTGAATCGGAGGTGAGACAAAATACAAATCATGTATGAAGGGGGTATGAACAATTTAACATTATATAACTACTTAAATTCACTAATTTCGTGGTCCGCTTGACCGATTAATATATTACAATTAATTAAGGTTTTTAGTTGAGATAAAAAAGTCAATGGCACGAGCGGGATTCGAACCCACGATCTTCGGCTAGATACGCCGATAGTAGAAGATACGTTTTATCTCAACTAAAAACCTTAATTAATTGTAATATATTAATAGGTCAAGCGGACCACGAAATTAGTGAATTTAATCAATTAAAATGAAGTATACTTCACTAAAGTTCTCAGAGGCCATTTCATTTGTCGCCGAGAATCCAATCCGATTACACGACATTTGAAAAATGGCAAAAAGGAGGTAAAATTCAAAGGGTAAGTTTGAGATGGGATGTTAGTGTCCGAGTGGATCGAGGTCACGATAGTTCAAGTGGTAGAGCAGCGGCGTATCTAGCCAAAGATCATGGGTTCGAATCCCGCTCGTGCCATTGACTTTTTTTATCTCAACTAAAAACCATAAATAATTGTATTAAATAACTACGTTTCTTCTGTATAGGATAGATGCGGGATTCCATCAGGGCAGCGTCCACGGCCCACTACTGTACTTAGTATATAGTACTAAGTCATCCCGACACCACTACCCTAACATACGCTGATGACTCTGTTATTCTATCGTCTGACTCCAACCCCGTCATAGCTCACCGAATGCTCACCCAAAACATTACCTTCACCCTCCGTCGCATTCTACCTTCAATCTATGCTACATACCACTCCTCCCACCGAAAATGTCATCCCTACCTACAACTTTATAGAGACCAACGACTTACCTGGACCATACACGACTCAAATGGATAAAACTGATCCGGCGATACCGATTACTTAAAAGACTGCCATACCTGAACTCTCCCTTGACCACGAAATATCCTATTTACCTCTGCGTACAACTATGGGGCTCAACCCACAGAATCCGGATCTTGCAATCATGAATCTTTAGATCCATCGTCAACTCTCCTCGTATGTTTCCAACCGTGCCATCCATAACGACCTCAATATTCCCTTTTTAAATGAAATTGTAAAATTTAGTTACAAAAATTCATCATTAACCTTCTATCCTACTCTAACCCCACGTACAACAACATTCCGACGGATAAGTGTTTTCAGGGAGTGCGAGTGACTAAATGATTTTTGGATTTAGGCGTTTTGGATTATATCGTTATCTGTGTAACTTATTGCACTTCGCGTAGATTGTTGCTCTATTAATCAATTAAATAAAAAATAACTAAGTAGGAATTTTGTAAAGGAAATGCTGTTACGGAATTATTGAAATACGAGATCAAAGGATTACATGAATTGTGTGTTTTAAATTATAATATTTATGAATGTGTTGCGTGTATTTTTCGTCTCGTTGTTCAACTTAGACCCTCAGACAGACGAATCTGCGTAAACTGGCCGTTTCATGTCCTGCACTCGACCTTTGAATAATGCATAACAGTTGGACAAAGTTAAATTGAATAAACTTATGCCCGTTGGCCGCCTGACGTGGATGTTATTAATTAGAAGGTTGTCATAGTAATTAACTGAAGAAGATGTGTGCATCTGTCGGCTTATCTCGGCAGGATTAGGACGTGCCACCTGACGCCTCTTCCCGCAAGAATTAACCCGGGGCACCCCGTACCCCGTTCTCCCGGGGACGAATATCGAACAGAACAAGGACAAAAAAAATGGCCGAATCGTAATTAAAATCCGACTCCTTAATAGGGAGATTTATGAAACGGCCGAATTATGGCGACCCGTTTTTTTCTGCTGCAAAATTACCCCCTGGAAAGTAATAATGAAAAGATATTAGTAAAAAAAGGCCTGGTGGGGGAACAATTACAAATTTGCAAGTTGGAAACTCATATGAGCTCAGCTTGGGCGCAGCTGGAGGCCTAAATTAAAAAACGTCTGCCACCCGCGTCAAGGGAGGCTCCAGATTTTATCTTCCTCGAGATCAAATAATTCAACGACTTCTATTTTTCAATATTGAATATCGGGCGTAGATCTGGTTTTTTTCTCACTTTTTCCATTTGAATCGATTAGAAAATTCTTCCTAACCCTGTAATCTTTAGTAGAAATGTTGGTGGATGGAAGAAGAATGCCACGGCCCACCTAGGAATGCGAGATATGAAGCTTTGACTTGTCAGACACATGCGGAATTTCTCTTCTCTTCTCCCAGGAAGAAACCGACCAGAAATTTGTATTGAGAGAATCTTATAAAAAACCTGCACTCTATAAACATGTCTTATTCAATTTTAATAGATTACAACTTCTAATTTTGTAAAGCGGTACTTGGAATGTGTCTAGTCAGTGGCAACCGCAGATAGCTAACTCAAGCTTGCGAATCACACGGCTGGAAGATCGTAGCTGAACTCTGATTAAACCGATAGCAACATACTGCTTAGAAACTTCGATAAACCGGTTCAAGGATTATCCTCAGTGAATTCACACCGATAACACGTTGAGACAGCATTGAAAACTTAACCAACTTAATAAACAAACTATTAAAAAACATTGACTTTACAGTAATAACTTGGGCAAAGAAATTCCAAGTAGTTAACTAAATTTGAAAAACCAGGAGATAGGTTATATTAACCTATGGCAAATAATTTTCAAGTTTTGTCTAATTTTGTAATAAGCCAGATCATTAATATATTTCCTTCAAAAATTGTTTTAAATACACAGAAGTTCCATTAGCACACTCCGTTGCATAAAATACATAAAAACAATATGTTTAAAAAAACAAGCTATTCTTTATGAAGGTTGTAAGAAAGTTTTATATTTCTAAACGTTTTTGAGAAAACCTTTCTGATTTCTTATAGAGATATTCTAGATCAATCTTTGAACATGGCTGAATGCAGAAATGCCCCTTGGGACATTGTTACGTTCGTAAAACGTAACATAGTATGAAAACATAACATTTTATGAGTGTATTGTTGTTGTTTGGCCAGAGATGCCTCCTGAATTGTAATGCCACCTAAACTAAAATTGGCGGTGGGTTAATCAAAATTAAGACGGTCTAGGATAGGCTTATGAGAGGGTAGAGGAGTGAAGAAAAGAGAGGACAGTGTGCGTCGCGACGGATATCCCTACGGCTTGGCAGCAAAGAAAATCATCAATTCCTTCAACGAAGGCGATCGCGGACCCACTCAACTTCAGAGAAGGTGCTCCACATTCCTAGAAGTGAGGATTTTCAATCGCCTGGAAAAGAAGCATATCTGGACACTGGCTCCCAGGAAAGTTTAGTTTTAAAGGAATGTTTATTTAGATTTTATGATAATTTAGGTTCCTTTAGTGTGTAAGTTTATTAAAATGTTACCCGTAGAGAATTAAGATTAGTCTATATTTAATATTTTAGTTTCCGTTGGAATAAATGTGTTTTTTTTTGTTTCCTTATGTAAGTATTGTTTTTTTTTGTTTTTTTAAAATTAATTTTACTGTTATTGAATTTTCTTTGTTTTATTTTATTTTCTTTTTCTTTCTTTACGGTCCGCTGTTTCCGCCCATTTGTTTAAAAATTTAATATTAAGTTCATCATTGTTGTTAATTCATTAAGTAACCCCGCCCGTCTCCATGGAGCGAAGCCGGCAAATTCTCGGCGTAAGAACATTCGCAGCTTTTGTTTACTGAATGGAGCAATCATATAAATGTTTGAAAAAACCTAAAAACAAGGAAACGCACAGACCGATTATTGAAAATAATTAAATGATGAATAAGTAAGAATACACAGTCCTGGAAACGAGACAATCGCACCGCAGATTAATCACATTGCACAACTTAACCAAAACTCTAATACCTAGCAACCCAAGAAAGAAGGTCATAAAATTCAATTTAAAATTTGATAGGACTTAAAATCGTTCGCCACGTTGGAAATTCAACTATCGACAAGAATTGATTTATGGCCGTTTCAGAAGTAGTTGCGTCAACGTTTAGTTTATGCACTCGACATACTTTCCTATAATGTTTAAGAGATGCCACCAAACAAAATAACTAGATATAAGTTGATAATCCAAAATTTAATCAAAATTGATTAACCGACTCTCAAATTAATCTCCGATTCCAACGAAATGAAATATACGTATTTGCCATAATCCCAAGTTTAGATGAATACGTTGATTTGCTGGAATTATAAACTGAACGGTTTCAGTCGCATGATTTATGATCTGAATTGAAAGAAATTGTCTGAATATAATTATGAACTTGGGCAAACATTTTTGAGAGATGAACTGGATGTCTTGGATGTCATCATAAATTTTGACAATTTTGTCGTAAAAAAAACAACACAATAATTTAGAGTACAACTTTGTCGGTTCCGCCGATCATTTAGAGTGACAGTTGGTTGAGATCTTAGGTAACAATAACAACGCTATAAACTTTTATAGCGAATTATAACTTTTTTAGGCCACTTTAACGATGTACGTTGCCTTTTTTATATTTTGCCTTAGCTGTTGCCAATTTTCTATGTGTGAAATTAGGAACGATTAGCTGGAGGAGGTAGTGCTTTGGAACCTCAGTTGTATTTGGTAAAATGAAATTTCAGAAAATCGTAAAGTATAAGAGTTAGTGTTTCAATGCAATAATTGAAACAGTTTGTCTAACAGACATGTGAGATTTCTAAATATAGTCTGCGATGTGATGAAAATGTAGTTTTGGTCCTTTTTCGCTGGTGTTAAGCTGTTAAGCTGTTGGTGGTGAATTGTCTTTTCGTTTCCGCGTTGTTTCTCGCCTTTTGATAGGTTTTCGATAGACAAGACAGACAAAGAAAAAAGGATCCAAACTACATTACTACGCTGAATATGTTGGGCTGGTCGATTCCGATCGTTTATGCCTGTCTTTTCCCTCTGGTATCATCATATAGCTTTTCTCGGTGGTTTTTCCGTGCTTATGTTTTTTTCACGCGTTTTTTGTATGAGCATACTATAAAGAACTGAAGAAGAAGAAGAAGAAAGTAAGCAAGTCACTAGAAATGTGAGATTTCTTCGTTGGGTCTACAGCGTGATGAACCTGTAATCCTTTGATTCCGATCCTTTTTGCCTCTCTTTTTTCTCTGGTATCGTCGTATAGCTTATGGCGGCGGTTAGTCTGTGCGTTTTCGTGTGTATGTCCTATTCACGCGTTTTTTGTATGGACATACCAAAAAGATCGAAAGCAACCAAAATCCGTCACTACTCATGTGAGGTTTTCGTGGGGTCTGCAGGTTGATGAACTTATAATCTTATCGATTACGATAATTTTTACCGGTCTTTTCTCTCTAGTATCGTCTCAGTATCGTCGCCTGCGGTTGTTCTGTGCGTCTTCGTATGGTTACGTTCTTTTCATGCGTTTTTTGTACAGACAGACCAATAAGATTTAAAGAGACCAAAGGATATCACCTGATAAGTGAGATTTCTACATTGTGTCTGCATATAGATCATGTTTTTCTGTTTGTATTTCATATAGCTCATGTCGGCGTATGGTTTGTCCGGTTTCTTGTGCTGTATCCCTTTCACGCGTATTTTGTTTAAGCAAAACAAAAATATAGAAAACGACCAAACTTCATCACCATTTAATCGAGATTTCTATGTGGGGTCTGCATGCAGCGTGATTACCTGTACGTTTCCGAACGTTTTGCATGTTTTTCGACTGGTATCGTTATATAACTTTTGTCGGCGGGAGGTCAGTGCAGTTTCGTGTACATATGTCCTTTTCACTCTTTTTTTCGATAGGCAGGATTGAAAATATCAAAAATGACCAAATGAACTTATATGGATTTGTCCGTACAGTTTTATTTTGCACTGCTTTTTATTTTTTTTTTCCCAACTCCAGTGACGAAACTGATACTTTTCGCGACGAAAAATCGAACTGACTTATTTGACAAATGTAAAAACTGGGAAAATGAGAACTGTGCCTACAATCTCAGTTTATTTTTCCTATCTGGGCTCAGGGAAACCTGACAGACAAATTATGATGTAATGGGATCTTTTAAAAACTGACACAAATAATTTATAAAACGCAGTTAAATGGACTCCTCCAGATTGGATTCAGTGGAGATTGAAAGTCTTTAAATGGTGTTTTTGAAAACATTTTTATTTATGGAGAAAAACAATATTTCAAGCATGACTACCACTAGAGAGGTAAAATCGATACGCTTGTAATAAAAGGGTTGGATGTGAGAGGCAGACTGTGCGATGTATATTCTATTTTTTCAAAGGTGTTTCTTTGATAAAAACAGGCTTCTTTTGAAAATGGAGAAAAACATAGCTCTATGATTGATGCGGGTTATGTCTTCACCGAGAAAGGTCATTCTTAACAAATCCTTTAAGAAGTCAGCCTCCGACATTCCGCGAAGAGAAAGAGCATCATGAAATCTTCATTTATCTCATTGTTTTAACCAGTTAACCCCGGGGTTTTTATAAAGTCGTCTCTCCGTTATGTGGAATAACGGAAGGATGATAGTACCGGGAAGTCTCCCAGTTTTTGCTCCTCGATGCGGAAACAACAAGTATTGTTCCGACTGTAACTGACGAGCCATTCCACGCCCCGCCGGCGGCCTCGCCCCCTCTTGTCAACTCCAACGACCAACAGCTATTTAAAAAGTTCATTTTGCTCCGTTTAGCCCGGGGGGCGTGGGCGGGAGACCAACTTTGTTTGTCAGTTAGAGCCCACAAAATTGTCCAACTCCTTCACTCCATTTTCCCCTCGCATAATACACACTCATTAAAAGCATAACGGTGGATGGGCCGGGGCTGGGGAAGAGCGCCGAGGGAGAAAGTCGGCCGGATTGATTCCCCACAATTACGCCGACTTTCGTAAACTTTCTCAAGAATTAAGAATCTCCCTCTATCACTTCCTCACTCACTTTTTATTTCATTCGTTTTTTATAAACATTTTGCGTTATGCAACTGTAAACCATATTACAGAAGTTGTAGATGCAGATATAATATACTGCGCCCTTCAAGAGCTATTGAATCTCCCGTTCTGAGCCAAAACACACCGGTGAGTCCTATCATCAAGGAACTTGATTAGTATGCCTGGTTTCAGTGGTTGAATTTCTTCTACTTTGTTACCAGGTTTATTCTTGGATCTTACTGGGTGTACAAGGAGTACCAGCCTAACTACGAGTGCAGCAGTAGGGAAAGATACTGTAATAAAATAGTTTACCTTTTTGGCTGTTTATATATTCGTTTATATATTGCTAGGCATTACTTCTCTTTGTGTTCGATTAGCTTTTGCCTTGTAGCGTTTGCAAGATTACACATCAGAGTTGCCACTCCAGAAAGAGTCTTGTAATACATACATATTGTAATTCCCAAAGCACTTCCTACTGCGTGCCAGTGTAGCAGCACAGTTTGTTAATAGCTGTGTTGCTTTCTCCTCTGCTTCTTTGCAGAATCTGCATGATCCGTCTTGGGTCTTCTTTCTTCTTTAATCTTCATTAAATGTACGTTTAGTTTGCACTGTCTTGTTATGAATCCTGTTAGTATTCGCAGTTTTTACCGCCTTCATTTGATACAATATATTCCTTCGTTCCTCCTGAAATATGTAAGGAGGTTCTTGGATTGTTTGTGTACAAGGAGTGATGTCCTCTCTTTTTAACCTTCTGTCTGAGGTACTCGTTGATTTCATTTGATGGCATGATTGGTTCCTATTTCACAGAAGGGATTACAGAAGTTACTTATAACTTGGTTTAATTTAAACCTACCAGTTTAACATATGTAGGCGCTAATTTTCAGATACCTTTTTGTCTTTTCACAATAATTGCTATAGACTTTGCATAAGAATTAATGTCTTCTATAAACCTTGTTCTATTTACTCTTCAAAAATACAAATTCATTTAAAATGTTAATTGTTGTTTTTGTATATATTCTCTCGTACAGAAACCCTTAGAAAGCAATAAAAAACGTCTTTTATTACTGCCGCTTTAATCCGCATACACATTTGCTATCTGGGATTAAAATGAGAATTTTTTCTGATCAAAAATGTTTAGAAAAGTATAAAAGTGATAAGACTATTTCAATCAGTAACCGAATGAATAAGCTATTAAATAAGTGTAAAGATCAAATGGTGTACCACCAAGGTGTGATAAGAGATAGGAAAAAGGCAGTTGGGTTTTTGGAGTTGGTATCGGACGGATATATTAATTTTGACACATTTTATTTAATTTATTATCCTCACATGAGAAATTAAATAAAATAGTGAAAGCAGGGGAGTACTAGTAAGAAGTTAACTATAGACAATTAAGATTTTCAGTTGAGATAAAAAAGTCAATGGCACGAGCGGGATTCGAACGCACGACCTTCGGCTTGATACGCCGCTACTCTACTTGAGCTGTCGTGACCTCGATCCACTCGGACCACTTCCCACCTCAACCACACCTTTTGATTTGTCCCTCCTTTTGGCATTTTTCAAGCAGCCGGCGTATCAAGCCGAAGATCGTGGGGTTCGAATCCCGCTCGTGCCATTGACTTTTTTATCTCAACTGAAAACCTTAATTAATTGTAAGATATTAATTGGTCAAGCGGACCACGAAACTAGTGAATTTAATAGTTGACTGTAGAGTTTCATTGTGAGCTAGAGAGGGGAAGGCGGGTGAGGTAAGGGTGAATGGGAAATCGTAAGCTGTGCAAAAAATGCTTCTGTCGATGTGAGAACGAGTGGTTTTTGTGAAAGTACGACTTTAATAAATATAATTGAGCTGAATAGAGTGCAGTTAGGTTAAAGAGATAAAATAGGTTGGAAGGAGTGAATGAGTTAACTGGTGATAGTAGAATACTTTGAGATAGATACAATGTGTGTCAACTGTAAACAAAGTAATTCAGTTAAAGTGGGAGTGAGTACACATGACTTTAACCGGCTATAGTTAAGCTAGTCAGGAGGGTTTTGGGTATTTGAGAGTGAAAGGGATTAAGTGGGAGTGATTGAGTTTACAAGCTAGACAGAAACAGAATATAAATAAGATAGTCAGAAAGAGGTTATGTTAAAGGGTGAAAGTGTGTTCGAAGGTGTATCGTTTTTATGAGAGAGTTGTGAGAGAAACTGAAGAGTGATTAAGTTCACAACCGTGACCTTAATAAAATATATGTTAAGTTAGTCAGAAAGGTTATGTTAAATAGTGAACGTGAGTTGAAGCGAGGTAGGGGTTTTTGGGGATTTGAGAGTGAAAGGGATTATGTGAGAGGGAGTGATTGAGTTTACAAGTCAGGCAGTAACAGTAAGGAAAACGTTATGTTATAGAGTAAAATAGGGTTTAAGGTTTCAGTTTTTTATGGGGGAGTTGAGAGTGAAAGGAATTATGTGATGAGTGATTGAGTTCACAATCAATGATATTAAGTGAGAGTGATTGAGTTTACAAACCGCACAAAAACATAATATAAATAAAAGAGTCAAAATGGGGTTATGTTAAAGAGTGAAAGTGAGTGAGTTTACAAGCCACACAAAAACATAATATAAATAAAATAGTCAAAAAGGGGTTATGTTCAACAGTGAAAGTGAGTTCCAGGGTGTAAAGTTTTAGGCTTTTATAGGGGAGGTGAGAGTGAAAGGGATTATGTGATGAGTGATTGAGTTTACAAGTCAGACAGTAATAGTAAGGAAAACGTTATGTTAAAGAGTGAAAGTTAGTTCGAGGGTTTAAGGTTTTAGTTATTTATAGGGGAGTTGAGAGTGAAAGGGATTATGTGATGAGTGATTGAGTTTACAAGTCAGACAGTAATAGTAAGGAAAACGTTATGTTAAAGAGTGAAAATGAGTTCGAGGGTTTAAGGTTTTAGTTATTTATAGGGGAGTTGAGAGTGAAAGGGATTATGTGATGAGTGATTGAGTTTACAAGTCAGACAGTAATAGTAAGGAAAACGTTATGTTAAAGAGTGAAAGTTAGTTCGAGGGTTTAAGGTATTAGTTATTTATAGGGGAGTTGAGAGTGAAAGGGATTATGTGATGAGTGATTGAGTTTACAAGTCAGACAGTAATAGTAAGGAAAACTTTATGTTAAAGAGTGAAAGTGAGTTCGAGGGTTTAAGGTTTCAGGTTTTTATAAGGGAGTTGAGAGTGAAAGGGATTATGTGATGAGTGATTGAGTTCACAATCAATGATGTTAAGTGAGAGTGGTTGAGTTTACAAGCCACACAAAAACATAACATAAATAAAAGAGTCAGAAAGGGTTATGTTAAAGAGTGAAAGGGCTTATCTGAAGAGTGAGTGAGTTCACCACCCTGACACTTAGCGAGGAAGGGTTTTTTGGGGATTTGAGAGTGAAGGGGATTATGTGAGAGCGTGAGTGATTTTAGAAGTCAGGCAGTAACAGAAAGGTAGGGTTTGAGTTCGAAGGTGTAAGGTTTTAGGTTTTTATGGGAGAGTTGAGAGTGAAAGGGCTTACGTGATGCGTGGTTGAATTCACAATCGTGAAATTAATAGAATGAAAGTTAGTAAGATAAAAATGAGTTCTAGAGTGTAGAAAAATTTAATTTGATTAGTACAGACCGAAATGCATTTATGACTGAGTTACAGAAGAATACACATAAAAAAAGTGTAAAGAAGGAGTGAAAGTACGTTGAATAATGTTACTTGGATAGCGTGAACGTGAGTTGGGGACAATAAGATAATTCAGTGATTGAAAAAAATAAAAAATTAAATGTTTAAGTTATTAAGTTTAAGTTATATTAAAATTGAAAGTTATTGGGCGAAAACAATTAGATCTGAGAGAGGTTCAATTTAGAACTATTTTTTGTTCACGGAAGCAAAATTATTTAATCTATAGGGCTGGTAACATCATTTCAACTAATTTCTTTAGCATCGTCAATGGAGTTTACAACGAAAGTCGTGCTTACAATGATAGCTAGATGCTTTATTTACACTAAAGAGAAGCATTACATAATATACAATATTTAAAGCATTTAACAGCACGGATCGTTATCCGACTGCCGGAAGTTGGCTGTTCTTTTTCGTGGTTACAATGATTTATTTTTCGTTTTTGTAACGCAATCAAATCAGCGTGATAAGGGTGCATAACGAACGTTATATCGCACAAGATGAATAGGAGGAGAAATCGTAAATTTTTGTATAAACATTTCTTCACTTCCAGCAGAAAGTCATCAACGTCAATTCAATCGGCGGTTATCCCACCTTAAACAACCGGCGGGACGTTTATGGGGCATAACCGGAAACACGGCTGATGAGACAGATTTTATTTCGAGTCAGACTTCGACAATAAAGGGCGCGGCGTAAAAAATAACTGCCCGGCGTACCCTTAATAGAATTTATGCACATACATCAGCTCTTTAATCAGGTGGTCCCAGGTGTTGTGGCCGGAGGGCCTCCTTTTATTATAACGCTCATTAAGCAGTTTCAATTCGGGTCGGAGATTGCGTGCCCACGTCTCGCCAGGGCCCTAAAGCTGTAAAGGGACTAGCGAATGTAATTCAACCGGCCCTTTCTCAATTGCGATACCTAAAAACAAGCATCCTCTCTCAGGGAGAAAAAATATTACTTTTTTTTGTCTACAAAACAATTCTAGTTTACACTTTTGATTAAGTTTTGATTTTTTTGTTGTTACGTAGTGGACTCAGCAGCTTCCCTCTTGTTCAGTGCGATGTTGTTTAAAAGAAATAACGCAAAGCATTCAGATCTGTTAAAAGTAATATGGCATAAAAACCATACTGTGATATGATTTTGACATAAAAATCAGGAATTATAAGCGGTCCAGGATGATCAAAGAGACTATTATAATACTCCAATACTGATTGATTTCTGCACAAAGCCAAACCTCACTTATTTATACTCATCAGAAGGAGAGACAAGATGGCGAACTACCGAAACGGATCTTCCTGAAAAACAATGGTCGTAAGTTGCCAGGCTTAATTAGACCGACTATTTAAAGGTAGAACCACGTCTATAATAATTTTATTTTCAGATTACAAGAGACAAACAAGCATGAAAGCAGGCAGACTGGTACTGAAAATGACGAAACGCATGACGTTCAAAGTTTGCGGAAAGATAACCTGGGTGATCGAAGACTAGCGAGCTAGTCATAAATCGAATTTCTTGCATCGAACTAAAGCATCTGGTTCAACAGGAGACAACAAGGAGAACAACGGGCGGACATTCATTGACGATGGCAAACGGTCAAAATCGAACTGAAGAACAGATCCAGATTGGAAGAATTCAAGCCACTCTTAGATAAACTACACGTTAATTATATTCTAAAAATTTTCAGAGGAAAAAAGCGATAATCAAGAGAGACATCAGGCAGTCACCTACTGAAGATGATGAACTGTTGAAACCATCTGACGACCAAGTGTCAGACATAGGACTCGGATCGAGCCAGTTCAAAACTGAATAATTTTGCATGCACTTTTCATCTTTTTATTCAACTAAGACGAACGAGAGGGACAAAACGCAATCATCCACTGAAGATGAAAATCATCCGTAAAGGGTCTGACAAGCAAACTGACGCAGTCAAACTACTTTTAAATCGACTAAGGAATAAAGTATTCTAATTAATAAAACTGGTATAGAGTTAGAATCTAAAAAATATCAACCTAGAAGAACGACAAGCAAAAGAGGCAACAGGCAGGCATCTACTGGTCTGACAGTCTAAGACTGAGTCGCAGATGGAGCAGTTGGTACGGACTTCATTAAGTCAGTTCTAAATTGACTATTTTTGTCCAGAACACATCTTTCATCTGGTTATCTAACTGGGCCAAAGAGTAAACCTCTACTGGAATGCCAATCTTCCGCAACAGATCAGACAGATAAACTATGATCGGAAGCAGTCAAACTACTCTTAGATCGAATATTTGTAAATAGAACCAGGTGTATTGTTTCAATCCAAAAGTTTCCAGGCCACAATAGAGTAAACCGACAGATATCCCCTGAAAATGTTAAAATGCCGGAATGGGTATGAAAGATAATGTCTCCAAGGTTTGACGACCAATCCGATCACTATCAAGCCAGTTGTAAATTTAATTTTTTAGTATAACTCACCTTCCGTTTGGTTTTTCAGCAGGCATGAAAGGGAAAGACAAAAAGAATGAAGATGGATAATGTCCTATCGGCATCGTCTGCCAACAAAATCTGTGATTATAAGTGGACCACGATGATTAGTGGCAGTCTCTTCATATTATTCGGGCATAACGGGGACGCACACAAGAGATGTCAGGCAGATATCAATTAGTATACCAGGGTGAAAAACGTGATGCGTTCTTTAAACCATAAGTGATTTTGATACATACTGCCAAAGAAGGCTATAGGTTTTCTACCAAGTTCAGAAGTTCTATTTTCGCCAATTAAAACGTGACAAGACAAGAGATCCCATAGGGAAAAGTTTGAGTTGGTAACAAATTACAAAAAAGGTTGCTGGTCTGAGGGTTGATATAAAGACAACAACTGTTAATAGGATAAAGGACTGTAAGAACGGGATAAATTCATTTGATGGGTGGGCGGGGCGATGGGGAACCGGAGAGAAGAGAGGGCGTCCTGGGATGGGAAGAGAGCGTCGAGAAAGTTTTATATTAGATTATGTGATCGAAAACAATAAGTTGTCTTAGGGAGCTGTCTAATGTGGGGGGTTAGACATAGCAGCCCCGGCAAAAGTTGCGGCCCATTACAGATATTGTATGTTCTAAGTGCAAAGTTGGTCCCGGGGTCGCGGCGAGCGTCCCGCCGTCAAAATAGCCAGCGTTTAATGGATGTTGTTGATGACAGTGCTAGAAAACAAGGAAAGAAGACGATCGAACCATTTCCCTATGGCCCCTATGCCTTCTCCGCTCCATTTGTTACCAGTGGGAAAACAAATAAATTATGGATCCTTTCGTGGGCGAGCTCGGTCCCAATTAATCGACTTTCGAGGCACACGAGTCCCCTGGCGAAAACAGATCCGAATCGAAATCGGACGCCCTTTTCAAAATATTTACCTGAGCGACGGGTTTCCAACTTTCAAAATTGGCGATTTATAAGTTCTGCTGCATACCCATACATTTTCCTAGTTTCCAAATGGGTAGACACAAACAGATTTAATGCCTTTCCAAAGTCCTTGTTTCAAAGGAGGGGAGGTGTGTTATGGGGCTTTCTTCCTGATTTCAACAAGGTCTAACTTGTTTGAATAAAAGGGTTTAGACTGGAGCAGATCATTAATAACTCAAATTCATCATCATATAAAACGTACATCTTGAAAAAGAGGCACGTTTAAACAATATTTTTTTACTCGCCTCACCATTAACCGCCATAATTAAGCCCTTATATATTTATTTAACTTACATTTTATAATTTATTTATAAAATTGGAATTAAAATTCACATCTCTAACACTCATACAACCTAACCCATTTATCCTCAATTTATTTTCATTAAAAAAATCCAACACCGTTTCGCAATTATTTGCTTTATAAATGTTAAATAATAATAAGGTTTATTAATAAAGCTATTTATACAATAAAACAAAATATTTCAACGAAAATATTTTTTTCTACTTGGATATTAATGTGTCAGTGTTGCAATACAATTTTTTTAAATTATTATTTTCATTACTACAATAAAAAAGAGAAGAAAGGAAAATATGAGAAAAAATTAATAAAATGAATTCCTACTAATAATTAAATTCTCTGACAAGTAAATTTCTGTAATATAATTCATCTTTTATATAATTACATAGTTAACCCAATTTTCTACCCATCATATAATTACAAAGTTCAGAATCTGTTCAATTATCTTTATTTTATTATATATGGTTAAATTATTTCACTACCAAAGTTAAGTTTTTAACTTTCACTTTTTCTTCCGACAATGTACGTCAAAAAGAAAATTCATAAATTAATTACGTAGAATATATTATTTTTTTAGATTTGTATTCCAGATACTAGGCCTCTGTCCTTCCTCACTCTCCCGTTCATTCACTCTCTCTGTCTACGAGTCTCTCTCTTTCTTTTTCTATTTCTCAAACTTTTCCCATTCTCCTACTCACTCTCTCTCTCTCTCTCTCTCTCTCTCGCTCTCTCTTTCTCTTGTTCTCTCTCTAACTTCCCATCTGTTACTGTCTCAATTTATTTATTTACAATTAATTAATCTTTATGTACGGTATTGTTTGAGATAAAAAAGTCAGTGTCACGAGCGGGATTCGAACCCACGACCCTCGGTTTGGGAGTTAGAATCCCGCTCATGACACTGACTTTTTTATCTCAACCAATACCTTACATAAAGATTAATTAATTTCACAACGTTTTTCGGTCAATCTGATCACGAACTCTAATGAATTTATTTATTTAACTCACTTTTTCTTTCATGTTTTTTTTTTGCTTCATATCAATTTCTATGATAATTCTTATCGCTCCACTTTTACTCTTTCTCTATTATCATTTCTATCCTGCTTCACGCATTTCTATCTAATTGTCTTAAGTCTTAACTTCTCACAAGCTTTCTCTTCATACCAATATTTATTTTGATCTTTGTATCTGTTTCTTTATAAGTGTCTGTTTCGCGTTTCCTATTTCTTACTGTTTTTCTCTCAAACTATACTATTTCACTGGCCTCTTCTTTCGCTCTCTCTCTCTCTCTCTCTCTCTCTCTCTCTCTCTCTCTCTCTCTCTCTCTCAGATTGTTTCTAACTAACGGTTCATTTTTTATCTATCCTACTTTCGTCGTTCTAACAATTAACTTTTATCGTTCGTCTTTGTCCCTTAACCTATCACAAGTTTTTAACTTATCTTTCTACCTACTTATATTCCCATGGTATGTTTCATACTTATATTAAACATAAGTCATCATACCTTATACACCATTAAGCACTCATGGAATGTATATTAATACTTATAATTAACTCAGTCATTGTGTATTTTTAAATGAAATTTGCGTTTAATCGCTATTGTGTAAACTAGAAAGTAATTGAAAGGTGACTCAGAAGTGCGTTGAACATGATGGATCCTAACTAATTGTGTACAAATTTTCATTTGTGTATAAATGTCCCTCTTTCTCTGCTTGTATCTGGCATGTACTTGGCCTTCGTCCAAATTGGGCAAATGTTATTGTTTTCTTTGTTCTCCGTTCGACCTTCAAAGGGCACGTGGTTCATTCCCGATCCGAAAGAAAAATAATGTCGCAGAAGCAATCTAAAAACGTTATGCCCTGGATAAAAATGCATTTTGAAGATTAGAAATGCACAAGATGGGATTGAGCCTCACCCTTCCCTGCCTACTTCCATGGAATAATCAGAGCCCTTTTCTAATTGAGATACAAGGAAGGGCATAGTAATGAAAACTACAAAAGAGGGGAGCGTTCCACCAGTGTAATCACTGTTGCGAATCCCCCAGACCGTCGTCTCGACCTAATCAAAATCCTTCTTACAATTTTATTGCCATCTGAACCCTCGCAGGTGATCCGTTTAAATCTCGGCCTTCATCCATTTTAATTATATCTGTTTAGAAAAGCGGGTAATTTGACTAATTTATTTTGTAATTTTAATTTGTCCCGGGCTCTCTCGATTCAGATTCAATCTGAGTAATTGAGCTTTGAAGTTTCGGACGAATTTTTACCATATCGGAAACCGATATTCTTCTACTCTTTCTTCAATTCTTATTACGGCCTTAAACTTTTAGATATAAAAAGGGGGAAGAATAAACAACTGAATCGGTTCGGTTCTGTGACAAATTGAATCCGGGCGTACAGTTCGGATAAGATATTGATCAACTATTGATTATCGGCAAGCAACGTAGAAAGCTAAGTTGAAATCAGAAGTCTTAAAGTTTTCATCGTCTTTGCTTCGGTTTATCATAATTTTACGTAAAGCAGATATGAGTACATATAAAAAGTTGAAAAAATCACCCAAACAAATCATCCAAAATTCAGATGAGTTGCAGTTTTGAGCTTTTTGAAAAATAAACATTTTATTACTTTTTACGATAAAATTTGGTTTTTCAAAGATTATCTTGACATTTTTATAAAGTTATGTACGTACATTTCCTTGACGTTTCTTTCCTTCCCTCAGGTAAAACAAAACCAGCATAATTGTTCGTCTTTCTTGTATTTACTTATTTTTGTATTTGTGTTCCAGACGCTCCCTTTCGTCTCATCTGTCTATGTAGTTCTCTTTATTCCTCTATCTCTTCTCTTGTTCTCTTATTCTCTTTAGCTTTATATCTATTTCTGTTTAAATTTATTCATTTCTTTAACTTTTCCTTTCAAACTTTTTTTTCAATATTTTCATTTTTGTTTTCGCTATTCCCACTAACCTACTTTTCGTCTTTCTAACTGAGTCACTTTTATCCTACTTCTCTGTCTTAAATTCCCCTTCTGTCATTTCGTCCTACGTATGCTCTTTTTCTATCTATTTAGCTAGAACTTTTGTTTGGGCTTTTATTTATATAATATTCTACTGATTATCCATTAAACTCTACTTTTCTTCTCTTTTTATCTTTTTTCCTATGCCTGTCTGGTCTCTTTCTTTCTCTCTCTCTACCTCTCTTTCTTTCTATCTACTCTCTCTCTCTCTACCAGTTTTACACTCTCTCCCATTCACTCAATCACATATTAACTATCTATCTTTCTCTTCATTTTTAATTATCAGTTATCACATGATTTTCTGGTACAAGGAGAAAGCAATGCCAAAAAAGTACTACTCGTTCTATTCATGTTGAGTAGAATATTCAACATATTGTGTATTAATATTATGTTGAACTCAGTCACTTTTCATTTTTTTGTTTTGTTTTTTTGTTTACCGATAATTAATAAAGATCGATAATTGATATTAATGGTACAAGCAAGTAAGGAAAAGTTTATTTCTTTCAATATCACGGCGTGAAAGTTATGCTAAACCCTCATGACCGTTTGGTCTTCAGATCTGTTGAACTGTGCGCCGTGAAATATGTCAGGGTATCAGCAGTGTTTCACTCGCGCTCATTTTCTTTCTTTCTCTTTCTCATTCACTCACTCTCTCTCTCTCACTCTATACCTTCCCCCACCCTCCATTTCTTTCTATCTACTTTCTCTCTTCATATCTGTCTATTTGTGTCGATCTTAATCTCCCCTTCTTACAGTCCTCATTCGCTCTCTCTCNCTCTCTCTCTCTCTCTCTCTCTCTCTCTCTCTCTCTCTCTCTCTCTCTCTCTCTCTCTCTCTCTCTCTCTCTCTCTCTTATTCACTCCCTCATTCTCTATCTATTATCTTCTTTCTTAATTATTAGTTATGACGTGATTTTATGGTACAAAGAGAATGCAAAGCTATTAAAAATACATACTGTTCATGTCGAGTAGAATATTCATCATATTTTATAGTACTATTATTTTGAACTAAGTCCTACTTTTCCCCTTTTTGTATTATACCGGTTGTAATCGATAAGTGATATTAATTTTACTAGCCATATACTTACGAAACAGTTTATTTTTTTCAATATTACGGCGTCAAAGTTATGCTAAACCATCATGACAGTTGGGTCTTCACAGCTGTTCAACCGTGCGCATGAAATACACTTCTTTCACTCACTCACTCTCTCTCTCTCTCTCTCTCTCTATCTCTTCCATCTTCTCTCGCTCTCTTTAGTTAAAACACACACACACACACACACACACACACACACACACACACAAAACCTATTTATTTCGCTCACTGCTGTTAAATCTATATCTATCTGACACTACTCACTACTTGACTCTCCATGTTTTGTTATATTGTACTGTCATTTTCATGATTTATGTGTCTGACTATCTTTGTTCCAATCGCTACTACATATTTGAGTGGGTTTATTCTTGTAACTAAAACTTCAGAATTAAACGACTCGCACAATCTTTTAAATGTCGAAAACAAAAAGTTCTAAAGTTTATTCTATTATTGTGATCGTCTATGAGATGGAAAGTTTATAGTCCTGAAATATGATTTTGCTGATAGTGACGATGATTTAAGGCTGTAAGTTGAGAAAGCATGATCCGCACCGAATAGAGAAACGAACCCATGGTTATTAATAGTTTCGGCTGTTGAGTGAACGTCACTTGGACGTTGTTCTATTATTCTTTAGTAGGTCATTACAGATAGTGAAAAAAAACTCTGGTATTTTCAAACAAACAACCAACCGCGTGACACACCGAGTTAAAATTGATGTAAAGCAAATTCAGATCTAATCTGGGCGGTAGGAAATAGTACAACGTTTTAAAAACAGGATGTCCGTATCGGCCGGGTCGGTATGCGTGTTAATTTTTAGAATGGATAAGTAATCCGTTCAGGTTTTAGTCCGGGTGGTTTAGGGTCGGCGTAACGGCCGTGGGTGGAGGCAGAAGAGATTACATCTAGGTAAAAGATAGCCTGTCCCGAGTTTATTTATGTCCTATGCTGGCATTGGGATCCGAGTCCAGGCCAATATGGAATATTGCTCTTATATTGGGAAAAGTCCAACAACTTTAACCTTCGACAACCGCCCTTTGATTTATCGCCCCATTTCTCGGAATATTAAACAATTTTAGTAAAAGTTTCCAATTTCCAGAGGGAAATAAATTACAATCAATTAATTCAACGGGAAAACGTATCGTTCTGGTTTTATGAAATACACCCGGCCCTGTTGCAACTGGCTCTGCTGTTATTGGGCAATGACATTTATAATAAAACCTACTCACAGTTTTTCCTGGGGTTATCTTTATAAATGTAATTTCACCATCGTACCTGAAACAAAAGTAAAAAAAAAGTTTAGAAATGTAAAAAAGTGTGTAGAGAATACTTTTCTTGAATCGAAGTAATTTTGACCACCTTTGTCAAACGCTTATTGTTAACTTCAAAGGTTGAGAGCGGCTTTCAAAAAAGGTGATCACGGAGTTTAGAAAATAAAAATGGTAAAAATCGTCATTCAGTTTTCTCAGGGAGAGCGTCAGAATTTCAAGACCTTGCCGACACTGGGAGAATACCTCTGAAAATGATCGACCATTTGTTGTCATATTTTTTCCTCTCGGCGGCCCCTTTCCCCCTTTTCCCCCGTTTTCTTTGTCTAACGGTCTTTCTCCGTCTGTCTACCCTCTTGGCCCCGTGGCACCCCTCACCCTGCTTTTGGCGTGCTCTGGTTTTGAGGGGTCTTTAGCGGAAGGAAGTACCCCTTTAATCTTTTCTTCACAAGGGCTCCTCTTGGCGAAATAACAATTCGGAGAGATGGTTAGTCTGCATTTTTTTTATACCCCTTTGAGTTCGCTTTTAATCATTTCTTTTTAAACGGCCTACGCCCCCTCATCGTCGGACGTCCGCGACATTCTGGTGAAACAACTCGTCTTTTTTTTAAATTTCCTAATTTACACGTTAATAAAGAAGTAGTGAGGCTGGAAATTTAACATACAAACCTCTCACCACTTTGAGGTAATAAAACAAAATAAAAAACCAACATCCATGCTTATTTTGTTTTTAACTAGTGAGAAATTTCGTTAATAATGGATGAACAATCAAAATTAGACACGTGGATTATCGTAAATGAAGTAAAACAAAGTCGGTTGAACAAATAAATTTGTGTTTAACTTGAATATATTTACTCATGTCTCATTTCTATTATTCGTTATGTCCCCTAAGTTGTTTAATTAGGTTGAATAAAGATTTTTTTCTTTTGGGGACTATCAACAGAGAAGTCAGTCTAGCCTCCTCGCACGCACGAACTTACTCGACATACACAAAATCTTAATTATTTGTAAATACATATTCATATAATTCATATAAATACACACGCATAAACACATTCATTTACGAACAATTGACGCCCCTCCCACCAGAATACGATATACTTTTCAGGAGTCATATCTACTAGCTCTCTATAAGGAGCCACGTCTTGGCATATGTAACCGAGCCAACTAAGTACGACCCTTTCCTTTCGGCTCAGATTTAAAAAAGTTAATATGCCAACGTTTACCTATCTCTATGCACACTTCTATTTAATTCTCGCTTTTAGAGGATACGATTTTTTTAATTTTATTACTACTGTCTGGCTTTGATTTTTCAAAAATTATGTTTTTTCTTACCTTAGGCCTTACTATTTTTTTTTTTAGCTTGAATCATTAAGTTCTTCAATTTTTCTCCTAGCCGTGACAATTATTCTTTATAATTACCACAAGTGGCCGATTAAAAAAAAAGAACAGAAAAATTTGTAAGAAAGATAGTCATCAAGAAGAAAAGAAGTTTTTTGTTTGACATAATCCAGATGTTCTCAAAAGCCTACCAATTTAATGTAAAAATAATCAAAATCGTGTAAATTTGTAGAAGACAAATGGGAAAATGACAGTACCTTGAAATATATTGTTGAAGACTGCGAAATGATACTTGTTAGCATGATACCGTAGCCCACGAATAGTTAATATTCATCAGAATTTTTTTACCATTTTTTTTTATCTAGATTTTTGAAATGGAGCCCGCAACACAGTTGTGAATTTGAGCCCTCGGTGTTCTTCCATCAAAGAAACTCACTTTTGTAGGGGGTTGGGACCAAATTCAGGGTCGCTGATATCCGATACCGACCCTGACCTTCCATTCATGAATGCCGTGTCAATTTTTTATTAATTGCGTCCACTTGGGCGTAAGAAAATAAATCCAGAGGCGACGGTGGGAATCGAACCCACGACCGCGGGATCTACCAGCCGAAAGTCTGACGCCTTAACCACTCGGTTACCGCGGTCCCCTAGTTCAGTGGTTAGTCCGTGATATTTCTATGTAGTGGAACTTTTCAAATTTCCCCCACTCAGCCAGATATATAAAATTCAGGTTGTAGGAAAAAAGTGAAAAAAATATATAAGAGGAAGTTGATGTCTTAATTGAACGAACAAGTTTTCCTGCCATTGTGGAATCAGGATTGATATCAATCCAAACAAGTTTTTGTGTATGCATCGGCTAAAAATGTCTCAAATATATTTTTAGAAAATTCTGTATATTTATTAATTATGACAAGATGCTTAATTTATGTTCTTGACTTGCTACATACAAGTCTCAATTTTACTATGGTATGAATAAGCGTCATGGCCATGTTATTTCGCGCGAGGGGTCTTCTTTCATATCAAATTATCGTTATTCAAACAAAAAGGGAGTTGTTGGACGCTCTGCGGCCGGGGGAAAATGTTTACACTGGCTCCCCGGAGAAAAATACCCTCCTTCCATGTTGTTAGGAAATAACAATAACAATCGAGTAGACGTAGAAAGCAACAAGTCTCCCCAAGTTTAAATGGTAGCTGTATGGTCATCATTTGACTTCTGGGAGGGGTGATATTTCCGAAAAGAGGGTAGGAGTATGTCGCCGGTATTAATAATCTATTTGTATTCCGCCCCTTTCTGTCCTATTCTTGATAGAAAACTGAAGATTTGCCAAAGCCCGCTTTTGAAATGGGGAATGGGCGACTATTTTAATAAGGTTACTCGCCTGTGCAAGGACCCCTTTCCTTTCAATCGACCCCCGCCCGACCCTCGCACCCTGTCTGTAAGGGTTGTTTCCTTTGGCGGCATTCCTCTGAAAATTCAGCGGTTATTTCAGCCGTTTCCCCTTTGAACCGATTCCGCTTAATTTATCCCATGATTGTTTCTTCCTTCTTGATCAGTACACTTTGAGCGAATTTCATTTTGCCCATCATGAGCAAATAGTCAACAATTAATTAGTTCAGTTACCCCATTTCTAAAAAAAAAATAAATTTATATTTCGTTCATTGCTATTAATGACGACAATAATACACAACTTTTAAATCAAAGCACGATTTCGACCAGTTTAAAAGTTTAGAAATTACACTTTTGCCTGGTGGAAATCTACAAAACACCAAAATTGGATCGAAGTCACGATAGCTCAAGTGGGAGAGCAGCGGCCGAAGGTCATGGGTTCGAATCCTGCTCGTGAAACTGACTTTTTTATCACAACAAATACCTTATATAAAGATTAATTAATTGAAATATAATGATAAAATTAATGCTTCATAAAAACAACAGGCAATACAGTTTGAGCGTGTTTTCTTGCAATAAGACTGAACATTTCACTTGGTGATAATTCACGTTCTTTATAATTAGCCTGTGTTTTCGTGTAAAGTTAAAAAAAAACCACCACAAAATAAACTACAAAATCTGGCACTTGATAAGATGATTTTTTGTTATTATGACATTATGTATGTGTATTTGTCAATTATGACTACTGACTACATACATGGTAAAAAAATAATGTAAATAATACTGGTAAATAATAAAATAATTAAAATACTTCTTCGAGAAATAAACCATCGTGGCATGGCAACGGCACAGTTTGACGAAACATTCTAGGAACAGAAACAAAAACCTAAAATAACAAAAATATGAGAATTTCCTTTGAGGTCTGCGGATTGATGACGTGAGGTTAGGGCGCTTATTCTGGGACGAGGGTACCAAAGAATAAAAATAAGGTTATTTTTACGAAACCAACACTTGATTTAATGAATGGTTGACGGTAACATAATATCGTGAAATAAATGACATAGTGCCACATCTACAAATTAATAGTAATAGTAAGAATTTAGTAAAAAAAATTCTTTTAAAAGAAAAAAAAATTCCCTATCTTATGTGATCATAATCACAAAATGAGACCTTAAAGTTGGGCAGTGGCTGCAAAGAAGCTTTCTTACGTAGCGAAAGGATCTAAAAATATAGTTGTCTCTGTTTGGAGGGTCATGAGGTACTGGTATCGGAGGGATTTAAAAGAGGTGCGGTAGACAACTTTGCGGATTGGCAAAAGGAATATAATTCCAGAGTATGGCTCGAGCTAGGAAGGATCGGCCAAATGTGTTGGTATCATGTCGAGGAAGAAGTTGAAGTAGTTGATAATAGTAAAGTCGACGAGAGTTCATGGATTGGAAAAGCAATGGTAGGTCTGACTACAAGTATAGTACTCGGGACGTGCGGGGGGATGCAGGAAATAAACCTAACAAACCAAGTCGTCAAACTTTTCAGACGCTTATCGTGTTCCTGGGAGAGTCTATCCAAAACGATACAACTGTAGTCGAAAATGGGAGAAAAGGAGTTTACGATTGGGGAAAGGTAGGAGCCAGGATCAGCGAAATTGAATGAGAGATGCAATAAAGCATTGAGACATTTGGTTTCCTGAAAAGGTTTAGGTCAAAGGTAACACCGAGGTTTTTAACAGAAGGAAATAAGCTGTTGTTCATTGTGAAAAGAGGGATAGGAGAGGGAGTTGAGAAGGTATCCTATAACAATGGCTTTCGACTTCCTTGGATTTTATTCTACGATGATTTTATGTGCCCATTCGTTCTAGAATTCTGGTGATAGCCAAATGTAGGTCGGAGGGATGGAAGGACTTAAAAATTTGGTATTTCCTAGGCACATAGGTAGTAACCGCAATAGTGAATGGAGATTTATTAGAAATATAATAAAAAATAACATTTTATTGTTTCAAACTAAAAATCTTAACCAAAACTTAAACTAAAGCATGATTAAAAAAACGAGCAATGTTAGATCAAAGATCGATCAATTTTATGAAACCACTGTTTCTAATGTTTTTTCTTTTTCGTTTTTTCTATTATTGCCAGTAGAAACCAAAAGGTGGCCCGGCTAAACCACTGGGATCCGGAGGTTTTCCTTTTCAATTTCTCGATCTCCCAACCCTCCCTCCCCGACCACTTTGGAGACAACTAATTGCAGTTGAGGAGGGAGGCTCTCTCAGCCCATCGGGAAATGAACTGGACTGGAATTGCGGTCAACTTAGCCGGGCCCTTTTACGAGAGACTCGTTTCCTCTCTTTAACCTTCCAGAAATTCATTTAGCTTACCTTTGAAGGAGAAAAATGCGGGGTGGAAAATGCGATTTCCCAAGGCAAAGAGGCTATTTATCGTTACCGTATACCTCGTTTGCTACATAATAACCAGCTTAAGCGGGGACAAATAATATTACTTGAGGAACAGAAACGCATCCATTTGGATTCATTGTGCTGATGTACGATAATTTCACCCGAAAATCTTACTCTTTTTCTTTTTTATCCCGTTGTGCGTGTGGGGTCTCTTTCTCAGTATATTTGGTTAACCACAGGAGCTACCAGGAAACAAAGTGGTAAGAAGGGGCCGCAACGGTTTAGGCGTCGCACGACGCTCATCATTGTAAGGCAAAGGTCCCGTGTTCGAATCCAGCGGCCCTGCATTCGAACCCGACATACTTACAAATGTTTTTTTTTTTCAAAACCACCGGCACCCCGAGGGTTTATAACCTCTGCTGATGCGAACCCTCATAAAAAAAAATAAAAAAAGGTGGTACGAAATTTTACTTTAGTGAAGCTATTACTCCATAGTCCGAGATGTCGAATATATTGTTATTTTGTATCATTCTCCTGTGAAAACATATTGGGAGAAATAATTTTACTTATCAAAAACCAACGAGGGATTAGACAATTTTCTTTTTCCCTGTTCTTATTTTTCTTGTTTTTCTGTCCCTTTCTCCCCATTTGCTGCCAAGATACCAAATATCACCGATCAGTTTTGATTCGAACCATCAATACGTTTATTATCAATATTGAAGTTTACAGAGATAATTACAAAATCCGCGGTGAAAATGGATTGAAATGAATCTCAAATTTAAAGATACATGGGTAATAAGAAAATAGGGCAATTAGAAATTGAAGAGGGTGGTAGATGTTGGAAGCCGGCGGCTTATATTATTCAATTTCGAAGCTTATTTAAATATTGATATGGAGGCCCAATATGGGGACGCAATATCCGCTGACAGGGGGGCCTGCCTCTGATATCCTGTCAGGGCTGGAATCTCCAGATAATACCCTCGTATTTTTTTATAAATTCCGAAGCAGTTGGAGCTCTGCTGCCCTTTTGTCGCGCAGATGGCAACTTTTCCAGCAGATAAACCTCCCCCTGGGTGGATGGAGAGGCGGAGCCGGAGAAGAAGTTTGAAAATAATACAGAGATAAGGGAGAAGAACGGGCTGTTTCTAACATCCACTGGTGATAGTATCGACATTTTAATACAGACTTTTTTTAAGAGAGAACCTTTTAATCTTTAATAATATGGCCAGCCATTTTCAATTTTTATTTTTATTATATTATATACTTTATTGTAACAAAATTACATTGTAGTTTTCCTGAAGTTACTATAAGTAGGTTGCTTATGTAGGTAACAGACCCACCTTTTTTACACAGTATATAGCATGTACATATTAATTTAAAAATAGTAATTATAACAGAGAAAAGAATGTTTACAGTTTAACAAACCAGTAAGGACTAAAACAAAAGGAGTGCATTTATATTATTTAGTTTCTAAATTTTTACGTAATAGTCAGTAGCCATCAAGGATTTTTCCTTTTAAGACGTCGATTTTTTCGGTGTGGCAGTGGATAATCAATTTCTCGAGGTGGGTGCTCATACTTCATTTCTGTCTTGTGTAGGACACGTTTTAGCTACTATGGAAGACCATCACAACTCACACCATCTGATAGGTTGTGAAAAATTGAAGATTTAAATAGCACTGGTGATCTCAGATATGTTTCAGACAGTTTAGGGAAATGATCAATCGTTAGAAGAAGTAGGCTCAATTAAGAAGAAACTTTACAGACTGGTCTGCCAGATTTTGAGAAAATTATGATTTTTAAGTATTTCAAAGAAAAAGAAATTAGTGATGCTGAGTATACTGTTGTAGCGATTTTTTTTTTAACGCAAGATTTTTCAATAAAATTATCGGTTGGCTGAGGACAACCCAGTTGGCAGATTGTGGGAAGAATGTACGTTAAAATGATTTTATCCATAGCCAAAAATGTAAAAATCTTTCAATGTATAAATTATTCTAGAAACGTTTTATTGATTGTAGTATGTAAAAAATCCTAGGTGAGTCAGTGTTGCCGTTGGAGTATTAATTAAATTTTATTTGTACAAATTTAGCAGCAATGTACAAGAGAAAATCCCGTTATTACGTGACTTATTAATATGCAACTTGCGGACCGAATTTTTAGAAAAAATGGTATTATTTTAAGTCTGATAGTATAAAATTGCGATAACGCAGCAAATTGCATTTATATTTCAGTGTTTCTATTTTACCTCTCCTTTTTTTTATACAGTTAGGTAAACTATCCTTTTATTAACTTAGCAAATACCGACCAAACAATGTAAGCATTCTGAACTTATAAACATTTCTTGAATCATTTATGAACGTAGTATATAAGAAATCCCATCTGGTTTTTTATGTTTTTCTATTTTGATAATTGTTTTTCAACTTTCTTTGTAATTTAAGTTATTTTCAAGATGGTAAATCACAATAACTTCCAAAAAGTTAATTTGTAGTAGGAAAAAATGTGATAATTATTGCGGAAATGTGTGGGCCTGGATGGATTTCGTGAAGATTCTGACCACTTTTGGAACACAATTTTTTTATAATTTAAGATATTATATTTTGTTTTTTATAAGTTAGTGATTACATTAAATTAAATTTAAAAAATTTGTTGACAGTGATTAGGAACAAGTTACCAAGTTTGATTAATTTTTGTTTGCTTGTGATGTAAGTTTTTGTCTTCTAAAGGGGAGAATTTTATATTTTAAACACTGGTAGTTGTTTAAATAAACAACAAATTATTTACTATATCATTGACTTGTATTTCATTTTAGCCTTCAAAAGTGTTCAAAAGCGAGCTGTGGCACCCCACCAGGTGAAATTTGCTAACGTCATCTTGTGAATGAGGGTTAAAAGTTAAGTTTATGTTATTTTTGTTTTGGTAGTAAACATAATAAACATTAAAATGATATATCGGTAGAAATGTAATAAACGTGATCAAGGTAAATTTGTCGAGAGTGCAATGTGGTATATTTGTTGGTAATAAAACAGGTTTTGTAATTTATGTAATGTTTTTTTTATGGAAACAATTTAATTATTAACAATGTTATGTTAGAAATTGTTTGTTTTTTTATGCTTGTTTTCAAAGAGACGTTCCCGAATTTTAAAACAATATAATTAACCGGAGCAAGCACTGATTCCTGCTTGTAAATAATTTCCACACAGCCATATATTTTTCATCGGCTAAATATTTAACGGGGTCCGATTTAAATTTTCAAAACATTTTCCATTGCTTGCATTATTCAAGTCGACTGGAAGGTAGTCAAGCTATGTCACACGCGTGTATAAATTTGGCTGGTAATAGGTTCATTTAGGGGTGATAAATTGACTCCGGTGGCCCGAATCGCGCCTATCGCTCATTGTCCCCCGGGTGAATTACAAATTTCAGCTTAACTTTGTTATGTTAAAGACCCCCTGGTTTGATATTAGCCCGAACAAAAGGCGTTCCGATTTGAATCCCTCGCTCTCAGTTTTTCACCGGTCTTGGCGGTCTACTTTGCAATTAGATTGAGTCTTTCATTCCTCCGGTAACAGATTGCTGCCTCCTCGGTTTATTATAATTCCCTTTATTGCCCTGCCCTCCCTCACTCTCTCTCACTCGCTCCTGGGGGAGCCCCCTGATACATATTTCACAACAGCCGGGATCAAATCAAACCCCGTCCGGGCTCACACAATAACAATCCCGTCGGTCTTTGATTTGCTTTCAATCATTCAACCGCTTTCGCCTCGCCTTCGGTTCGCCAGTGAAGATCAATTTTTGAAAGCTTCAAATGCCCGCTCAAGTGAAAATGTACTATGGGAAATGGAAAATAACCATCGTTCCCGTTATTGCACGAAATACAAATACTCCCGGATGAAAAAGAAGGTCAACTACTACCTTATCAGTACAAGTCAATATAACATACCTCCATCATTTTGTTACCCACGAGAAAAATATATGAGATTTATTTTTAATCCCTTGATGAAAAAACTAGTTTCATCGTTTCTCATAATTCAATTAATTAATTTTTATGAAAGGTATAAGTTGAGATAAAAAAAAGTCAATGTCACCAGCGGGATTCGAACCCACGACCTTCGGCTAAATACGCCGCTGCTCTACCACTTGAGCTTGCCGCTTATTTAGCCAAGGGTCGTGGGTTCAAATCCCGCTCGTGCCACTGATATTTTGAGGCCATTTCATTTGTCTCCGAGAATCAAATAGATTACACGACATTTGAAAAATGGCAAAAAGAAGGGAAAATTCGAAAGGTGGGGTTGTGATGGGAAATTAGTGTTCGAGTGGATGGAAGTCACGATAGCTCAAGTGGTAGAGCAGCGGGTATTTACCCGAAGGTCGTGGGTTCGAATCCCGCTCCTGACACTGACATTTTTATCTCAACCAATACCTTTCATAAAGATTAATCAATTGAAAGACGTTATTTGGTCAATTGGACCACGAAATCTAACGGTTTTTTCATATTTTCTAGCAGTGTGTATAATGATTTTTTACTTATTCAATTAAAATAAAAGACACCAGATTACACAAGAGCTACACAAACGCAACATTGATGACAGGGAGAAGCCGAATCGCGTTGCTGGCGAAAACAGAAGGAAAACAAAACTAATGAAAAGGCCAATTAAAAGAGAAAAAATGTATCGCCTACACAGATAACTGTACCAGCCGCTGAAATTTAAATATATCTGTTTCACATCAAATATTTTCATCCTACTGACATTCTTTTAAAAGTTTTCTTAGAAATCAAAATAACAAGATACGAATACTGTCTACGAACAAAAGGATAATTAAAAGCTCGAATAATAAAGTAAATATTTTAAAAAAATTCTATCACTTTTATTAAATTGCGACTGAACAATTCCGTCTCACAGAAACACGCCAACAATTTTTTTCTCAGGGTACAAACTAGTAAAGTCCGAATAGTATGCACCACTAAGCATCACTCTTAAAACAACACCTACAGCCTGGATCAATAGAACGTATACTCCTACCGAAAAATGTTGAAAAGTTGGCAGCGTCTGGGAAATTGTTTATTCATAAAAAGTGAAATGAAAGATCCTGGCCCAAACAAAAATTTACGACAAATCCATTATATTGGATCCACAATCCATTATATTAGTCGTCTATTGACCAAATTATTTCTTTCAATTAATTAATCTTTTTTCGTAAGGTTTTGGTTGAAATGAAAAAGCCGGTGTCACGAGCGGGATTCGAACCCACGACCTTCGGCTAAATACGCCGATGCTTTAACCACATGACCTAGTGACTTCGATCCACTCGGACATCAACTCCTCATCTCAACCAACAACCTTTCGAATTTAACCTCCTTTTTGCCATTTTTCAAATGTCGTGTAATCAAGATTCGATTCTCGGCGACATATGAAGTGGACATGGGAAGCTATAGTGGAAGTTATACTTCGTTTTACTTATTTAAATCCATTATCTTTAGTGGTCTATTGACCAAATTACTTCTTTCAATTAATCTTCTTATGTAAGGTTTTAGTTGAATTGGTGTCCGAGTGGATCGAGGTCACGATAGCTCAAGTGCTGAGAGCAGCCGTCTATTTAGCCAAAGGTCGTGGGTTCAAATCCCGCTCATGGCACTAGCTTTTTCATTTCAATCAAAACCTTACATAAAAAGATTAATTTACGTCAAAGTTAAAGAAACTGTGGCTTATCAGGAAAATACTAAACTTAGGGAAGCTATTAAAATATTGTAAAGAATGCAAAATGAAAAAAAAAACGAAGAAAATTCTACTTATTCTTCTATAGATACATATTGCTGAAAATAGGAAAATGATATAGGTATGGGCATAAAGTAAAGGGGCATAACTATGAGCGCTAGTTTCTTGGACTAACTACAACTTTCTGACGCTGAATTCTTAGCTAGAGAAATCAGTTCACATGAAATTACTAACAAACATTTCAAGAGTGCAGCGATAACAGTACTAACAGATATCCAGGCAGCTCTACAAACTCTTCAAAGGTACGAATTCAGCTCAAAGTTGGTCTGAATACGCTAAACACTGGAACCTACAATTCGTTGTACGTTAAAAGCAATGCAATTAGTGAAAAGAACAACAAGAAAAAATTATTGAGCTTTTATTTGGTATGCAGCTATCTTAACAATGGGAAGGATCGAATAAAAGAATACTAAGAGCACCACATATCCCTTCAGCCCAGTACAACCATCTTTGAAGACGATTTTTTAGCCATAGTTTACATGAAATTACTAACATTTCAAGGCTGCGACAGTAATATTACTATCAGATAGCCAAGCAGCTCCCAAGACTCTCTAAAGCTTACTCAAATTCAAAGCTGGCTTGAAATGCCTGTACCTTAAACAAACTTGAATTTGGTATACATATAACTGAAAGATGAGATCAGACGACAAAGGAGCCTAATTATGGCTCTTACACCCACCAGAAACTATATTTGGACTAGAACCGCTAGACATAAAGTTTACATGAAATAACTAACAAACGTCTCAACGGTGCAATAAGAATATTATCAGAAAGGCTTGACGTTTTAAAAGCTCTCCAAGCCAAGGCGATCGATTTTTCTGAAACTGCCTAAATACCCTAAAAACCTGCAGTCACAACTAACGTGACACTTTGATCAAAAGGGAATTTGATTCAACAAGGCAGATTACTAGCAAATAAAGATCTTGGAAGAATACATTAAAAAAAGATCTTCTTGGGTAACTAAAGCAGACAGCAAATACTGGAAATTTATCGCAGGCTTGTATCGAAAAGACACCTTGGAAAAAAAAACAGAAGAAAAAGTATATCGTACTTAAACGAAAAGAAAAAAAACCGGGTAAGTATATCTACAGTAAAATACAACAAAAATGGCAAAAAAGGAGGGAAAATTCAAAAGGTGTGGTTGAGATAGGAAGTTAGTGTCCAAGTGGATCGAGGTCACCATAGCTCAAGTGGTAGAGCAGCGGCGTATCTAGCCGAAGATCGTGGGTTCGAATCCAGCTCGTGCCATTGACTTTTTTATCCCAACAAAAAACCTTAATTGTAAAATACAACTTAACAGCTGACTGTAATTGAAAGAGACATAACAGAAGGTATTTTATGCAACCACCCTGCAAAAAGCTATTGTAGTTAGATAAGCCATTCTTGTGAAATGTTATTATGGCGGAAATTGTTTCGGGAAACGTTAGATGAAATATGGGTGTTTGTATATCTGTGTTTCAGTTGTACGGACGGAATTGACAGTAGAAATGATTCGTCGGCGTGTTTATTGTCCCTCCCCCGGGGCCATAATGCGTTTGGATAGCGTTCTCGCGTTCTTGCTCCTTTAATAAAGCGACCAAACAAGGACTCAGTTTAATTAAAGCTCTGCCCTGATGAACTATCTCGGTCCGAGGATTAATATTCACAAGTCCCGGTGGTTGTTAATAGCCACTCCAAAGCTCCCAAGTGCTAATCGAATCGAGTGGCACTAAGGTAGATAAATGCTCTTTTGAGGATAAATTGAGTGTAGAGGATGGAAGGAGAAGGCGTAAACGAATGGATAGATTAGTGTGTGAGTGAGTGCGAGGCGGTATTGTGCCCAGGGAACGGGATTAATGCGTTTAGGTTTTTCATTAAGGCCCTATAGGTTGGGTCTCACTGATTAGGTCGGCCAAAGACGGATGCTCTCTTTATCAACGTTATATTGATATAAACGGTCTAATTTCAACGTAACTAATTCTCCAGGTATCTCGGCCGTTGTCTAATTCCCTTTGTTGAATAAGTGTCCGTTTGTATTCTAACAAGAAGCTGGTACAATAGCAAAAGTCAAGTTGAGCTCCGTGACGTGTTGATCGTACCGTAATTTGTTCCGATCCAACGAGTCTGCTGAATTTTCAATATAGTTCGACTCTGCAACTAGCTTCAGTTTCGTTAAGCCAATTTCATCGCAGAGCTTAAATACGTAATATACTGACAATCGTCGTAATTTTTATTTTTTCCTGTTTGCTGGATATTTTTAAACAAATATATACATATAGCTAAATAAAAAAAAACAACAGTAAACCAGCTTTACCAAAAATGTTGCTATAGAAACAATGAAGAAAATATTCAATTCAGTACGGAGTGTTTCCTCCTCTTGCTTGCATTCGACGTGGCATCTATTTTATGAGGTTTTGAATATAGTACAGTGTAATATTTTCATAATCCTTCATATTACCCTCTTTGACAACTAGTCCCAAAGGAGTTTAGGCAGAGTTTAAGTCTGGACTATAAGCTGGTCCCTTCAAACATTAAATTCAAGTAATCACCAACGACCCAGACGTGTGGAGCTTTCCATTGTCATACATAAAAATAAAACCGTCGCTAGTTAGCAGCTTATAAAGGAACAAATTATGATAACACATGTCCAATGGACGCAGATGTCAGGGAATCCAAGATGAAGTTTGGCGCACTTCCATAGAAATGCCTGGTCAAACCATTACACCTCCATAGATTCTCCGGAATGAAAATATTGCGGGGATATATCGCTCTCCTGGTCTTCTTCAAACCCTCCCCCGGCCGTCGGAAGACCTCAAACAAATTCATGGTTCATCTGAAAGCAAGATTTGAGTCCAATCTTGCTTAGACCAATTGATGTGATTTCTTGTAAAACAATGTGTTCTTTGCCTTGTCGAAAGTTCTGGAATAGTGCAGACCTTCTCGCACGTAATCTAGCTTATGAAATTTTCTCGTCTTTCAATGCGTAAACTGACATTAAAACCGCACCGGTGACCCCTTAAAACAGGTAAATCTCCAGCCTTGAAGATTAAGCTTAACCGAGGTTTAAATGTGTTGCACCCGATAAGCAAAAGAGGCTTTGAGGCTGTTTTCCGGGATAAAGGTTCAGAAGACCTCAAACAAAGTCTTGACTCATCCGAAAATGAGTTTAGTCTAATCTTTCACCAACCAATTGATGTCATTTTTTGCGAAACTTAATCGAGCAGTTTGTTCCTTGTCAGAAGTTCTGGACCAGTGGCAGGCCTTCTCGCATGTAATTCAGCTTCTTAATCTTCGCCTTACAGACAGTAAACTGACATTAACATTTCTTGCTTGTCGAAGTCATTGGTTGATCTCAATATCGTTAGAATATTGACTGCGGAATACATTTGAAAAATAAAACGATCGTTTCTTTGAGATGTGTCACGACCTGATCCATGCCATGAGTATACCTACCTCCAGTATCTTCGTAGCGACGGAAGACCCTTCGGACAGTTGTTCTAGGAGTTTTAAGTACCCTGGCCACATATGCTTGACTTCTTCCTTCTACTAACAGTGCTACTATTTTTTTTATTTTTATTTTTTATTTTTACAAGGGTTCGCAACAGCAGAGGTCATATAAACCCTCAGGGTGCCGGTGTTTTTGAAAAAAATTCGAACCCGGGACCTTTACAGTGATGAGCGCCGTGTCAAAGACTAAACCTTGCGGCCACCGACGCCCCCCAGTGCTACTATTCTAATCGTAACTGTCTCAATTAAAATCACCACTCACTTTAAAATGGTACGACTGTAAATAGTCATACCACCGGAACGTTAGAAAGAAGCTTTACCGAAAAACCAACAAAAAAGAGATTGACTATTCAAAAATCAATTTACAAAATCCAATCGTAAACATGAGTGGGAGATGTTATCTGTGTTTTATTTACTTTTAATCCTTTAAAACAGACAAAATATTGTTGTAAGAGAATCAATGGAGGATCGTCTAACATAATTAAAAATATTAAGGGTGGCCAGTTTTTTATTGTCAGCGTTATTAAAGAATAGGTGGTTTCAATTATTTTTGTATTTTATGCAATATATCCTTCGTTATTTAGAAAAAGGTTTCCACATAGACGACCGGTTTGAACATACGGAACACAATCGTGGGGAACCGCTAAACCTTCCAATATCCAATGCCTCCAATCTCCTCATATCACTTATAAATGCTCCGTACTAAACCTTCCCCAACGAACTTAAAATCCTGTTTATCCAAAATATAATGCCCCCAAAATTTACCAGGTTACACAATATTCTATCCCATCACCACCATTGTCTCACCCAAGCATTGTCCAGCCTAACCTATCCCAAAAATCCCATAAGGCATCTCATGATGAAATCGCCCGCCCCTATTCTGATTGATTATTCATTCCCCTCAATGTAAATATGCAGCTATAAATTCCTTGTTCATCAAATTACATATTGTAATCAAATTGCAGGTTGTAATAAAATGGTGTTTTTTTATCTAAAATTTATTTAGAAATCGTGAGATGCGGTCTGGTGTGATGTAGGTTTCAGAAAAATTCAATACAGATACATATCTATATCATCACATTACATTCCACACATCAAATATTTTTAACATAGTCTAATTTCCCAACAATTTAGCTTTCCTATTTTATCCCTTTCTATATAATCCTGAAAGGATAATCTGACCGAACCATTACCAACACATTTTTTCCCTTCGTCGGCTCTTTTCACCTCAAAGAACAAAAATGTATTTTCTATACCGCCATCCTTCCCCACCCGTTCAAAATCCAACGTATATAAACACAAAATATCAAAATCTCACTGGAACTCTCAACACGACACGCAAGAATGGCACAATTACACAGAAGACAAACACTTTGAGTGAGTAGAAATATTTTGATTGAATATATAAAAAATATATTTTGCATTGTATAAATTCCCTTTTCCACATCCAAAATGTAATTGTTATATGTAAACAATGTTTGTAAATCCCAGGCCCTGAAGATGATCTCAATAAAGATCGAAACGTTGGCATGATAAAGAAAATGTTTTTCTGAAACCTACATCACACCTAATCACCACACATTTATCTAAAATTTTCTACCATTGTAGAAATTCTTTTTTTTTACAACCTACATGCATTTGTAAAATTTAAACAATATTTATAAATCCCAGGCCCTGAAGATGATCTTAATAAAGATCGAAAGCTCAAGTAGTAGAGGAGCGGCGTATATAGCCGAGGGTCGTGGGTTCGAATCCCCCTCGTGACACTGACTTTTTTATCTCAGCCGAGACCGTATGGAAAGATTAATTAATTGAAAAAAATATTCGGTCAATCGGACCACGAACTCTAATGAATTTAAAGATCGACACGACGGCACGATAAAGAAAATGTTTTTCTAAAACCTACATGATACCAGACCGCATCTCACGATCTCCAAATAATCGTTGTAATAAAATATTAATTTTTTTTTAAAAAGACTGCATTTCGGGTTCTGTCCGTTGTCCTCATCAAGAAGATTTTTCTCAGGAGTAGCTTTTTTGTTACTCATGTTTAGAAACAACATACAAAAAGCTCATAATCCAGTAATTCACCTTTCTAAGTTTTTCTAAACAAGTTATGTAGGTTCCTTGGGTCTATTTTCATATTTCGACTTAATTATAAATAGGCTTGATACTGTAAGTTCCGTGAAAGGACAAGTTCCGATACATTTTGTAGAATTGAAATCGATACGGTTCCAGGGATGCCTTCCCGAAAAAAGCATTATAAGGAAAAATACCTTAAGAAAATCTCGGGTATTGAATTCCCGAGTGCCAGGGAACGACGTTGAATCTCTGATGTACCGAATGTGTCACATCGGATGCCGCCGGAGATACGCCGAACTGAATATTCCATATGGTTCAATATCTTATTGAATAACTTCGTTACATATGCTCACTTTTCCGTTGTCGGGACAGACGTAACTGTCAAGACACGTTTTTCTTGCTTTCAGTGATTTTTCCCCCCTTCTCCTTTATTGCGCGGCGTTTGAGTAACGAGTTTGCGGGTCGGGGATGCGGCTAAGAGCTCTTCCTAAACCGGTAACGAGTTCTAATACAAGAGTTAGTGAAGCTAATGTAAAACTAAGTAGAATTGTTGCCGGTAATGACTAAGACTTGGTTTATGGCATCGTTAAGCCCCGCTGTCGAACAGGGGCCACGGACGCCCGGAGGAATCCGCAAACAATTAACACAAGTCTGATAATTTTATTCATCCCCGGGTTTCCACAAGAATTTAAACAAGAATTCAAGAAAAACATTTTCCACGATTTGGGGCTTGAGTTTACCGGCCAATTATACAAAAGATTGGAGAGGTTATAAGAGCAAGTGTGTCAGCACTAATTAAGAAGGGCATTCTCTTGATTAATTAACTTTATACATAAGTTAATACAAGAAGTTTTCCCCTAATCCCGTCTAAAACCTGAGAGTCGGCTCAGATTCTAATCACTCTTTCTCAAAGCTGGGCCTAGCCATTATTTATCACAGCATCATCCCCCTTGTAAAGTACGCACTCACGATGATCCGAGGGGGCCCTTGTAACTCCGAAGATTTTCTATAATCTGGTTCCTTCTTTGTTTTAATTGGAAGTGAATTGTATTTTAACAAGATGGGATTTCATTAGTACGATTCACGATTAGGTGAAAATTCTTTTTAAAAAAATACAATATTTATCTTAGGGCAATTTTACAACTCCTGCACATCTCATGGTTTATGCGTTGTCTACTTAACCAGCCATTTTTTTGTTTTGGACGTTCAAACATGCACTAGACTGAATGTTTGATGAGAGCTAAATTAATTAAAGCGGATTCCGGAGCGGGCCGGGGCTTGTTTTATCGCGCTGCAGACATGCCCGCGTGTACAACCTCATTAACTTGTCCTAGCTTTAATTTCTACGCTAACCCGGCATACTTCCAGGACGAGTTAGGGACAGATGCTTTATCACACGACGACCGTCCTGTCTGCGAGCCAATTCATTCGACCTTGTGGATGGAACGGAAAATCCAACGCAACGCGGAAAGTACAATCCTAAGCATACCTTACGTCAAATGCTCTGCCGTGAATAATCGTCATTTGTTAAAGCCGACATTTGGTCTACACTATTTGGAAATAGATAAAATCAACATGCTATAAAATTAAACCACATCAGACATGCGTCATCAGAAAAAAAATTAAGCACCTAGAAAATATAAAAGTAAAGACTAATGCAATCTTGAAAGCTTATAATGTGATTATATGAACAAATAACTCATTAAATTTAAGTAGAATAAAAATGCCAAGGCACATTTTGTAGAATATATAAAATTATAAATAGCATACATTAATCAGTGATATCGTTTCATTAATTTACCACCCAAAAATGAAAGATCAATAGATAGTTAAACTACATACAAACATTACAAAAAAATTCAATTTAAAGATGCTATTCCAAATATAACCTTATTAATTTATTTATTTAGAAATCGGAGATGCGGTCTGGTGTGATGTAGGTTTCAGAAAAACATTTTCTTTATTGTGCCAACGTTTCGATCTTTATTTAGATCATCTTCAGGGCGTGGGATTTACAAACATTGTTTACATATTACAATTACATTTTGGATGTGGAAAAATGAATTTAAACAATGCAAAATATTTTTTTTCATATATATTCAATCAAAGTATTTCTATATTCTTGCACTGTATAAATTCACTTTTCCACATCCAAAATGTAATTGTAATATGTAAACAATGTTTGTAAATCCAAGGCCCTGAAGATGATCTCAATAAAGATCGAAACGTTGGCACAATAAAGAAAATGTTTTTCTGAAACCTACATCACACCAGACCGCATCTCACGATTTTTAAATAAATATCGATTAACGGTCACTAATCACCACACACTTATTAGTTTATTTTATTAGCACGGATGTATCAGGATCGGTTACTACATCGGAGGAAAACCTGGTTATCACTCGTCTATAGTCTAAAATACCTTAAATAGATTAAAAGTTCTAGAGACAACAGAAGGAATACCCCGCCCGAAGGAATGAGGGGTACTCTGGGAGGTGACTATGACCAGACTTTTATGTGCGTATCTGGTGTTGTGTTTATGTCAATTTATCGGAATGAATGTAATTTATTAACTTGTAAGGAAGGGGTTGTTTAACCTCGCCCCAAGGAATAAGCAGTACTCTGGAGTGTAACGTCTGGAGTTTAGTCTGTGGGGTAGTGAATTTGATCAGATTTCTCGGTTTGTATAGGATGATGTTGTACGTATGTATTGTATGTGTAGTGTCGATCTATAGTTGACACCCTTAGGCCTAGGAAGACACCTTGACTAGTATTTTCGGATGTTAACTTACTTTTCGTACAATAGCCGATGGTCAGTAACAGATCGGGAAGCGCAAAAGGCTGCAGATTGAAAAACACGTGAGAAAGACCACGAATAAAAACATAAACACACAGAACGCCGTGTATAACCTCATATGTGTATCGGCCCCTAAATTCCCCACATTATATAACAGCAAAAATAAGTTGGCTATGGTTGTCTGCGACGATTAAAGGGCGTACAAAATGTAAAAATAAATCATTTCATAAAATTAAATTTCTATTATACTTTCCAATTTATTAAGGTTTTGGTTGAGATAAAAAAGTCAGTGTCACAAGCGGGATTCGAACCCACGACCTTTAGCAAAATGCGCCGCTGCTCTACCACTTGAGCTATCCTGACTTCGATCCACTCGGACACTAACTTCCCATCTCAACCCCACCTTTTAAATTTTCCGTCCTTTTCGCCATTTTTCAAATGTCTGTAATCTATTTATTTACTTTTTATCTCAACCAAAACCTTAATAAATTGAAAAGAATTTATTTGGACAAGCGGACCACGAAACATAATAAAATGTAATAAGCAAAATGAAGTATACTTCACTAAAGCTCTCCGCCGAGAAACAAATAGAAACGACATTTGAAAAATGGCAAAAAGGAGGGAAAATTCAAAAGGTGTGGTAGAGATGGGAGGTTGGTGTCCGAGTGGTTCGAAGTCACGATAGCTCAAGTGGTAGAGCAGCAGCGTATTTACCCGAAGGTCGTGGGTTCGAATCCCGCTTGTGATGGTGAATTTTTTATCTCAACCAAAACCTAATAAATTGAAAAGAATTATTTGGTCAACCTACACTAATGTGTACTTTGAAGTTGGACGAGTTGGGTACGGAAGCGTTTACTGAATATGATAAATGTTAAAACAGTCAGACAGATTAAACTAGCGATGATACACCGGATTCAACAAGGCATTCCGCAGACTTCAACAAGAAATATAATTAGACTGTTTTACATATACGTATTAATGGATTGTTGGGTATGCAGATGAATGACTAATGAATAAGATCGGGCAGAAGTTGACAGGCTTGATCGTGGATCCGTTACCTTCAGTACTTCTTGATACATTTCGTAGATTGTTTATGTTTGACAAGTTTAATCGATTCAAATTGGATAGGTAACGCTGTCGGAAAATGTATTCATAGAGATATTATTAAGTGTGAAACGCACCCTCGGCGACGGTTTATCAATTTGCATGTTTTATCGCGTATCACCCTCGCCGGGAGCGAATCGCACGTTTGGCCGTCAGTTTTTGCTTTCCAGTCGCAAGTACGGACGGCGTTACATAAATTTCGATATCGCGATTCCCGGCAGGTGAGCGGGTAGTGTTAAATAAACAAACGGCGACAACGGTTATTCATTTCCAGGTGTATTATCAGCCAGGGCGTGTTGGTTTTAGAAATTAAATTTCCCAAAACGCCCACTACCAAGGGCCGAACAAAAATACAGGTTCATTCCGGCCGTCACGTCCCTTCCCCTCCGCCGATGGATTACGAATTTCACTTTTTAACATTTAGCTCCGTCCCGAATGGAAAATTAACCATTGATACTGGTGATTAATGGAACACTTTAATGAACGACGATTCGGCCGGGGATTGATTTATGAAACAAAATGTCTGCGGTTTCAAAACTCCCCTCCTATTAATCACAGGGAGAATTGACCTCCGCTCCGGGTTCGCCCCCGCGCTCACCTCTCTTATCAACATAGGCCGAGAGTTGCCTCGTTCAACTTGTGTAAGTACGGTGTCAGCAAGGCCGTCAGCTCTAAAGGAAATTGGATTCAGTAATTACCAAGAACACGAACTTACAAGACTCAGGATCGGAATCCTTAACCAAGCTGAACAGCTTTTGATATTAGTAGAGTGGTCTCATTACACCAGTGCAATCAACCTGCCGACGTAATTCTGCACTTCAACCAGTCTTAACACACTCACACAAACCAAAATTACACCAAAACGACTAATTTTGCAAAATAAATATTTTTACAATTGAGCATAGCAATGAAAATTTGTAACACTCTTCTCTAATTCAAGGGGGAAAATACATACATATTCAGATTACAGAATTCAGCATTTATAAAATTTGAGAAATACATTATAATTTATAGCATTATCAATAAAATTTTGCAATCTTATTGGATAAAGTTTAAACGGAAAATGAAAAAATATATTGAAAACGGTCAGTCAGAAAAATAAAAACTGATAGACCTAGAAAAAATGAATCATTGCGGTGGAGAGAGAGAGAGAGAGAGAGAGAGAGAGAGAGAGAGAGAGAGAGAGAGAGAGTGAGAGAGAAGAAAGAGGGAGATAAATAGAGAGAAAAGTGCGAAGAGAAAGAGAATGAAAGAGTAGAGGAAGAGAGAGTGAGAGAACAGGAAGAGGGAGTAAAATAGAGACAAAAGTGCGAAGAGAAAGAGAATTAAAGGGACGAGCGAGAGAGAGAGAGAGAGAGAGAGAGAGAGAGAGAGAGAGACAGACAGACAAAGAGAGAGGGGAGAGAGGGAAGGGAGAGGAAGGAAAGAGAGAAAACCGACAGACTAAAGCCAGACAGAGCTATAAAGATATAAATAAATGCTAGAATAAAACTAGTATACGAGCAAAGGAAGAGATAGACTGAGTATGTCTAGAGTTGGGAGAGAGAGAGAAAGAGAGAGATAGACAAAAATGAAGGTAGAGAGAAAGACTGAGAGAAGAGAGAAAGGAAGATAGAAAGCCACGAGTAAGGCAGAGAGACATAAAAAGAGAAAGAAAAAAAAAGTGGGAGAGAAATAGAGAGAAAAGTCCGAAGAGAAAGTGAAAGATAGAGATGAAGTGTGTGTGTCAGAGTGAGAGTGAGTGAGAGAGAGAGAGAGAGAGAGAGAGAGAGAGAGAGAGAGAGAGAAACAGACAGACAAAAGCCAGACAGAGCTACAAAGATATAAAAATAGTGTACTTGCAAAGGAAGAGATAGAGTGAAAGAGAGATATAGACAGAAAGGAGGAGGAGGACGAGGAGGGAAGAGAGAGAGAGGATGGTAGAGAGAGAGAGAGAGTAAGAGGGAGAGAGAGAGTGAGAGAGAGAGTGAGAGGGAGTGAGAAAGTATGGGGGAAAGTAAAATGACAACGAACGAAACAAAATACAAAGATGTAGAAACTACTATAAATAAACACAAACAAAGGTAAAAGTAAATAGATAGAAAGTGAAAGTGAGAGCCAGAATGAGAAAGAGAGATAAAGTAAGTAAAAAGACTTCCGTTCAGTTTAAATATTTATTTCATTAATTTCGAAAAGAATGATGTCTTTCAACTTTATGTATGATTTTTTTCTCAATTGGTAAATTAACCAACGTATTAACCAACTAACGTATCCAAAAGCTAAAAAAATGTTTTTAATTTGTTTTGTCTATGTATCTGTCCTTTTTCCTGCTTCATTCTGACGATCTGTTTCATTTCCACCCTTTCAAACTCCCTTACTCTCTCACCCCCTCACTTTCTCTCTTTCTACTTCCGGTTCCTTTTGTCTTCACTCTTTTCCACACTTTAGTTACAGTTCATAGTACAATGAATATAGCGCCTTTAGTAGTTACGTATCTTTACATAAAAGCATATAGCTACATATTTTAATTTCCATTTCGTATGTATATTTTACATTGCCCGGTTGATTTACACAATTTCTTTCCCATTTTTTAGTACTCTCAGAAGATCTTGCGTTCAAGGAAGAAATTTATTAAAATTGTGAAATGGCAACATGGTGGATTGCAGTAAAATAATGAAATACACAGTAACAAGAGGTCGGGCAAAACAAAATTATGACGACAAAGTGAAACTGGAATTTATTTATTATATGAAAATTCAAGATTGCCTCAATCCTTTGTATTGTCAACTGTGGCTAATAAAAAACTTTTTAATGAAATTTAATTAAACACTGATTATTAATTAAGGCTGTGGTGTTATATCTGAGTTGGCTCGACGAAGTGATGTTGATAGCTCAGTCACGAAATATTGAAAAGTTTGTTATTTTTTAAAACGGGATCCCTCCCGAGGGAAAGAGAAGCTTTAAATATTTTAATATCGCGCCCACAATCGGTACACCGGAACGTTTATAAAGATTTAGACATTCCAGGCCACGTGACACGTGTGCCTAAGGTTTTATTTAGAAGTCAGGGGTGTATTTGTTTGCCCCGGGGCTCCTTTCCACCCACACCCCGGAATATATATTGGAAGTCAGGTATTGCCCGGGCGGTCGCCTTATTGGCCGCGGCAATCTCGGCCGGCGGAGCAAATCGGCGAACGGGAAAAACACCACTAGCCACTTTCACAAACATCTCCATGACACGAGGGCGGGCAGAAAAACAAAGCTTTTGAATACTTTAGACGTTTATTGAAAATAAAGCAAACTTTTTAACATATTTAGTTTAATTTTTGAAATAGAAACATTGTGTATGGAAATATTTGTTACCATTCTCTACTCTTTATCTCAATACGATCATTCTTTTCTACTTTACCCAAATAGGCATGGAAAAAAATGATAACAGATTTTTTTTTAAACTGTGATAGTATTTAATCATAATTATCTATTCAAAACCATCGAACTGTTCAGGCTGGTATTTTTGGCTGATTAATTTTTGTTCCTCTTTCGTGTTTTACTATTTTTTCCTAAAGACATATGCTTTTAACTGATTAAAGCCGGTGTCAAAAGCAAAATCCTTTTTTTTGAATCGGTGGGTCGCCCGCGTACAAAGCCGTTTCTATTTCTCTCCTCGCGGAATTTTCCGTACCATTGTCGGGAAAGGCGTCATTTTCTGAGCAAAGGAGGCTTTTAGCCTGGACGAAAAAAGTTTTAATCATCCCTAACGCTCCTGATTGAAAAGGGTTTCAAAACGGCCCGATCCCTTCGGAATTCTAAAACCATCTGGCCCCGATGGAGATTTACAGCGTGGATCGTTTAATAACACATTTATGAATTCCGAGACAGAGAAACGGTCACAACTGCCCACCGGATGAATAGTTGATTTCTCTTTTGCACCTGAATGCAGATTGCCTATTTTATATTCATGGGGGTTCTTAATATTGCAAGGAGCGCCTTCGAGACCCGGCGTACTGGGGTTCGACATCCCCCGGTTACGACTTCCTCCAGATCATTACGAAATTGCTCGATGCTTTTGAGGGTTGTAATGGATTTTCCAACCCCGGTTTCATGTTAAATATGACCCTTCGGTTCCTTTCAGGTGATCGCTAGTGGATTGTGAACGAGATTCATGAACAAAATACATCACAATCACGAACCAAGCGCAATAGCAATAATCATGAATTTAATACACAACGCACAAAAAGGAAAAAACTCAATGTTTTAGAGAACCTAGATATATACGAACAACATTTATAGATCGGCGGTCATCATTGTAAGGTAAAGGTCCCGAGTTCGAATGCAGGGCCGCTGGATTCGAACCAGACATACTTATAAATGAGCTTTTTTGTTTCAAAAACACCGGCACCCCGAGGGTTGGTATAACCTCGTAGTTGAATGCCCCCCGCACTTAAGAAAGAAAAAACTTATAGAAGGGAAACTTGTGTGCAAACACATTTACTCACTACTTGACAACATTAAAAACGCAAAGTAGCAAAAAACACAAACGTTCCTAAACTAACAATGCACTAATAATAACCGATGACTCAAACCACGACCGACCAATGAACACCATGACCAGGTTCCCTTCTGCAATCGCCCCTAGGTTCAACCGACGGATCCAATATGAAATATAAACCCTACACCGACAACATAACAGACAGTTCCTCACTGAAGATGGCGCAATGCCGAAATGCGTTTGGGTAATTCAACAAACCCGTGAGTGAAGACGGAATCAATACCTGACCCAATGGCCGTTACACGTTTTTGTAAAATTGTCTCGTACATTGCAAGACAAAATGGAGATAATTCAGTTCTTGATAAAAGTGGTTTACCTGTATTAGTTACCATCTCTTAAAAGCTCCTGTATTAATGTAAAAATCAAGTATGATACAAATAATTATTAAGTCAATCTAAAAGGACAATGTTTTTGTTAGAAAAAGTCCAAAATGATATAAAATCTATTAGGTTTCGTGGCCGGATTGACCAAATAAATTCTTTTCAATTAATTAATCTTTAATTAAGGTTTGAGTTGAGATAAAAAAGTGTCACGAGGGGGATTCGAACAAAAGGAGAAGAAGGCTAAAAGGAGGGAAAATTTAAAAGGTGTGGTTGAGATGGGAAGTTGGTGTCCGAGTGGATCGAAGTCACAATAACTCACGTGGTTGAACCGCGGATTATTTAGCGGAAGGTCGTCGGTCCGAATCCCGCTTGTGACACTTACTTTTTTATCTCAACCAAAACCTTAATTAAAGATTAATTAATTGAAAATGATATAAAAGTTGAAAACATAGCAAAGCACAATAGTAATCTGTAGCACTGCTGATAAAAAGTAAAGTAGTAAAAAAAAATTTGGATGTTACACATGATATTAACATTATTCTTCTATAATCAATTGTCTATGTTTTAGTTCTGATATCATAAAACATGTTCGAAAGATAAATCCGATCAATAAGAGAATACATGAAGAACAATCAGGCTGTGAAATAAATATCAACGCGGGAAAGTAACAAATAGAGAAAAGGCGGGTGCAAAATGAGACAAAGACATTTTTCTTCACAGACTTTAAGAAACTTCGTCGAAGTTCGCCCCTGCCGTGCCTTAAAGATAAACTTGGTATAACAATAACAGTATTTTACCCAGGGAGAAAGCAATAATAGGTTACATGCAGAAAGGCTATATACGCACGCAGGGCACATTATTTAAACGGGGTTGGAGGCAAGGAAAGAGGGATTGCGCCCGTGGGAAGGGGGTAGGAAAGCAAATAGGGGATGTAGCGATCAGCCTAGCGTGCGGGAGATAGGGGCAGTAAGCATCAATCCTAGCCAGGAGGCATCAATCAAACCCGGCCTCGCTGCTGATTTATCCAACAAATGAATGACTTATTGTTCCACTTACAAATGATCCTCGTCGAATATTCGAAGCGTTTGTATTTTTGAACAAAACCGATCCCGCCTATCAGTCATCGTTCCGTACCGGAGGAGACCATTAATTAAAAAATAACAACAAAAAATAACATAATGGGAGAACGAAAACAGACGATTTGTCAGCTTTGTGCGCGCTGTGGCCGCCATGCGAGAATGGTCGGAACGATGGGCGAGGAAAACCGGACAGATTGACAAAATAAACAGCTTGGATTACAAAAATCTCTCAACTCAATTCAGACGAGTGGCGATAAAATCTATATAAAAAAACATTGTTTAAAAAACAAGTAAATTTCAAAACTTCCATCCATATATTTCCATTTGTTTGATCAATACTGATTTATTTTTCTCTATAAAAAAACCTGGCTCGAACAAGAGCGTTCTCATAACATTATTCGAAGACGTAAAATCCCGAATCTATGTTCTATAATATTATCGATAGTATTTCAAAAGATTGATTCATTGATACACTGAATAGACGGTTGTTAAAAAACTGTCGACTAGACCTGTCAAAACCTGCCATTTAAATTAAAAATTATACGCATCCGAACATTAAATGAAACCGAAAAATCCTTTTTAAAAAGATAGTTCCTACTCACAGTAAGTTGTTTTGAGACGATACGGATTTCGAGCCCTTTAGCTCATCATCAGGTTGAAGGACTATCTACGACCACGGCTCTCGACATGAATTGCAAAAGTCAACCCGCTGATACGTCCCCGCCAACGCTACGTTCAATTAGCAGCTGGTTTTTTAATGGCGCTCAATTTGAACGCATGAAACGCGGAAATTATAACACAAATAAATATTATAATAGTAAATACTGTAAGAAATTAATTATAAATTAGTAATTAAAGATACAAGATAGAAAATTACAATGATAGCTTTATATTATAAAATTACTATAAAAATAATAACAATTAAAATAATTAATTTAATTATTTGGACGTTTAATATTATTTATGTACACATTCAAAATGGGAGGTAGATCAAAATCTGTTATATTATTAATGTATTTATCACCATGTTCAATTTTACATATTTTAATTTCGAAGTTCTCAAACCAATCTAGTTCTTTCCCTTGGTTGAAACTATGTAACACTGTTGTATTTAAATTTTAATTGAAATTATGTTTTATTTCTTTTAGTTGGTCCTTAAATTCCGAAAATTTGCTCGATTTAGGCAAATGTTCTCTTACTCTCGTTTTTATTTCTCTACCGCTGTGTCCTATACAGGGTGAGTCATTTTTTGACGCACCATTGGAAAATCAACGTGGGTGCTTATAAATCTGACTCGAGGCTTATTTCCTTTGATTAATACGTTAATAAAAGAAAGTGAGTCAATTTTCTGTGCACCATAGGAAAATCGACGTTGGTGCATCTAATATGACTCGGCGCATTTTATTTTGTTAGTCTCGTACAAAAACTAGGCGAGTCACTTTTCGACGTACCAATCCGTACAAATTAGTAGGTTGGAAGAAAAATAAACAAAACCAATATTATTAAAACATTATTCAAACACAATGTAAAAATTTAAGAATTTTTTGTTTTCACAAATTAATTTGATTAAGGTTTAAGAGTATTTTTTTCGTCTGATCATCGTTTTACGATCGACTAGGCTGTTCGAACAATTATTATAAAGATTTTGAACATTTTTGTTTTGCTAACAAAGGAGTTTGTTACATTTATTTAATTTTTTACTTTACCAGAAAAAAATGAGATTGTTACATTTATTTAATTTTTTTACTTTACCAGAAAAAATACTCAAACCTTAATCAAACTAATTTGCGACGATTTTTTTTTTAATTTTGAGTTTTCGAATAATGTTGTAATAATATTGGTTTTGTTTATTTTCCTTCTAACCTACTAAAACTAATCTGTAACGAATGGTGCACCAAAAAGTGACTTGCCTATTTTTTGGTACGAGACTAACAAAATAAAATGTGCCGAGTCATAATTAGACCAACGTTGATTTTCCTACGGTGCACCGAAAATTGACTCATTTCCTTTTTTTAATGCTAAAATCAAAAGAAATAGACCTTGAATCAGATTTAAACGCACCCACGTTGATTTTCCAATGGTGCGTCAAAAAATGACTCACCCCGTATATTGTTATAGGACCGTATATATATGTAATCAATTGACCGTAAATATTGTATGGAGGAAGATTTTTTATACTATAGTTTAGTATTGTTTTTTTAAATTAGACATGCCTAACCTAGACGGATTTAGCCAAACAAGGTCTAAGCGTGTTCTTGTGTCTGTATTTTTCGTAGAACTTGATATACTTTTTTTCCGCTCATTCATCAAAAACACATCACCGATCAACTGGACATGCCTATTCTTGTTGGTCTGTCTGGGCAGTTCTGGGATTTTACCACGATTGTCCACGCACGTTGATGGTTGGATCTGTAAGGCGCTTTTCGGCTCAAGAGGTACGTCTGTGCCTTTATATTTGACTTTTTATTGAACCTATGACTTGTTTTTCGTCTTTATTGACGTGTACATGACCAAAACAGGTCTTACAGAATAGTGAGGATATTCCTATGATCTGAAAAGACTATAGACTATTTGTAGCTGTGCTTAAAATATGTAAAATACTTAAAAAAATCCTTCCCTTTCCTAAAAAATATTTAGACAAGGGTTGAAAAAAGGAAGGTTAGCGCTGACCGCACTCCCTTCTTCAATATAACATGAGATTAAGTGAGAAGTATTGATTGTCGTTCTCGGTATTATCGATTGAAAAAAAGTTTCTCATGTTTAATTTTTTGTGGGATATTTAAATAGAAGAATACAGCTTTGGCTCCTTAGATTTTTCTATTTTTAAATCTATTAAGAGTAGATATTTGGGCACTAAAATTTGAAGAAGAGCAAAACATTAAACCATTTTAATTTTTAACTGAATTGTTAAAAAAAAATTATAGTGAAAGATAAAGGAAACGGCGAGATAATTTTAGAATTAATAGGATTACGACCACCTCAGGTAGGTGTTGGATTTTGCACTTGAAAGTGTTCACCCGAGCCCTTGGGGGAGGAAGGAAGTGAAAGAGTGTCATCCCAGGTATCGGGGGCGGAGGAAAGTGGCCCGTGGGAAAGTGCGTCCTCTCTCGTTTTGATTTATCTCGACCCTATTGTTTCATGAACAATGATAACAATAATTATAGAGAAGGTCGCACGGTTTTTAATTGTATTCCTGCGGGCGGTGCCGGCCCCCGCCTCGGTCGGGGAAATTTATCAGCGACTAAGAAGCCCTTTGGACACGCCCTCGTTGTAAAAACCCTCTGAAATATTACCAGACGGGTTTTTACACTGTGCGGATATAAATGTGACCTGGGGCCGTGACAAAACACCGCCCTACAATCAACAATTGGGACGTTGTAGGACGAGCGCTGTTTTAATTTATACATTCAAACTAATTGTCCCCTTGAGAGGTGGCGCTGATGGCCAGTACACGACGAACCCAAATTAAATTGCAAAAGTCGATCTATTTGTGAGGCAGGTTTAAGTTTTAACAACTCAATAGAAAAACTAGATCATAAACGTGAAAAAATTAGAAAAAAAGCTCATCTGTAAGTATATCCAGCGGCCCTGCTTCAAACCCAGAAACCTTTAATGTTTACAATAATGAGTGCGAGTCCATGCCTAAATTGTTGCAGCCACCGAAGCCCCAAACTAGAGCTTTAAACTAGCCGACAAAAAGATCAATTATCCGGTTGTACCTTATAAAATGTCAGTTTTGTTTACTTTCTTAATCCTTCTCCCTTATTAATTCAATGTTTACAAACATAATTGTCATTCATACTGAGTTAAAGTTCTTTTATTCTTCTTAATACTTCAGTCATTGGTTTATAATTTGTGAAACTTCTCTGAGAAATAAATCATTATCAACAACATTGACCTCACACGAATTACGCATAAATATTCGGCATGAATTTAAACGTGGCTGAGGCGTGTCATAACGTAAATGCGGCTTTTGGTGAGGATTCTGCGAACGGCCGGACTGTTTACCGGTGGTAGGCCGGAAACCATACTGGATAACCACCAACTGAGTGTCTGAGCCTTATACCTAAAAAAAGCACTAGGGAATATGCCAAAGAACTGGGAATAGATGCTACGACCGTTTCATAGTATTTAAAAGAAATCGGGAAAACGAAAACATTGGATAAATGGATACCACACGAATTGTCTGAACCACAGACAAACGGTACGAAATTTGTTCTTCGCTCTTGCTGCGTAATCACAATGAACCATTTTTGAAACGGGTTCTCACTTGTGACGACCAGTGGGTCCTGTTCGACAATCAGACAAGGTCAGCTCAATGGTTGGCTAGAGGAAGAGTCCCCAAAGCAGATGGCAAATTCAAGCTCTGCACCCCAAAAAAAATTATGCTGACTGGAGGAGAATGGGTGGTTTGATCCATTTTAATTTTTTAAACTCTAGTGAAACAATCACAGCGAACTCGTATTACCAAAAGTTAGTCATTTTTTATCAGAAACTCCGAGAAAAACATCCAAGTTTGGTCAATAGAAAGAGACCTATACTCCTCCAGATAATGCTCGTCAGCACGTTTCAAAATTGACCATGCAAAAACTTCAAGAGCTAAAAATGAAAGTTCCTCTACACCCACCAACTTCTCCTGACCAATCCACAAGCGACTTCCGCCTTTCCTGAGACTTGGACTCTAAGAAATAATTTTTTTTAAACTAGAGATGCGATCAAAACAGCAATTGAAGAATTCCTTATATCACAAAAACCAAACTTCTAAGCGGAGGGGATAAAAAAGCTTACTGCACTTGAGAAAAGTGTTTTTTAATTCACGGAGAATATATTTTGATTCATTAAAGAGGTATTTATCGTATTGATTCCAACTTTATAATATACCACAATTACTGACGGTACACGTCGAATCAACCTGTCGGAACGACTGCGCACTAACCCTTGATCTATACTAATCCAACAACTAAACTAAACGTTTAGATTAGAGTCATGCGACAATCCAGCAGTCTGGTCTTTTCCGCTTCGCCGGAGAAAGCTGACAGCCCCAATGATACATTGTCACGTTGATAATTAATTTAATGACATGTTATCATGGCAACGAGGATGACGTGGCACTGACAGTTGGTCTCATTGCACCGACGTGGTTATGAGAAGAGACAATGTACAGACGACATCCTTGTTCATCGGTTGTAAAAGATGTGTCACAGAAAAACTGCTAAAATATCGTATATTTGACTGTATGAATATGATATATTTTTTATGCCGGCTGGTTTGAATAATATGACGAAGTTCAATTAATTAATTTTTAAGTAAGGTATTGGTTGAGATAAAAAGGTCAGTGCCTCGAGCGGGATTCGAACCCACGACCGTCGGCTAAATACGCCGCTGCTCTACCACCTGAGCTATCGTGACCTCAATCCACTCGGACACCAACTTCCCATATCAACCCCACCTTTTTTTAATTTTCCCTACTTTTTCCCATTTCACAAGTTGGTGTCCGAGTGGATTGAAGTCACGATAGCTCAAGTGGTAGAGCAGCGGCGTATTTAACCGAAGATCGTGGGTTCGAATCCCGCTCCTGACAGTGACTTTTTTATTTCAATCAATACCTTAATTAAAAATTAATTACCGATGAGCTAGATTATCGACCTGCTGGAAACACGAAGTCTTTTCGGAGGATCTACGGAAGAGGTCAAACAGTTTTTAGACTTTTATGAGGTAACCTCTTCTCGACCACAGTTTTACTTTTTAATTTTTATTGTACTTTTAGTTGTAACTTTTAATTATTAATTTATTCAATTTAAATAATGTTTAGATGCTGAGCCCCAAAAAAACGTAATGTACTTCTGTGCCCAAAACACCATGTCGTTTATTTCCCCATTAAGGTTTAAGTAAGATATTTCAATTTTTGTGCAATTTGTTTTTCATGTTTTAATTGTTTTTTTTATATGATAATAAAACAGGCCCTGAAGATGACAGTATAAAAACTGTCTGTGTTTGACCTCTTCCGTAGATCCTCCGAAAAGACTTTAAAAATTAATTATTTGAAAAGAATTTATTTTGTCAATTGTACCAGGAAACCAAATCGATTTAATATGACGAATAGTGCAATAAATCATGATTGGCATCCTTGCTGTAGTACTTTTGCAGGCAAGAACAACCTTGCTCGATTCGGTTTGATACGTTATTCGAAATAAATATTAAGTTATTTTCTTATCTATAAAAATATCTAATCTAGTTTAAACATCTAACGATTAATAGTTGGTAAAATAAAACATGGTGTTTCTATAGTATTAAGAATCGTATTTCTGTGTCAAAATCTGTCAAGACCCTATAAAAAAAAGTTTTAATAGTATCAGTCCGGTTTGCCGAAGCCGGAGAAGGTTCAATATTTCTAGAACGGCTCCTCCAACCCCTCGAGAGGACAGACGTATAAATAATTAAACAGCACGGTTTGCATAATGCATCAGCCGGGTGGCATTGTGTTGTCGCCCTTGTTATTAAAGCGTATTTGAGTGTAAGACGTTATGATGGCGGGGTGTCACACGGTGACAAGACTCAACCGCAGAGCGCCATTCGCTCACGTCCCTTGGTAATTTAGGTCGACTAAGCCTCATGTCACACGGGGCCGCGTTCCAGACGGAAAAGGAGCAATAAAAGGTAAAAATCCTGAGAGACGTCGATTCGATCCCGAGGGCCATGGCCCGGAGCGAGCGACGTTTCAAACAAGTTTCGAAACATCAAACTTCACTAAAGAAATATTATCTGATTGTTAAATATTTTATAAATAATACACATTATTACATATTAATATATATTATGTTTAACAAAAAGCAACAAAAGCTTGAACTTCCAAATGCGCTAAACCGATATACATTAAATCTCAACTAATTGAATCATTTCTAATTATTCAGGCCTACTGACCTGCAACAGTTTTTCATTCTTATTAAACAACAGTATTAATATTAGGTTTTGTGAAAGACGAGAGACAATAGGCAGAGATACAATCTACACGACTGACAAAACCAATGAGAAAGTGACAAGGAATTATCACAGACAATCAATTCTTTTTGAAAGTGAATAAAAGCACATAGAACTACCCCTACTTCATTCAGGCCTTTTAACTGGGACAAATCCGACTATAAAAGACAACCACTGATATGACTGACAATCCCAGCGGGAAAAGAGAAACCGAAAATGACAAAAGAATATCAATCTAAACGGTCTAAAGGACCGAAAGATTTTACGAAAAATTTCAACCTCTATCAGTTTTATAAATGGGATGAACTCAGGGGACAATAGGCTGACAAACACTGAAAATAACTGACAACCCACGGGTAACCGAGAACAGGAATAATGGCGAGCGATCCTTCTAGTCTTAAAGTGATGAAAAATACGTAAAAAGTGTCCTAAAAGTAATTCCAATCTGTACAACTGGATGGAAACTGGTATACATACGCTCAACATGATTGCCAAAGCCAGAGAGCAAAGAGTGGCCAAAATTAAAGAAAGACGATCAATGGGAAGGATTAAAAGTATATAAAACTAATAATCTAATTTTATAAAAAAAATCTCAACCTTCATACATCTTTATAACTAGGACGAGGGACATTACTCCGACACTCTCTAGTGACGACTGACGTATCCAGACAAAAGATAAATACGAGACGATAAATTTAATCCAAAAGATACTAGAGTTAAAAACTGGCCTATACTTAATCTCAACTTTTATCAGACTTTTTAACTGGTACGATCCCAAGAGACTATCGGCAGAAATACGCTTATGACTAATAATTGAGAAACGAGAGAAGATCGAATTCTAATAAAAAGTTCTTTTCTAAATTTCCTAAAATAACACCTTACAAAATCAACCTTTATCAGAAGTTGTAACTGGGACAAGCAATAGAGACAAAAGGCAAACTATTACACAGTACATGAATGACAAATCAATGAGAAACAATGATGATTCATGAATTCACATGAGAGTCAATCATAATCTTAAATGCAAGCATACTAGGCTCATGGATAGCCCACATACTTAAAAAAGTAAACTTTCGACAGACTTTATAGATCGTTCACGAGAGACAATAGGCAGACAGACATTGAGCATGACTGTCAAAACCAGCGTAAAAAGGGTGGCCAGGATTGTCCAAAAATACATACAACCAGTCTTATCCTTAATTCCCTAAATTCAATATTTTTGTGGTCCACTTGACCAATTAATACTTTACAATTAATTAAGGTTTTAGTTGAGATGAAAAAACCTTATCCTTAATATTGACCTTTTACGGATTGTTATAATTGGGAATAAAACGAGGGATAACAGCCCGACAAACACTGAAGAAGTGTCGAAACAAGCACCAAAAAAGTCAGGTCTGGGCGACAATTAAACCACTTTGAGTGAATATATATACGTAAATGGCCCAATACCTAATATCGTATTTTGTGGACTCATACTTTGGAGATAATTGACGAATCTTGGGAGACCAGAATTAATGTTAATCTAATCCAAGCAGTATAGTAGTCATAACATAGTTTATTAGACTTTATAACTGAGACGACCATAAGAGACAATAAACAGACTGATCAGAACATGACGGATAATATCAGCGAGAAAAAGTAGACTAAGATTAATAGGCTCCAACTAATTTTAGTCCCAGGTGACAAAAGACAACTAGCAGCACATACTAAATGTCAATCCTTATCAAACGATATAACTAGCACGTACTACTACCTGATGGATGAAGGTCGCGTTTCTTTTGTTTACTCGAAACGAAATTACATACGAATTTAATTTATTAGAAGCAACAAAAATATAACTTAATCACACGATTTTAACAAAATAAAATGATTTCGACACAGCGCACACGATAAACATCTACCCTGTTTCAAAAACCAAATCTAAACTCAACTCATACCCGCCCGCCGCTTGGCGCACCTCAGGCCACCTCACTCACACACACACACACACGCGCGCGCGCACACACACACACACACACACACACACACACACACACACACACATATATATATATATATATATATATATATATATAAACAGATAGAAAAAAAGAAAAAAACATAAACGTACCGATGGAGGGAGAGGATTAAATATATAGACACNATATATATATAGAGAGAGAGAGAGAGAGAGAGAGAGAGACTCCAAAAACTGATTAATCACAGTTAAAACTTGCCGATTACAAAATTAACCTCACTCTAATTATGGCCGAGATATGGACATGAGAGACATTAAGAAACATACACTGACGGTCAACACCAGAAAAAAAGAGAAAGAGTGAATGTCTAAAACTACATTCGAAAGTGTGAAAAATACACAAAAAGAGAAGCTAAACCTCACAGACTTTAGAATTGGGTGGAAAACGAGAAAATACAAGTAGACATACACTGAAGATTATTACTAAAACCACCGAAAAAAAATAAAATGAATAATGGAAGGAGAAGAATCAAATCCTAAAATGATATCAAATATTATATTTAAACTCAACCTGGATACGGCAAGAGAAATAACAGCACACAAACACTGGAAATGACTAATGAAACCAACGAAAATAAAAAGAGACCAACATAAATAGAGGACGTTCGATGTAATTCAAAAGTCGTTAAAAGAACATGAAACCAAAAAAACACCTTGTCGGACTTTTTAACGGACAAACTCCTGACATCAAGCAGACATCCACTGGCTTAAACTACCTGACAGACAACAATAGCGAAAAAAGACATATTATTTCAATATTAAATGTCAAATTGAGGTTTTTCTTCTGTATTTAAATTTTCGAATCAAATACTTCGATTTTTGATAAAAAAGTTGATTGAAAGAAGCAAATATTTTAGGTGAATCATCAGGCGGATTGTTTGGAAATCATGATATTTAACAAGCAAAAATTTTTTTTAAATGTTAGGATTTGTATATTTTGTTATAAAAAAAAGTAGCCTCCATATTTCTTCCGACAAAATAATGCTTTAGTATTCTAGTAGAAAAATTGGCAGGCGTAAACACGAACCAATCATTGGTGTTGCTGCAAAGACCCTCGATTTGTCATATTTCCCTCTGGGATAAATGATATCAGACGATATAGGCAATCTCAATGGAATGCTCAACGCTTTCTATGATTTATCTAAAACGCTTCCCCTGTCTTGGGTTCCATCTGTTTTAGAAATTTATCATTTTTATTATAATGATTTTCCGATGTAAATGCTTCAAAATTACTCTGCTTAGGACGTCATCTCTTTCGCCCCTTTGATCTTTGTATAAACATCTTTTATCATTTTATCTTCTCAATATGAAGACGGGTGGTGAAAAAGTGTATGTTATAAGAAAAACTGCGTAAATTGAATGACCTGACAGGGAGCTCCGAAATAATTAATTCTTGATAACAAAAACAAACAACAAAAAAAAGTATACTAACAAATACATTATGAACACCTACTAATATACTTTAGAAAGAAAAAGTGTGAAAGATAAAAACAAAGGTAAAGAATTTAATGATCAAGAAGGCAAGGCTTTTCACATCTATAATAATTTCGACGTAGAAGGAAGGTTTAAGAAAAATAGTGTTTCCTACAAGCGAGTTAGAACTTACATCGTCAACCCCCCATTTTCGCAACACGATTTTGACCAGAAGGGTCGTTTGTTCCTTAGAAAGTAATGATATATTGCTGGGCAGAAGTGTGGATGGCAAGGCCGGTCCGGACAAGATTAGGGGGCTTGGGCTAAATGACATATCAGACGGTTTGGGGTCGACCCTCTTCAATGTCAACCTCTTCCTAATCTTTTATTCCAACGGATCCCACATCAGGCCTCTTTCTGCAGATGACTCCACCTTAGCAAGAACCTACTTGAATAATATTTTCCCCATTTTCCCATTCGAACCGGAATAAGTGAAAACCTATTGATTTGCACCTGCTAAGAAGATGCTGTTCAGCGATTAAATTAACCTAAAAGAAAGAAAAGGAAAAACCGATGGTTATTATATTGCTTATAAGGATATAGAAAACCTAAAAAGCTTGGAATTCAAGTAAATGAAAACTCAAATAAGAAAAAATATAAGTTTCTAGCTACATAAGTTTAGGTCTTCATTGGTCTCACAGGAATCTCAACCTGAGAAACTTGAATTATTGTAAGTATACCAAAAAACCTGAACGGTTAAACAATGAGTCATGATAAAACAGGATTATTGTTGAGATGCAATTATCAGCACTAAGTCCATTGTCATGTCTAACTCGTGTAACCCCAGAGAGAACAGGCAAAAGACTGCCAAAAAAACCTTCACTAAATTTGCAACAAATGAGCTACTGAAAAGTCAAAAATAGCATAGGTTTTGTTGACTGGACATTATTATATGTTAGAAGTGTGTGGTGATTAGTGACCGTTAGTCGATGATTATTCAGAAATCGTGAGATGCGGTCTGGTGCGATGTAGGTTTGAGAAAAACATTTTCTCTATCGTGCCAACGTTTCGATCTTTATTGAAATCATCTTCAGGGTCTATAGACGGGGATAAATAGGAAAAGGAAAGCTAAATTGTTCAAAAATTAGACTATGTAAAAATGTTTGATGTGTGGAATGTGATGAATGTTTAATATGTAATATGACATGTTTTGTGTGATGATATATGTACGTTGTCGGTAAAAACGTTTTTTTTCCCATCGTCGGCTCTTTTCACCTCAAAGAAGCCGACTCCTTACACAAAAATGTCTTTCTATACCGATTTCCTTTCCTATCCCTTCAAAATCCAATGTATATAAACATAAAACACCAATATCTCACTGGCACTCTCAACACGGCACTCACGAATGTTACAATTACGCAGGAAACAAATACTTTGAGTGAGTAGAAATACTTTGATTGAATCTAAAATTTTCTAGCATTGTATAAATTCACTTTTTTCCATATCCTACATGTTTTTGTTAAATTTAAACAATGTTTGTAAATCCCAGGCCCTGAAGATGATCTCAATAAAGATCGAAACGTTAACACGATAAAGAAAATGTTTTTCTGAAACCTTCATCACACCTGACCGCATCTCACGATTTCTGAATTATCATATGTTGGAATATTATTTTGAAGTCCTAACAAGAGTTTCTTCTCACGGCTAAAGAAAAGCTCAATTAGACAAAACTGTACTATATATAAAACCTAAACCACGAAAAGCACAATAAACCTACCAGATAGACGTAGGGCAGAAAAGCTCTTTAGCCAACTTCAACATACCTATCTACCCAAAAAAAGAAGGCATATGAATATGCTCAAGCTCACCGGTAATGATGGCGAAAGGGCATAACAAAGAAAAGGATAGGAAGTCCAAAATGATTAGAAATATCCAAAATACACGTTTCTCACTCCGACAGTAAGAGGAAATCTTGCAATAAGAATTATATATTTAATACGCTATGCTTACTTGTTGGAATTCATTCAATAAATCTCTGCCAAAAGTGTTTTCTTCCAGAGATGTTATTTATTTACAGATTGCTGTGGTATGCGTGTTTATGTCATTTGTGTGCTATTAAAAAGAATAAACAATGTACTAGTAGTACAAACTACTTAACATGCTTCGCCGTTCATTGCGGCCCTATATTTTTTGTAATCTCGCCCATAAAATGGATATTAAATGAGGGAATTATCAATAATGGTGTGCAACTAATTTGAATAGAACATGCTTGCCATTAGAGGGAGGATTCGTACTACGATCTGACCATCTAATTATGCAGCCGGTCGTTTATAACGAGGCTTTATTAGGGGTCTATATGCCTCTAACATTAGGGTTATAAAATAGTGGGCTTTTATGCAAATCCTGAAATCCACTGGAAAACTGGCTGTGGATGGGTAGGGCGAAGGCACGGGCTTTTCCGGCTGAACTCTTCAAGGAGAGAATTGAAATTCCCAGGGTGCGTGAAACATAAACAATATCGGTAATAACTGAAGTTTGTTTTTCCTAATCCAATTATTCCTTCTTTTCGATTGTTTTTCCCCTTGGTGTTATATTTCATTCTTCATCCCGTTCCAGTTTGGTAAGGTTCGTCACACCGGGACGAAACTTTGCCCGACTCCTCGCCCCCGGGCAGGATTAAATTCCTATTAAAAATCCAGGTGATAATTTCTCCCGGGCCGTCCTGCGACCTGGTCGAACTTTTCCCATTTATAACCGACCTCTCGTCCGGAACCGGATTAAATCATGTGTGCGCGGGGGTGTGTGATCAGCCACTATATTCACGCCACGTAGCATTACTCACACTAAATTAAACGGAGATGATGCTTTAATTTAGTTCCAGGACCGGGCGTCTGCCGAGGTTTTGTATAGTTTTATTTACGAGTCGGCGTGACATATCATTTTTACATATTTTCCTTAGGCCCGGAAGAAGGCCATTTATCATCTCGCCGCGATCTGAAATTCGCCAGACCGTGGAAGAGTATGTTAATACCCTATATAAATACAGATTCAACCAGAAATTTCTTTTGAGAAAACATTTTTACATCTCACGACGAACGCAATTAAGACAGGTTGCTTTCAGTTCCATAATTGTATTTGCGTTTAAATATATTGCTATACACATTGCTACTTGAAAAACCAAAACATACACGTTAAGTTGGTACAGCTCCACTGAACATCGTAAAATGCAAAATTTTCTGACATACCAAACAAATTCTTACATTTCAATACTCAAAATTACTTTTACTTCATTGAAAAGGTTAAAGACGGTGAATGTGCGAAAGTTATTCGAGTGAGACAATCTACAGATACCCACCATCAATGACTAGTATAAACTTTTTAACTGCGATAAACACAAGTGACAATGAGCAAACATCCGCAACAATGAATCGATATAATTTTAAACTGATTAAACGTATTTTAAGAAACAACATGCATATTGTCTAGGTGGCTCATGGTCTAGAGTGAAGTGTTCGGAAATAAAATCGTAGTAGGAAATCAGGGTTTGTGAGAGGCAATTGCGAGTAACAACAGGATGACTTTCATTGAAGGTATTCCACAAAGCCAGCAAGAAAAGAATATTACAATGCTGCCGATTTAATTCCTATTTCGATCAGAGTAGTTAAGATTGTACTATACAGCAAGTCCATTTTTGTTCATGCAGATCTACTTAAAGGCTAAATGAAGAAACGCGCCCGAGATACCAAACTAGCGCGAATACGCTGATAAGGTCGGTCGGAAACGGCCAAATTATAGTTTCATCTGCTCAACCTCAACAACAAATCTCACAGGATATCAAAACAGTCTGTGACCAGCCGGTTTTTACAAAACTATACTTTTTCACTTCAAGATATTGGTAAATTTTAACGGGCAAATGTGAGGGATGAGAGGCTGACATTCACCCAAGATGTTCTACATAGCCAGCAACAAAATAATGATAAAAAAGTGCAAATGCAAACTGGTCGTATTTTAATCATACATTTTGAGTAAATAATATAAATTAAGGCTTTATGACTAACAGAGACCTATTCAGAGATGACAAAGTGGCAATTATCGCAACAAAAAAAGCGAACAAAGTTCATTATAAGGAAAAGACTCTAAAGAATAGTTTTCAAAATTAAAACCAGAAGAACAGATTGTAGAGAGAGGGGGGAGTGAGAGTGAGAGAGAGAGAGAGAGAGAGAGAGAGAGAGAGAGAGAGAGAGAGAGAGAGAGAGTGAGAGAGAGAGAGAGAGAGAGAAAGGGGCGAGAGAGAGAAATAATTTTGGAGAGAAAAAGATTTAAACCAAATTTATCGTTTGACAGATATATATTTATATATTTATACAGACTGTATAAATAGCCGGTATCTGTCAACTGAAGACTGAGCAACCCCAAAATATTTTCATTGATGATTCATAGATACCCTGCTACATTTTTGGTTACGTAGGCTTAAATGCAGAATTATTGTATAATGCTCTTCAAAACCATGTTTATTTGTTATAACCATTAAAACCGGTAAGTTTAAATATTCAGTTAATTCCATTCCTTTCTAGACGCCCAGTACGTTCAAACCGGTAGCTAAACCATCTGCCATCATGCAAGTTGGTGCAATAACAGTATAGCAAGTCACTAAATTACATAAATATCCTTTTATTAGAACAATTTATATCAATATTTATGATTTTTAATAACATATTATGTCGCATTAAACGTAAAACAAAGTCACTTTTTTTACTGGTGCGAAACTTGTGTCTGATTTATATACAATGGTTTATACAGTACACCAACAATTGCAACTTGAGTAGAGGGAAATAATTTTGGAGAGAAAAAGATTTAAACCAAATTTATCGTTTGACAGATATATATTTATATATTTATACAGACTGTATAAATAGCCGGTATCTGTCAACTGAAGACTGAGCAACCCCAAAATATTTTCATTGATGATTCATAGATACCCTGCTACATTTTTGGTTACGTAGGCTTAAATGCAGAATTATTGTATAATGCTCTTCAAAACCATGTTTATTTGTTATAACCATTAAAACCGGTAAGTTTAAATATTCAGTTAATTCCATTCCTTTCTAGACGCCCAGTACGTTCAAACCGGTAGCTAAACCATCTGCCATCATGCAAGTTGGTGCAATAACAGTAATAGAAATAATTCACTAATTTTCGTGGTCCGCTTGACCAATTAATATCTTTTATTTAATTAAGGTTTTTAGTTGAGATGAAAAAATGTTAATGGCACGAGAGGGATTCGAACCCACGACCTTCGGCTAGATACGCCGCTGCTCTACCACTTGAGCTATCGTGACAACCACTCGGACACTAACCTCCCATCTCAACCCCACTTTTTGAATTTTCCCTCCTTTTTGCCATTTTTCAAATGTCGTGTAATCTATTTGATTCTCGGCGACAAATGAAATGGCCACGGAGAGCTTTAGTGAATATATACTTCATTTGAAATTTTAAATGCACTAGTTTTCGTGGTCCGCTTGACCAATTAATATCTTTCAATTAATTAAGGTTTTTAGTTGAGATAAAAAGAGTAGCGGCGTATCTAGCAGAAGGTCGTCGGTTCGAATCCAGCTCGTCACATTGAATTTTTATCTCAACTAAAAACCTTAATTAATAGAAATAATAGTGTATAACTAAATTCGGATGTAGCCACTCTTTTCTGATAAATAAAGTTTGTTGAAAAGAAAGTATTTTCTGGTAAACCAATCATTGTTCTAGAGTTTTGAGTGACTTTGAAATTGAATACATTTTAATGTTGTTTTGACCGTTAGGTTTATATCGGAGTAGATTTGGATTCGTCATTTTTTGTACTTATCCAAGGCTGACTCTGTCAACATGAAAAAACACCGTGGCTATTTGTGTCGGATTTTTCCCATCTCTGAGTGAAGAGAAGGCTATTAAATGGGCGTTGATTTCGAATCGGTAGAAAAAAGAACCCGGGGTCGGAGTCGTGATGGAAATTTTAAAATTAAGGGGGGGCCACCCGGCCGAGTACGAGATGACGTCCTGGGGCAGAAAAGGCGAAACATTTTCAGAATAAAAAGAATATTACGAATAAAGATAAACCCTGGGGCTGATCCGGAACGTTCAAAAGTGAAATCTTGCGTCACTAATGAACGAGTTGGGCACAAGGGAAGCCGAATTAACGGCGAGGGGCACCCTGAATCCTAACGAGGGACATTTTTCCCCACGTTCGGGCGCACGTAATGGATGCTTTCTAGCTTCTGACGGTCCCGCTCGATGATCGTGATTTATCTACCGGCCGCCTCCGGTAAACAAGAATATAAACGAAAACGATACGGACAGTTCATAAATAAATTAATAAATTTACATTATTATACGAAGCTACAATGTATTACCGATCGCCTCCGCTCGGAAAATGATTCTTCATACCAATTTATGTATGAAATCTCTGTCTTTTTCTTGATGTATTCTCTCCTCTTCCAACTCTTGTAAAAGGAATAACAACACAGTTACAAAGAACCAAGCTAGAAGAGTTGTATTTTAGAAAAGTATAATGCCTTCAAAATCCTACGCTTCTCCTTGTGATATCTAAAATCCCCAGAAAGTTCCTTGTAAAACTTTATTTCTTATTATAAGAATCTGATAGACATTTACATCGTACTTAGAAAAGAAAGAACATTGACTGCTTTTCTGGATATGACCAATGCTTTCAATGGGATCTAGCAAGAAACATTTATAAACTGAAACACCAACTATCTACCTATTTTTAATTATTACTAGAATCTATTTCACTGTTTTCAATTTCAGAGTTATGTGCGTCAAATGACGCTCAGGGATTTGACAACTAAAGATGGCGCCTCACAAGGTTCCATTCTTGGTTTCATCTTAATAAATTTGTACTGCTGGTTTATATATTACAACTTCAAACCTACGTACATGATATCGTAAATGCTAGAAGCAACGAATGCTTAAAGAGCCAAATATAACCTGATGTTTCTCAAGGATGCATGCTTAGTCCCATCCTATTACGATACGGTAATTTTGATTCCTAGCAACAAACGAATGCTTGGAGATTATTGAAATTCAAGTAGACGCTTGACAAGGGTGCATTTTTGATCCCATTGTGCATATGGCGAATACTTTTGGCTTAGCCATCACACTACAGTCATTACCACCTCTAAGCCACACTGCCGAAACCGTCATTTTAATTTCTATTGGCGAAAAAAATGCTCGGACATTAGCCCAATACAAACTAGCTCTCATAATGGTACATTTTTGGCCATTTTTTTTACTATATACACGCTTGGCGTATCAATACACGACACCGCAATTTTATGTCTTTTTTATGTCTTAACGAAAACAAATGCATTAAAAATTAGCACAATTCGGCGTCTCTTTTTTGAACGCATCGTGTTCATTTCTTGCTGTTTATTATAAAGAGTTGGGGGGGGGTTGATGCAGAATTATGTCAATAATCCTTTCCTCCACTAAGACCTAATCCGTACAGTCTTATCTATAAGTAAAAGTAGTTTTTACTTGCCAACAAACCCTTGCACATTAAACAGATTTTTTCTTCTATCAGCCAAAAATGCTTGGAGATTGACCACATACGAACTTGCCTCTCCACTGGTGAATTCCTGGTCATTAGTTCCAAACCATTTATATTTTTCATCTATCATTTTCACTGTTTCAACTAAAAAACGTGTGTAGTACCGCAATTTTATCTCCTAGCCACTACAAATGCTTGGAGGTTAGTGCAATAAAACTTGGGATCTCACAAGGGAACATTACAGGGCCGACACTGTTTACCAAATGAATCTCTTAAACACGCAAATGCGAACATTGCAATATTCGCGGGAGGCCGCAATTTTGTCTCCAAGGTCGATTGCTATGAAAGCCAACTTCGCAGAAAACCCCGAAGACATGTGCACGAAATAGGAAAAATGAAAAAGTTAGATTTGTCCTCAACTTTACAACAAATACAAGTTAAGCATTTATGTACCATAGTTTTACATAAGACAAAAAATTTTACAGAAGATTTTTCATAGTGAAATTAACACGATCTTTGGATGTTGGCTGAATACTTAAAATTCTGATATTAATTAATTTATGTATAGGACGAAGCAACAAAATTCCAAGATTTTTCTCAAGAGCGAAGCGCAACTGACAACAGTCGGGGGGGGGAGAAAAGACTGAAAGCTACTGTACACAAACAAGAGGAGATTAATTTTAATCAAACTGCCGTCGGAACTTCATCTACTCCGTCGTGACTTGCTTGGGATCCGGGCTAACTTTTAAGAAATAAAAGATTCAATGAGGAAGAATCGCTGAAGAACTCAGCACAAGCAACCCTTAACTTTGGCGGAAAAGCAATTGAAAAACATTCGTCTACAATGAATTGTAGGCGCTAGTGGAATGTTAAAATAATGTTTTTGTATATTTCGCGCGAATAGGATTATAAATTATATTAAGTTTGATTGGGATTGTTATCGAGAAATAAGGTTAAAGTGGTTAAAGTAGATGCAAAGAAGGTTGAAAACGAAGTAAATATTGAGTGTTGAGATGTTTATTGAAAATACTATTGGAATTTGATTGATGATTCTCATTTGAGACATTTTTATTACTATTTATCATTCATCATCTAGATCTGCTCAAATCGTTTGTAGATTTTTTCTTTCGATGGAAAAAACTCGCCGAAGGATATTAATTTGAAATAGTGATTTAGTTTTAATCTGTATCGATAATTCGCAGTCACAGCTGGTCGAACGGCATGTCGAATATTTATCCCATTAGGCTCTGGAGACGAGGATGATGTATTTTCCGGGTAACGTTCATTTGTCCCCCCCATACCAGTGATTTTGACTGATTTGTTTCCCCTCAAGATTGATACTTCTAAGCGTAGGGTAGCGGGCATGTAAGAAAAACCAATCCATCCGGCTTTAATTAACAATTTTCATCGCACTCGGTACCGAAGAGTCGTCAAATTAATATAAAAAAACTTGATAAATAGCTTTTCTTTACGCGGGAAAAGTTTCGATGCCGTAATTGATCATTTGATCGATTCGCCCCCGATTCCAGGGTTGGGGCCGTTCGGCGATGCTCGGGATTCAAACCAGATGGAGGTTCCTCGATCCTGAATTACTTAGAACAGTATCTCGTCTACATAATTTCCTTAAGTGCTTCGGAATTTTTTATCGCCAGGTAATAAATTATCCGCAGCCGTTGCGATAAAACGCTGATAGAAGCCATTCCCTAAGAAACGAACGGCTTTTCAATTCTACGAGGCGCCTGTTTAAGCCAATTTCCCCAAAAATATATAAATTGTATAAATGTCTTTTTAAAAGGAGTATTTGATCCGCTTTGCTTTAATTTAACCGGTGAGTCGATAGAATATTCCTCCAATCGTTCCGAGTTAAGAGATCGTATCTCCAACCCCCCCCCCCTTTAAGTTAATAATCTGTTTTGATACTTTTCAAACGGCTTCTAATTAAACTTGGACAATTAAATTGTTACTATCTTCTTGGCAAAGTAAGGGTGAAGTCTCAGTTAAGTCCTCATTCAACGCTTTTAAATCAATAAAGATCTGACGTAAAAATATGAAGTTTTGATGAAAGGAATAACAATTTAAAACAAAATATTTTTATAGTTCAACAAAAAACATCAAGGTTTTTGATTATTTAAAAGAAATTATGAATTACCGATTGGCAGGGTTTTTTCCATTTGTGAGGCCACCGGGTGATTAATTTCCAGTGAGTTCAATCGACAAATTTTCCCAAAACAAAATTAAGTTAATAGGAAGCCGAGTCAAATTTGAGGTTGTCGTTACAAGATCCGACTCCAAAGTTGAGCCGGCACGGCTGATTAGTCTCGTTCGCCAATTTACCCCCGGCCACGACAACAGTTTCCCTACAACAATTAATTTCAAAGGGGCTTAAGTCGTAGACGAAGACGAAGAAAACGAGCCACCTGACCGGCCTCCGTCCGAAACTATTTCTCAACAGTTGACCCAATATTAAATTACTCCAAGAATAGTTTGAAAGCAGACTCACCTGTCCGAACTGCTCGAAGTAGTTCTTGACGTCCTCGAGGGTCGTCGGGGCCGACAGGCCGCCGACGAAGATTTTCTTTGTCCTAGTGACCATCTGAAACAAAAAAAAGATCGTAAGACCATTTGTCTTGGTTTCACAAAAAGAAAACATTATCTAATGAACATTCCACAAAAATTGTATAAAATTTTCCAAAAAAATCACAATAAAAATGTATTATTTTAATGTTTAAATACAATATAAAATAAGAAAAATGAAGGAAAAAGGCGTTCGAAAATAATTCACTTCAACATACGCGACTGTTTCGCTTTTTGTATTTTAAACCTCCAAAATAACGTTCGAATATTTCTCCTAACCGCTTATAAAGTTATTTATTTTATTGAATTCCCAATTTAAAAAAATAAATAAATACAAAAAATAAAACTTCAAGTAAATCGCTAGCTTACGGCAGAAAATTTTAAAAGGAAGATTTGATAAAAATAAATATAACGAATCAATTAAATTCTTATGTTTACAACAAATTAAAAATGATCAAAAGATTTTCCTCGCTACTTAAGCATATTTTTCATCAAAATTCAAGAATGTTTTTAAAATCTACGATACATTTTTTAAAAAATGAGCAACCTACTGAATCCTTGTTTCAATCAGAATTTATAATTTAGGAGATCTTAAAAAAAAAAATCAAAAATTCACTACAATGTGACAAAACTTCCAAGATATTAACAAATTTTTCAAAACATACTTCGTTTACTAAGTTTTTGAATATGTTGAATGTATTGAAAATGAGTTTATTTGGTAGAATCGGTACTTCTTTTCAAAAGAATATGATAAGTCAACCCTCCTAAAAAACATCTTGAAAAAATCATCGTTTTTAGGTAACGAAGGTAAAAGGAACGATTTATTTCGTATTGAGGAGCATTCTACATTTTACATTTTTTCTAATTAAATATAAAATAATAATATTTGATCCAAAAATATACATTAGTTTATAACCAGGTAGGAGCATAAATTGTGATGATAACATTTTCTAAAATTTATTAGATTTCGTGGTACTATTGGCCAAATAACATCTTTCAATTAATTAATCTTTATGTGTGAGGTATTGGTTGAGATAAAAAAGTCAGAGTCACGAGTGGGTTTCGAACCCACGCCCTTCGGCTAAATACGCCGCTGCTCTACAACTTGAATTGTGAATTACACTCTTCTCATCTTAACCCAACCTTTCGAATTTTCCCTCCTTTTTGCCATTTTTCAAATGTCGTGTAATATATTTGATTCTCTGCGACAAATGAAATGGCCACGGAGAGCTTTAGTGAAGATATACTTCCTTTTACTTATTAAATCTTTTGGAGTGGTCCGATTGATGAAAACTTTTCTCAATTAATTAATCTTTATGTAAGGAGAGAAAACTTGAAAGGTAGGTTGAGATGGAAGTTGGTGTCCAAGTGGATCGAAATCACGATAGCTCTAGTGATAGAGCAGCGGCGAGTTTAGCGGAAGGTCGTGGGTTCGCATCCCACTCTTAACACTAACTTTTTCATCCCAACCGAGACCCCAAACAAAGATTAATTAACTGAAAAAAGTTATCTAATGGATCTAATCTGTAATTTTTGACTTTTTGTCAAAATTCTATTCTATTCTAGCGTGTTGTTACAGGATTGCATAACCAATATTTTTCGCATAAAAAATATGATCGTAAAGAGAATTTAAAGGTAACTAAATGTGCAACGGAATTTCTCATGTAGAAGTAAGGTTTTTTTTTTTTTTTTTTTTGACTTCATTTATTTATATCTACAACTGTACATGCATGATATACAACCAGCAGATTGGATTTCAGACTGTGTGTTTGGCATTATGGGCGTTATAGAGAAAGCTACCCATTGGCAGCCGCTCTGGATTAATGAAATTATATTAATCATTTAAGAGGTCTCTTATCCATATTCTTTTCAGACGTTTACGTGGTAATTGTGGGGAATGGAGTAATTGTATTTGTGTGTTGGTGTGATTTTGTAATTTACTATGAAAACGTCTGTAATATGTTTTGATGGATGAAAAAACTGTTGGGATTTGAAGATCTCTGTGAAGTGTATTATTGTTTACATAAAATGGGGCAGAAACAATTAGTCTTAAAATTTTGGATTGAAAACTTTGTAATCTTTGAATATTGGAATACTTGGCCGATCCATATACTTGGCACCCATACATCCAAATTGGTTTGAGTAGGTATGTGTATGTCGAAAGTTTTGATTTTAATGGTAATTTTGATTGTCTGTTGAGTAGGTAATAAAGAATTTTAAATCGTTTGTTCAGTGTCTGTTTTTTTAATCGTGTGTGTGGATTCCAAGTTAGTCTTCTATCAAATGTAAGTCCTAAATAGTTAACTTTGTCGGATTGTGGAATAGGTTCATAGAAGTAAGGTTAAACGACACAAATCCGCACAAATCACAAATATATTCTAATGTTTTATACCCTCTGTTACAGGAATAAAATAACTAAAATATCAATGCAAGAAATAACTAATAAGAATTGAAATAACAAAAATTATTATAGAAAATGTTGTAGCAAAATTACAGTGAGATATTTTTTTGTCACTCAAAGCTTCTCTTAAATTAGTAAGTTGGTCGGACACGAAAGACAACAAGCAGATATTCATTGACATGGTGAAACACTGAGGACGGATGGATAACAGGATCTGTAATAACAGGCGATCGATGATTTCCACCTTCTCCAGCACAAAGAGTATATAAAAAAGGCCGAACTACCATTTAGCTTTATAAAGAGAACGACGTGAGAGACAACGATCAGACAGACTACGAAACATATCTTCAGACAATCGTTTACCATGATGATCGGAGACTATCAGTCTGTTCCGTAATAGAAGAATTCAACGTTCAAACAGACTTATACTGAAAATGGAAAAATGGCGAAAAGTGTAATAATCAAGATGATAGTAGACTTACCCTGCTACTCTGAAATTGACCATCGATCAGTTTTTATTTATAGATCACAAACGTAATTTTGATTTTACCGACGAGCGCAAAGAGAACAAGCATAAACTGATGATGGAAAAATACCGATTCTGACCGAAAATTCAAGGATAAGGAATGATGATTTGAAACAACAAATTTGATGAAAATTTTCTGAACTGGTTCTTTTTGGTATTATGAAAACTTTCTACTGGTGTTTGCTGTTTTCCAATATTTTTCACTTGTGCTCTGGTCGTTGCAGAAAGCAAAAATAAATTTGTTTTATGGATATTTAAAATCATTTGGCCAATCATTTATTATGTTGATAATTAATTTTCTAAACGAAATTTGCTGTGGTTTTTTAAGAAAGATCGTGATGGTCTTCAGCTTCCAGCTTTCTAATATGCGGACCAACCGTCGAACGGATATCCATATTTTCCCCCAACTTTCGAAATTAAAACTGTTTTTTATTCGATTGGTCAATCGTTATGCCGAGGTTTCACTCGCGGAAGGGCAGGAAAAACCGTTCTAAAATGTTGTTTGTACCAGGAATCCGAATCGTGTGCCCACCCCACCGGCGTGCCGAGCAATTTTAAACGGTTCGTGTGAAAGTTCAAGGATATATTCCCCGCCAATAAATTTAAAGGTTCAATTGTAACGAGATTGTTTTGTTGGTGGTGTGCGGACTGAGGTGGTCTCCGTCCGAGGGGTTGGGCCGGGTGAAATACTGGCCTTCTCTTATTGTTTCTCTCCGCCGCCCCCTGGAACAAGTTTCCACGTAAATTCTCCGGTCCCTCCTGCTCTTTCCAGGGACCCGTTCCGCTGCCAATACCGGGAACTCTCTTTCACCTTCGCCCGTTCTGGTTTAATTCATCTCGCTAACGTTTTATTTATCTAAGGATAACTAGTAAATAAGAGCCTCGGAGTTCAAAAACCCGCCCCATAACTCACACCTTTTCCATTTAGCCAGGAATTTATCACCAACTCTCAGCCAATAAATTACGTTCGAGTTTAATATAATTCTCCCGTTTATGGCTATACTTAGGCTCTTTCTTTTTAGGTCAAGGTTCATTTCCTAGTCAACTCCCTGATTTTCCTCTCGGAAAATTTCCGGTTCATTTCTTTTTGCATCTCTATCGGCTCTTCTCAGACGTCCATCACTTCAATGAATTACCGTATGCTCAGGGTTTAATTATACTTAATGCGTGTAATTAAACACACTCTAGTCATCGAGTTTAGCAAAACGGAAGATGATACATTTCTACAAATCAGCGCAGGCGATAGTAAATAGAGATAGCAAATAACGTTGGTCAAAGGGATGAGATAAGGTGGTTTGGGACCTTCCCGGCTAGGATCTAGAAAAATATTTTACGCGGCTTATCTCAATGTAGATTTTTTTTTTGCCTCTCCCATATTTTCAACGACGGCAGGATGTGTGCGCCAACACTCACCACAATGTAATACTGTAAAATTGGCCTCTCTCTTGAAAGTGCTTTTTGAGATTCCATTATTGATATTGAATTCCTTTACGTCTTACGCTCTTACGTACTTTCTACTCTGATAGCAACATCAAATCAATAGACGCCTATTTAATAAAATAACAAATAAACTAAGCATAAAAGGCTAATAAAAACTTTAATAGTTCCATTTAAAAGTAGACAATGGATCAATTAGATGTATAAAATCTTCCATAAAACTGAGTCTTCGGAAATCCAAGGTTTTTAAAGTTGAAAGAGGCTTAAATCAAATCAATTTTTTTTGTAAACAAGATAAAAAAATATACAATAAAAGCAAGTGCCACGATCGGGATTCGAACCCAAGATCTTCAGCTAAATAAGCCGCTGCTCTACCACTTGAGATATCGTGACTTCGAACCACGCGGACACTAACCTCCCATCACAACCTACCTTTCGAATTTTCCCTCCTTTTTGCCAGTTTTCAAATATCGTGTAATCGGTGGATGGAAGTCACGATATTTTATCTCAACCAATACCTTACATAAAGATTAATTAATTAAAAGATTAGTTGATTTTTATTTAAAATTATTGTAAACCATTAACATGCTTTCTATGTTAGGAGATACCAATGCCGTTTACATAGAAGACAAATTGGAGTAGTACGGAAGTTAAAAAAATTTGAAACATTGTTATGCCATGTGGTAGCCGAAAAACGTACTTTTTTGCAAAATCAAAATAATTCAACATTTGACTTCTTTATAAAAAGACCATTAAAAAAAATACAATTTTCAACTTTTTCGAGAAATTTCTTTCTTTTTCTAGGTACCGTTTCACTTATTCCCGGGAGAAAATTGAAGGGGAGAAATATAATTCAAGTGCGCTCCTTCCTCCAGTGGAGTCATCGGCAGAAATAGCCAGTGATGCTGGACCCCTTGGAATAAAAGATTAGGAAGAGGTTGACATTGAAGAGGGTCGACCCCAAACTGTCTGATATGTCATTTAGCCCAAGCCCCCTAATCTTGTCTGGCCGGCCTTGCCATCCACACTTCTCCCCGGCAATAAATCATTACTCCTCGAAACAAATGGGGCCAAATGTTACGAAACGCGTTTCTCGGAGGACGAGTGTCCACGTTGTTAACAAAGGAAAATCACGATTAACCTTTGTTGGAATAACGTGGACGTTAAACAAATCATTTGACGTTATCATGAAAAAAAAACACTGAGACAAATCAGACATAATCGGGGCAAAGTCAAAGACCTATAGTAGTAAATTCGATGTTGAACTTAGGTCAGAATTAAAGAAGCTCATTATTAATAACTAAATTACAATATTGCCTAAAAATTAAACGGAACGCTTCAGAATAGGTTGGGAAAGATAAAAGGAGCGTTCTACAGTATATTTCCAAAGCTTAAAAACTGACAACTTTTACAGAATACCTCAGAATTAATAGAACTGCTATGGCATTCAGGCTTTAGATGAAAATTAAGAACTATAGAATAAGATTTTTATTTGGGCCCTTCGGACTCTCCACAAATTTTGGTATATTTGGTTATAGTTATAAGTTAAAAACTACATTTTGGTCATATATAATTCTTTTAGACTAAATAGTACATAAAACAATCATTATACATAAAATTGGTTCAAAATAAGTTAGTCGAATACGAGAGACATACATCCATTAAGTACGGCCTAATAATGAAGCCTCTGAAAAGAAAAATCTGTTATATTAGACGTTGGATGATCGTAGAATACCAAACGCTAGAACTACAGATAAAATTCAACCTTTATCAGACTGTAAAGAAAATACGAGAGACAACAAGCAGACATCTAAAATACACGCGAAATAACGGAACGTAGAAATGAAAAACCTTTCGTAATAGACAAACCAGGATGATCGTAGACTATGAAGCTACTTCAAAACATACCTATTCTAATGTTCTGGATAGTAGACCTAAACTAATTATCCTTTATGAGAATGTACAAAAAAGAAGAACACGAGAGACCACGAGCAGACGCTCACTAAAAATGGCGAAATAACGAAACCTTTCATAAAGGGCGTATTAATATGATCGTAGACTATCATGCTCCTTCAAACTCAACCTTAATCTGACTACATAATAAGGATGTACGCAGGAGACAACCAACAAACTCCGCAGATGTTGAAACTGTCATTAATTTTCATAATCTTTTGAAAAGGAATACGGAGGGGCAACAAGCAGGACTCTTTGGAAAATAGGTAAAACCCGAAAGACTATCCGATGATGAACCCAGGTGATGACCCCGCAGTCCTCAACAACAAGGCAAAGTAAGGTAAAAAAAAGAAAATGTGAGGATTTTAGAAAATGTTATCGTCACAATTTATGCTCTTACCGATGGGTTTTAAACTAATGTATATTTCAATTAATTAATCAATTAATAAGTATATTCAATTAATATGTGAGGTATTGATTGAGATAAAAAAGTCAGTGTCACGAGCGGGATTCGAACCCACGACCTTAGGCTAAATTCTCCGCTGCTCTACCACTTGAACTATCGTGACTTCGATCCACTCGGACACTAACTTCCAACCTCAACCCAACCTTTCGAATTTTCCCTCCTTTTTGCCTTTTTTCAAAACGGGTGAGATGAGAAGTTAGTGTCCGAGTGGATCGAAGTCACGATAGCTCAAGTGGTAGAGCATTGGTCGTGGGTTCATATCCCGCTCGTGACACTGACTTTTTTATTTCAACCGAAACTTTAATTAAAGATTAATTAATAGAAAAGAATTTGTATTCAATCGGACCACGAACCCTAATAGCTGTAATGAGCAAAATGAAGTATACTTCACTAAACCTCTCCGTGGCCATTACATTTGTTGCCGAGAAGCAAATAGATTACACGACATTTGAAAAATGCCAAAAAGGCGGGAAAATTCAAAAGGTGGGATTGCGAAGGCAAGTTAGTGTCCGAGTGGATTCAAGTCACGAACGCCCAAGTGGTAGAGCAGCGGCGTATTTAGCCGAAGGTCGTGGTTCGAATCCCGCTCATCCCACTGACTTTTTTATCTCAACCAATACCTCACACATAAAGATTAATTAATTGAAAGATGTTATTTGGTCAATCGGACCACGAAATCTACTAAATTTTAGAAAATGTTATCATCACAATTTATGCTCCTACCTGGTTATAAACTAATGTATATTTTTGGATCAAATATTATTATTTTATATTTAATTGGAAAAAATGTAAAATGTAGAATGTTGTTGGGTTTAAAATAGTTAAATTATTTTCTATTTGATATCTGCTAGTCCGCAGGGAGAAGCGTTAAGATGTAAAGTTGGCCGCCTGATTGGTTTGTCGAACAGAACGTGAAGGAACGTAGGGTTGTTTTTTTTTTTTTTTTTCAATTTTCTTATCCCAAAGTTTGTTCCAATAGTTGGTTTATCTGAAAGTTGAATGAATTCCCGTATGGGCTGGAGAGGAGGGAAAAGGTTAACGCCGGGTCGAACCGGAGGAAGGTAGATGCGGCGCATTCGCCCTTTCCTTTTTCCGACATTCTCTCGTGCCGCGGTGGAATTAAGGGTTCCTGTTTGTAGATCTAGTTCTTCACTTTAACTCTTTTTCTTTCCCTCTTTTACTATCTGTTCCGTGACTACGAAGTTAACTTCCCTCCGAAGGACTCTATTTTGGTTGCACATGTGAGGCCGGGCGGTGCCAGGAGCGGCCCCTATCAATTTGACAATTGTGTTTTTCAATACGGGCACGCCCACGCTGACGATATCACGCTTTTTACGTCCCTGTACGTAAATGGATTGATTTTCACCCGAACCGACTCCCGTGGAACAAGGGCACGTCTCGGGGGTTTTGACGTTGAAGAATTGCAATTACAGGAGCCTCGTTCAAAATATGCCCACGAGCGATAAACAATAATCAGAATTAAAACGAATTAACACTTTTAATCAGGTAAAACCGTTAGATGATGAACTACGACAAAAACCCAATTTATTGGCAAAACCAATAAACCGGGGCCGTCGGTGGCCGCAACGGTTTAGGCGACAAGGCGCTCATCATTGTAAGGACCACGGGTTCGAATCCAGCGGCCTAGCATTCGAACCCGACATACTTACAAATGGATTTTTTTCAAAATCACCAGCACCCCGAGGGTAAACTAGTCAATAAAATAATAGTCACCAGTATTATTCCAAATTACAAATGAACGGATCAAGCCAAACCATCCCTATTTATCGAATAAGCAGTTCTTCGGTACTAAGTGGTCGTAAATAATTTAATTAATTTTTTTAAGCAAAATTTATTTTTCTCACTTTATCTATTCATTACCAGTTCTCACTGGTTTTGCCTTTCTGCCTTTTAATAAGTTCAAGCCGATCGATTATCATATCTGACTCGTTTGTTTATGTAAAAATCGTCAGATCTTCAAAAATCTGCATTTTATCTCTAGTTTTGAACCGTGTTTTAGAACATCTTTTTAAAATTATGATGCGAAAAATTTCCATTACGTTAGTTTAAATCATTTTAAAAATTAAAATATTCAAAAATACATTAAGGTTGTAGTTTTTGTTAAAATAAACACTTTAATGAACTTTCAATTAATTAACCTTTATGTAAGGCATTGGTTGAGATAAAAAAGTCAGTATCACGAGCGGGATTCGAACCCACGACTTTTGGGTAAATACTCGCTGCTCTACCACTTGAGCTATCGTGACTTCCACTCGGACACTAACTTCCCATCTCAACCCAACCTTTCGAATTTTTCCTCCTTTTTGCCATTTTTCTATTAATTGAATTGAAAGATGTTATTTGGTCAATCGGACCACAAAAACTAGTGACTTTAATGAACGTTGCAACAACACAGAATTACAGACAACAAATAAAACAACTTTACAAAAAATTTGTGACAAAGCTGGTTCTATGTGCTGATAGTAAATTTAAGAATAATTTAATAGTCTGAGATAGTTCCGAGCAGTCCGTCATGCTGGTTTTAGCAGGCAGATGCCATATTCACAGGACCAATATGAGAAGTCTATTTTTCTGATTTTTGAAAATATTTTTTATCTGATTGCCGGACAATACATGGAACTAACAAATTCAAACATACAACTCTGAATTAGCACTAAGTTAATAATAATTAGTACAAAACAAAATATATAAATATAAAATTACGCGGGTATCGTGTATACCTTTGGAGATATTAAACAAAAAAATGTATTATCTTCAAAATAATATTTCAATTTTGAAGCCACCAGGTAAGGTAATGACGATTTGTAGAAACTTACTAACCATCTGAGACTTTAGAACATCCTCATTTTAAGCCAAATTGTGGAATGACAAACATAATCAGGAAGAATACGCGAACAAAAATCTTGAAAAACCAAAGAAAAAGTAAGTTAAACTTTAAATAGTTTATACTAATAACACATCATTACTGACAGATGCCATTTTATTCATCTATTTACCTTTGAAAACCGGCCTCTAAAAATTCAGGTTTAAATTTGTAACGAATTAGTAATAAAACTGAGAACAAAACAAACTAAAATTACACTCTCCAAAACCGTTAGTTCAGCAAATTACGAAGGGTTTCGATGTATATTTGAATTGTACATTAGATTCTAATTGTACATTAGAAACGTTTTTATATTGTAGGCAAAATAAACAATACTACTTAAAGATATATCCATAAATCGACCAGATGTCGAAACGAAGATTATAAAATAATTTCTAAGAGTATAAGACTTAAACCGTACTAATTCTCCCATAATTAATCGTATCACAGTCCAAATCATGATTTCAAAGTGGATTACGAAGAATACGCTAACGAAATATATTGAAAAAAAGTCCTAAGTTCATTGTGAATTTGAAAAACAGTAAATTTGAGCATTAATGGATCGATCAGATTACCAATTGAAATGTGTCGATTTTGAAAACTGATAACGACAATATTCACTTTTCTTAAGTAATAAGCCAATAAAGTTTTATTGGTTATACGAAACAGCACATAGTACTTAAAACTTCAGAACCTATTACTTTGACCACCACAATCTGATTTGTAGAGTGAGATGCCCCTAGTTCTCCAACAGATATCCTAAGCCCATTTCGACCTTGAAACTTACGGGAATTACTTCGCAGCACTTCTCCGAACATTTTGAATCTACATTAAAGGTATTGTGTGTTGTAATTTTTACGAATTTTGTCTTTTCATTTTGAACTACAGTGAATCTTTGGGATTTATTTATTTTTTTAATATTTTTCTTTTACGAGGGTTCGCAACAGCGGAGGTTATATCAACCCTCGGGTGCCGGTGTTTTTGAAAAAAAAGCCAATTTGTAAGTATATGGGGTTCGAATGCAGGGCCGCTGAATTCGAAACCGGGACCTTTACCTTACAGTGATTAACGCCGGGTCAATTCTAAACCGTTGCGGCCAACGACGCCATGGGGATTTATTGGTTTGAAAGATAATAAGACGAATATGTCAGACTTATGCTCTAGGAATCTTTTAAACACAAATATAAACGTTTTTACTAAAGAATATAAATGATAAACTATGGTAAATTTGTAAAACCTATTATCTTAAACTGACCGAAAGTAAATGATTCAAACTTAGTAAGTAAGTATAGGTTTAGTACGATGTAAAACGTTGGTTGTATATCAAACCTTCTAGAAAAGTTTGTAGGAAGTAGTAATTGAATTCATATAAGAGAACGTCTTGGAATTCGGATTTTTTTTTAAGGGATCACTTTCTAAGACGAGGAGGCCATTGTTAGAAATCCGCAGGGCTAACTTAATTTTGTCTGGGGGCCGACGCCTTTAATATTAATATATGCTGCCATTAATCTTCCTTTCAATAACAATGTGATGTTATTATTGTTGCTTGCCGCCGAGGAATTGAAGGTGCCATAAATCTGGAAAAAGCATAAAGGAGGGAAGAAATGCCGTCCCAAACAGCATGAATCATCCAATGTTTTTCCTTGAGATGATATCTCCTAGCCAGCAAACCCTTAGCACAAAAAAAGCCCATCGTTTTCCTTATGGATTTTTAACCCCCTGGACTCGAGGGATTCTACCATATGCCCTTTCTTATCCCATACCTATTGGATTATTTGTTTCTATTTACAACTAGTCGGTGATAGCTTGTAATATGTAACTTCACACCTTCGTCCTGTGTTCTTTTTTTCCTGCTTTACAACGTTGCCTCTCTACAAGGCATTGTATAAGTTTAATAGTGAGTTTTCTTTCAAGGTGAAAGCGGGATCATGAGCCTAGAAACTTGGCCGTTTCTAATTATTTCAGTCGTCATATCCTCCCTGTTTTGATTAGACAGACGTATTTCCGCTTTTTGGATATCAGTGAATGTCTGTTAATTGATCACGCCATGTTTGAGGGCATTTTTGGCTTTTCATATTCAAGAATGGTGACCCGAATAAACAAAAAATCAACAAAAACAAAAAACATAGCGAGCATAAACATACAATTTATATTCATTAGATTTCGTGGTCCGATTGACCACATAACATAAATTAATTAATCTTTATCTAAGGTATTGGTTGAGATAAAAAAGCCAGCGTCACGAGTAAGATTCGAACCCAGGATTGGATCGAAGTCACCATAGCTCAAGTGGTAGAGCAGCGGCGTATTTAGACGAAGGTCGTGGGTTCAAATCCCGCTTGTGACACTGACTTTTTTATCTCAACCAAAATCTTAGAAAAAGAATAATTAATAAAATTTAAAGTGATGTTGGGTTTGGTCTGCGAGTCAGGGAAGTCATGCTGGACCGGGGCTGGGTCATTTACTGTGTTCGTCTTCACGCGCAGGGTATGTTGAACTATTCAGCAGTTCCTCACTGAAGATGGCGCAATTCCGATACGCGTTTCAAACCCAATAAGAAGACCAGAACCGGCCCAGCATAAAATTTATAGTTTATACTCAGAAATATTCTGACCCAGCTAATTATTATAAAGTTTTTTAAAATTATATTGTGATGGGAGAGTGCTGAAAAAATTCAATTTTTCAAAAACTTACATGGCTAAAATAAACTCTTTTTCTTTATTTAATAAAAGATGGAAAATGTCTTATCATAATTTATACAGACTGTACGTAGTAAGGTGTATGATTTATTTTTTAAATTTAATTTAAAGCCTGATCAAAGTTAAAACATTCAATCAAAGCTGGGATCCCGGCCCCTTTGCCCTTTCACAGTAACAGTCCCCAGTTTCACTCGGCAATTAATGAGCTCGTGTAATTAACGGAAGTAATTAAGAGTTGGGTCTAGGTCTTATCTTAATACCAGGCGGTAAGGAGCCGTGTATAAATCCACTAACACCGCCCCACTCTTCTTTTGTGTATCCACCGGCACAATTATGGCCATTTAACACCTAACCGATTAAACACAACGACAAACATAATTTTAATTTAACTTGCAGTAACACACGCACGGTCTGGTAAATATGTAAATGAGTCTGGTTCTCGATGATTTTCCTTATCGTAACTTTTCGCCGACTCGCACCCCCTTAAAACCGCCTTTTGAGAGGGAGGGGTTGTTTGATGAGATTAACATTGAAAATGATCTGGAAAACACAAATGAAAATACGTTCAACCTTAGAGAAATGGCCTAACTAAGGGCTAATTTCATTACAGTTTACGTTTCAAGACCCAACATTAAAACTTCATTACAAAAATACGAACAACCTAACAATTGTAATCCTAAAAAAGAAAGGTTCTCAAACCAGACGTTACCTGGACAAGGGTTAAATTCTCACGAAATGTATTAAAATCAAGTGAAAATTATCAATCCCATACTAAATACAGTATCGAATGATTTTCTTAAAAGATATACATTCAAAAAAGAAATAAAGACAGGATAGATGTATCGAGATAGCAACCATGGGCGAAAAAAAGAGAGCTCTTTGCAAGAGATTAATGACATGATTCTCCACTTTATAAATTGTATACTGGGCAATGGAAGGAGTCGAAAAAAATCGGTATACGAAAATAAATCCAATTACGACACTAGAGTACAATTTGATATCTACAAAAAATATAAACTTAGAATAATTAAACAAATTTGAAAACAATCTTTAATAGATCTACTTGATGCTTTAATAATGACGTATTTTTAGGACACAGGAATGAGTGTGACCAGACATTTATGTTTGTGGTGATGTATATATATGTATTGTATGTTTTGTTTTTATTCTGTATTTGACAACCTGAGGTACAAACGAGAGACTAGCATTCTAGAATATCAACGTAGTATATATCTGAAATCAGAGAGTCAGTAACCAGATCGAGATGCTCAAATGGCTGCAGTTTAAAACAAAATATGCGCGAAAGAAAAGAAAAAGATGGAAAACACATAGAGGGCCGGCGATGACCTCAGCTGTTTGTTGGCCCATAAACTTCCCACTTATTATTATTTTAGGACACAATAAAATTAAGCTTTCCTACCAAGAAACATTTCCGAACCGTTTTTTCCATAGTAGAATTAATTTGATGTCAGCCATGCTAATAGTGTTAAGTGTATAAAAACGGAGGAGATTGTAATAAAATTTGCAATTTCGGAACTACTGTCCAAAATAGTAACTTGGTCTAGTGCCAGTCACTCACCCAGACAATCTGAGTCCTGATGACCATTGAGCAAGTTATATCAAAACCAAGAAACATGGACACCAAGACGGTACGGACCTCTGATCTGATAGTACTCGACACAGCTTTGATTAGGATCGGTAAACAAGGGTGTGGCAAGTTTGCTATTTTCCGTGTAAAGGTGGCTCCAGACATGTGCTATTCGTCGAATGCCGATTGCTAACGAACATTTACAAAGTCTCGAGATGTTCGTCTTGGCATTCGCCAATTAGCGTGCCTATGTGTACACACATGCGGGGTTCAACCAGCCATTTGTGCGGAAACAGCGAATTCGTTGCCAAGTGCTGTGCGAGACCTCAACGTTCTACCAATCATGATGGACAACAGAAAAACTTTCATTGCTGCAGCTGCGGTTACTGTTTTATGTAGTGGCTCAAACTCAGTCAGACATCAGTCACAGATTACTGTTGCCCCATTTTACTTTCGATCCGCATCCACCCATCGAAAACTTCGTTCCGATTTTTGTGATTCGGAAGAGAAGCGTTCCCACTTATTGGTTAAGCACGGTACAGAACGAGGAGCTTCAAGACTTATGTCGGTCCAATCCATTTCTAACCAATAGAAACAACGTTATGATGTTCTTTCATTAATACATCTGTACTAGTTAGGAATCGTTTATTACTGAAAAATAAATATCAGTGTTGATTGACGATTACAGGTTACAATCCGAACAGTACATTTGCCTCTCCCATGCCCGAATGTGTAGATGCTATGAGTTCGGCTATTTCTCAAATATTTGGGCACTTTGAAGCAGACAAGTATACCTACAATTAGCCGAGCAAGGCGAGCACCGAATATTGTTGCTCGGCTAATAACCACTAGTCGGGATTAGGTGAACCTTTGCTCGACATTCGTCGAATTCCGCTGTCTAACGAAAAACAATACAGCACATTTGCTCGACCTAAGGGACTTTTTAATCAAAGGGCATGTGGGCTATTTAGCAACTAATAGTACTGGACACAAACAAAGGCTGAGGCCTGTTAGCAAGGGGACAAGTGTGTTATTTTACATGTGTTGCATTCTAGTACGATCTAATACGGCCTTATAACCTTGCTATTTTAGATCTAACAATGCTGGATACAAGCTTTGTCCATTAAAGGTTAATCGGAATGCAACTGTGCTATTTCTAACTTGATAATACTTTACTCTAGCAAAATATTGTTTCCGTTACGCGTTGTACAGGTGTGCTATTTCCGAACTATTAATACTCGAGAACAGCTCATAGTCTGATAAAATCATCTATGGGTTGTGTAAGATGGTTATTTCGGAATTAATACTATTCGACACTAGCAAATTCTATAGTCTGTTAACTGTTGTGCACGTATGCTATTTCGCAACTAATACTATTCGATTCTAGCCAAATCCGGCGTCTGTTAAGTGTGCAAGGTGTACTATATCACACCTAATTGTACACGACTCTAGCAAATTCCAAAATCTATTAACATTTGTGTAAGTGTACTATTTAACAACTAATAATACTCGACTCGTGTAAGTGTGCTATTTCGCAACTAACAATACTCGACTCTAACAAAGTTTGCATATTGCTAATTGGTGTTTGTAAATGTGCTATTTCGCAACTACCTGTACTCGTCACTAGCCAAGTTCGGAACTGGAGTGGAAGATAGTACACTTTACAACTAATAATACTCAACTATAGCAAATTCCATAATCTGTTAATTTGTGTGTAAGTGTGCTATATCACAACTAATAATACTCGACTCTAACAAATATTAGGTTAACAGGTGTGTAAGTGTGCTATTTCGCAATTAACCAAAATCGACTCTAACAAAATTTGGATTCTGCTAATTGGTGTTTGTAAGTGTGCTATTTCGCAACTACCTGTACTCGTCACTAGCCAAGTTCGGCATAGGTTAACTGGAGTGGAAGATAGTACACTTTACAACTAATAATACTCAACTATAGCAAATTCCATAATCTGTTAATTTGTGTGTAAGTGTGCTATATCACAACTAGTAATACTCGACTCTAACAAACATTCCCTTAACAGGTGTGTAAGTTGTGCTATTTCGCAACTAATAATACCCAACTATAGCAAATTCCAATTTGTTAATTTGTGTGCAAGTGTACAAGAACACACTAATAATACTCGACTCTAACAAACTTCCGTTAACAGGTGTGTAAGTGTGCTATTTCGCAAATAATAATACCCAACTATAGCAAATTCCATAATCTGTTAATTTGTGTTTATGTGTGCTATTTCGCAACTAACAATAGTCGACACTAGCCATGTCTGGTGTCTATTAACTTGTATGCAAGTCTGCTATTTCACAACTAATAATACTCGACTCTAAACAAAGGTTGGATATTGCTGATTGGTTTTGTAAGTGTGCTATTTCGGAACTAACAATAGTCGACAATAGCCAAGTCTGGCAACTATTAACTGGTGTGCAAGTCTGCTATTTCGCAACTAACAATACTCGACTCTAACAAAGTTTGCATATTGCTAATTGGTGTTTGTAAATGTGCTATTTTGCAACTAACTGTAGTCGTCACTAGCCAAGTCCGGCATCTGTTAACTGGTGTGGAAGTGTATTATTTCACAACTAATAATACCCAACTATAGCAAATTCCATAATCTGTTAATTTGTGTGCAAGTGTACTATTTCGCAACTAATAATACACGACTCTAACAAAGTTTGTATTCTGCTTACTGGTATGTAAGTATGTTATTTCACAACTTACAGTAGTACACTGCTAGAACACTGGCAAATTCCTCAAACTGTTGATGTGCTATTTATCAACTCCTTTATCAATTAGACTTTAGTGGACTTATCACTAGTCAGTTATAATGATTCTTAAAAAAAATTTAACGTATGAAAGAGCGAGAAATTGATGTTCAAACGATTTTTAAAGTAAGAGATACTTCATTTTTTTCAAACGATTTCCAGGAAGGAAGATTAAAGCGAATATCATTTCTATTCTGACCCTTTAAACATTAAAAATATCAAATATTCGTTGCTGAAAAAGGGAAAACAACACATTCATTCGATTGTGAATAATCTCAATGAACACGTTAAAACAATTAACAGATAAAAAATATCATAAAGTAATTCATTTACATTCTTATTATATTAATGAGGCACTAAGAAACCCCAGGGCTCCTTCCATCCAGCATATCTGCATTTAAAACGGTTGGGAATAGGCCATAAGCGTGCTTCTATATATATATATATATATATATATATATATGGGAAAACTAGATTGTGTCGGATGGCTCATTAAGGATAAGCCACTTTCGGTCAAGCTTTCCAGTGGAATTCCATTAGATATCCCATTGAAGGTTGAAGAACGATCAAATTTATAAATTAAATCGATGGACGTCGGAAAAATGAATCGCAATCGAGGGATAAACGGACAATATAAGCCATTGGGATGACAATGATGTCGAGCCCATTTCAGAGCCGGTGTCTATTGTTTGTTCTCCTTTCCATGGCAGATTATAGCGGGTCAGGGTGCTCGGTGAAAACATATTAATCATCACTTCTTCCCTACCGCTTTCTCCGTGGCAACGGCCCTTCGCCGATCCAGTGTAACAGAATTTTTAGTCCACCCCTCCACCATCGTCAGAAGGACGAAGATAAATGAGCGCCCTTTGCGGACGAAGAAGACATAATTGTCTCGCTTTTGTCACGGGAGGGATCGTTAAATAAACAATAAACGAGGCCGTGCAAATCCGCCAGCTGGGACACAAGCCTTGACCTTGTCGGCGAATGACTAAAGACAAGTTGAAATCATATAAAAAAACACTCAGAAGAAGAACTATAAAAATCCACTAAGTCAACAACAAAGTATAAGATAATGTTACATGGGAAACGTGACTTCTACATGTTTCTTGCTGTACACATCTGGTAAAAGCGGTAACAATTTACCGACAAACAATTGATTTTTTTTTAAATCCCATCTTATAATCTTGACTTGCATTTCTTTCTTCACCAACTTTCTGATTAATTTCTTTCAACTAATTAAGGTTTTTAGTTAAAAAAGTCAGTGTCACGAGCGGGATTCGAACCCACGACCTTCGGCTTTGAATTTATACCGAGAATCAAATAGATTACACGACATTGGAAAAATGGCATAAAGGAGGGAAAATTCAAAAGGTGGGGATGAGATGGGAAGTTGATGTCCCAGTGAATCAGTCACGATAGTTCAAGTGGTAGAGTAACGGCGTATCTAGCCGAAGGTCCGTGGGTTCGAATCCCGTTCGTGACACTGACTTTTTTATCTCAACTAAAAACCTTAATTAATTGCAAGATCTTAATTGCTCAAGCGGACCACAAAAACTAGTGAATTTCTGATTAAGCATAAAACTCTCAAAACACATCGATCAAGATGATTGATTTTTCCAAAGAAATACCGAAAAGATGCCTTATTTCAGTACCAACTGCTCAAAATCTATTTAGTCTATTTACAACTATTTTTTTGTTTATTTCCTGAGTATCCTAGAAATTTGTAGTTAGGTTGTAAAAAAGTGAATCGTAATTTTTGGCAACATCTTAAATTTGTGACTAAATTATAGATCTTTTCTATACAAAAAAACTTCCGCTACTTGGTTATTTTTTGTAAATAACAGTTCACTGCAATTGTTTATCTATCAGTGTTATATAAAAAGAAAAATGAATTGTTTCACTATGATGAAGCGTTTTGAAGAAATGCGTATCGAAAGGTGGAAAACTTTAAAGAGGAGAAGCGCTATTTTATGATCGAGGTTGGATTTTTCAAGTTGTCTCATAATTTATTTAAAAAAAAAAACACTTCAGACCGAAGATAAATAATAAGATATATAACGGGATGATGAAGGCAGATGCAGTGCAGCACTTGATTCGCAACTTTCAGGAAAAATTTTAAAAGCCTTAGTTTAACTTAAAAAAAACACTTTTTGGTCCGAAAAACGTTTCCAATATTTTAACAGAATCTACACGCAGATTGAAAATTAATTCCAAGCATATTTTATACAAGCATGACAGTGGTCTTGATTGATTTGATTAAAACGTAATTGCTTTTAGATGAAATAAAAGGATGATCTATAAAATGAATACAGATTAGATTAAATTAAAGATTTAGCACAAACCATATCTTACTATAACTGTCCTACCTTTCTAGGTTATTACATTCTGAGGACAACGCTAGGAAACTTAATCAGGATAGAATCTGGGAGAAATCCATACAGTTTTGTTTGTGTTTTTTCTTTCATTGACTGTAGATGTTTTTCGTAGGAATTTAGAATAAATTTGTTTTATTTTTAATTATTTGAATGGCTTCGGTCGGTTGTGGATTATGCAACGACAAAAAGGGTCGAACCTGATATTCAAAAAGCCTGCGCCACAGTAGAAACCCCTTTGACAGAGTTAATTCTAATAAAAAACGATTTATAGAAATTGAAGCAAAATTTTTTAAATAATTCTGTGATAGAACATGGCCTTTTTTCCCCCTCTAAATTGATTTAATTATTTAAGGCGCTTGAGACCGTTAACTGCAGTAATTGGCAAAAACTTGATTTTTGCTAAGGAATTTATCCGAATAAAACATTATTATAAATTATACAATTTTTATTTTTTTTTTTAAATTATAATTTATTAAGTTTTCCAGAAATTTGTCTAATAGGACAAAATCTTCAAGGTCCTGCTTGCTTTTCTTTTCCAAGCTCGTTTTTTTCATCAATGAGTTTTTTCATAAAATTTGAATTTTTTTTGGTTGTTTCACTGCTTAAACAGTTGGAATGGAATAAGTAAATCTAAGCTTTTTCACGCCATTCTAACCAGGTTTTTACCTAATTATTGAAAATTTCCAGAGTTAGGAAGAGTTTGTTAATTGTGAAGAAGATATCACTATTTGGGTTTATCTATTGATTTAATGCCAATCCAATTATTTTAGGTCGTTCTATATCTGTAGAAGGATCATCCTTTTCAAAAACATAATAAGATAAAGTCTTTAGATAAGAGTGTTTTCACTGCCTGCTTGTTACAATGTATGTGCTTGTATGTGCATAATATGTGTATCGTATAATTATGTGTATTTGTGAGCATATATGCGATGATAACAATCTTGCTTCTTACACTTTGTACCAATCTTACAATTTGTGTATGTTGCTTAGATACAGAAATAGAAAGAAATACTTTTAGATAGAAAAGTTACTACTTTTAGAAATTACTACTCATGGTTTGTTTTGTACTTTTGTCAATATTTTTCTAACAAAGCAGGTGTTCAGGCCTAAGTTTTGTTTTTTTCAGTCCCGCTAATAAACGACGTTTGTAGCATGGGCATATTTTATTTACACGTAAAATTTCATTTCTATAATTTTTAACTGTTTTAGATATTTTTCTTGGTTTTTTAATTATATTATTTAAGGGTTAGCTTAAGAACTTATATTTAATTATTCCATGCTTAAAAGACAAAATAGGCTCGTTTCCTTCTTAAATTGATTTTTTTAGGAAAAACCATTGTTAGTTTCGCAATTAAATTTATACTTATTACACTTTCCATTTTAAAACCCGAGTTAATTGATTTTAATCAAATTTCGAGACATTGTTTTTTAAAATTGATTTTCATTTTCCAATGAGCGCCGCAAAGGGACGGGGCTCGGAGCATAATAAAAAAAATAAACAATTTACCTATCAGGGCGGGAAGGGGCCAACATTTGGAACCAGGTGTATTATTCATTCGTCAAGAGAATTCCGGGGAAATTGCAATTCCGCTCCTCCCGCAAAGGCTGCTTTCCCATTTATGCAACCGTCCCTTGAAATTTCACGGAATAAACATCTTGTTCTAGTTTCCTTTTTTCCTCCTGTTTTTAGGGCCGTACAATGCAAATGCTTGCAAAATGTGGCAGTTCTAGAGTTTAAAAAAATTGGGAGAATTTAATTTTTTTGACGCGATCATCTGTACGAAATGGCGATTTCGTGACTGAGTTCGGTTGATGATGAGTTATCGATTTGCTGGTGAAAGCAAAGTATTAGGTGAGAGTGAAATAGTTTACATCCGACTACGATTCGAATAGTTGAATTCAAACCAACATTGTACGAATTATGTGGGATGAAATTCACCCCTGTTCTCTAAGCCAATGAATGAGAGGGTGATTGTGCGAGTGTGTGTGGTGTAAAAGGTTGAGATTCCAATCGAGGGGGGGCGTAGTTAGACATGCTGTTCTACCCTTAGGCATTCCACCCCCGCCCATACTAAGGTTAAGGTCAGTTTATATACATAAACGTCCCTGCGGATCTACAAGGGCTATTTTTCTCCGTTGAAGAAAAGGGGTGTAAAAATTTTACAACGGCAATTTTCCAGGGGGAGCGGCCGTTTGAATCGTAGCGGCATGATTTTATTCTTCCTTTGCTCAATCAGACGGAAAGTTATTAAAATATTCCGTGTCAATTCCGGGACCGTAAGCGATTTATCACGACCGCTTTGCCTTGTAGTTTATCGCTTGAGAAAAATCGCATTAAACCCTGTTTTGTTCATTTGATGTTTGTTATAACACAGTCAACGTTACTGCAGAACAAAGAAGCTTTTTATAAGCCAAAAGATAATCCTAATACTTAATAAACGTACTTTCAATATAACAAAACTTGAAACTCGGCATACCCGAAATCATCAACATTATTCACTCACAAGGGATGAGAAAAAGGGGAAAAATGCGTTTCTTGATGGTATTCCTTGGTAGAAGCAAGTGATCGAAGTCGAGTAAACAAGCCGTTTCAAAGGAAAATAAAACTTCTTCTGCCTCTAAAAATCAACTCGGATCTTTCAACCCGTTCAGAAGGTTCTTTAAAATATGAAAACTCTTTATGGAAACGTATCACTTTCCATCTCTCTTCTTTAGCGAAGTAGCTAAAGTAACAGGAAAGAATGTTTACTTTAGACACCAATAACAATATAAAACATTCGAGTTCGCATGAAGGAAAATTGTACATTAAGAAAACCTTTCCGGTAATTATTGTTACTGACATGCTAATATGCGCAACATTAATAAGTCAAGAATATTTCAGGAAAGAGAATGTTCAACAAACATTTTCAAAATTGAATGTTTATACTAACAGGAAATAATGAGGGATGTATCTTAATATCAAAAAGAACGTATATTGTAAAGAGAAATATTCCGCTGTTACGTACAAAAAAAAGTAAAAGTTCTTCTTTTGTAGGGTTCCATTTATAAAGATATCAATAATGATTTAAATTAGAAATATGATTTAATTTTAACAGGAAATAATACTTTTGGTACAATGTACAAAAAATTTATAATATTGTAAATAATTTTTTGAATTTTATAGTTAGAAAGGTCGTACAAGCAAGGGAGATAAATGGATTAATGCGTGTGAAACAATAGCTGGGGCTGGAAAGGTCAGTGTCAAAATAGAAAAAAAAAATCCTGATGAAAGACAGGAAGTAGGGAGAGGTACTTAGCTAAGTCCATTGCACACGGAAACAAGTCCCCGGTTGAAAAAGGCGTCGTAGAGCGGCGTGTTTCACGGCTGAACGTGAAATGAAGTGGGCGGCCTATTTACCCGGCCTGGAATGTCAATCGCTCATTGTGATTCCGCACCGACTTTTCACCGGTGACGATTTTCCAGCCGGTAAAACGGCTAATTCGACGGTTTTCTTTATCGTCTACAAACTCTACACAGGCCCGCAATGGGACGGCATGCCTAGGGAAAATAAAAACTAAACTAGTCTACCTCCGAAGCAAATCCGAAAAACCATTCATTTTTATCCAAAAATTTATTTCAAAAAACCATGCTGTTTTAAATGTTTCAGCTAATCAAAAATTCCATTTCAATGAGCAGCTATTTCTCTTTGTTTCAGAATTGCAAATTACACAAAAACTATTATTTAAATCTATTATCAGTTCCAGCTAAGAATTATCGAAAAAATTAAAACTCACCATCTTAGATATATCCGATTTTTTATAAATTGTCTCCTACTAGCGGCCTAGTCGGTTCTTCAGAACCGATGTGGGGGAGAGAAAATATTAAGAGCGATTAGAACAAGTCGACAGATTGGGCGTAAAAATGTCTAATAAATATCACAAAAGGCAAGGGTTTCTCGGGATCTCGGGCGATGATGAAATCGTGGGAATCGGGTACTGCTCGGGTTTGGGTTTGGGGTTTGAGAGGGAAACTAGATCCGCGGAAGCTACACGTCACGACGTACAGCTCGTAGGAATCACCTTATGAAAAGCAGAATTGAAAAATTGCTTACCATGTTTGGGTAGTTGCAGGTGAGAGGGTATACTGGATAGTGGTGAGCAGGCGGTGGGTGGCTTGCGTGTGGTGCCGGGGGCAGATACAGGGTGGCACGGCGAGGCAGAGCGCATGTCCCGCCCCCACCAGCCCTCCGCCGCCCCCACACTCACGCAAAACACTCTTATGATTAAAGATTTCCAACCCCCACACATGCACGCGTCGAGCGAGAGACGCGCATACCGGGCCCGTTTGGCGAACATCGGACGCGATTTATAATTAATCGCCCTCGGATAAAAATCCTAATCGCTCCGGGCTCGGAGCGTTGTCGGGTTCGGGATTAGAGGGGCCGATCGTGGGCGGCGAGCGGGGGTGGAGGATCCCAGGCTGGTACCGCTCTCCCCAAGGACTCTCACCCCTCCAAACCCGACCGCCGGCCCGGGCCCCCGACAAATTGTACAAGGACCACAATATACACAACATAACTGCCTATATTAAATACTGATAACGGAATGTTAGCCCATTATTTATTGAAGTTCCGTGGGAATCCGCTTTGTCACATCTACCACGTATGCACACTTATTTTCTAAGAATACGGAATAATACACTTTTCGAAATTGACCTCCTCTTTTATCTACGTCTCCTACGATTTATTATTTTTTATACGGTGTATAAACAAATTTTAATAAAATGACTTTCCCCCGTCAAATTGACGAAGCCCTCCGCTGGAAAATATTTGTCGAACAAATAACGAAAAAATAAATAAAATAATCCATGTGGAAACTGGCTTTACGACATGTCCAAAGTATGACTGGCCAGTTTTTCAAAGGATACGAAATTATAAACATTCTGGAATTGACGACCTGTATAATTAAACAAACATATATTTAGTCATGCATAAATTCCTCCATCATTTTTAAAATACTACGAAATGTAGTCAAATCATTTTTAGCCAACCTTGTCTGTCTATGGTTTATTTTATCATAAAAATATAAACACTTATATTAAGTTATAAAGCTCAATCAAACGAAAAAATCGCTGTTTACCAACATAAGTGATCGTTTTCCAGCATTGCCCGCGGCTGCTTGCCAGGAAATAAAAAGGCTAGAAATACATTCCAAGAAGAAAGCTGTATTCTCTGACAGTCAGACACTAAAGACCTTAGCCTCATGCGAGTTGCAAAGAATGTTCGGAACTGCATGGACGCTCTGACAGAAATCAGCGACACTAATAAACCCTGGCATGGGACCCTGGGCACTCGGGGCATAAAGGCATCGAAAAGCTCGATATGTTGACCAAAAAGGGAGCTATCATGGATTTTCTGATCCCTACGGTGACTTAGCATCCTGCCACAAAAGAGGATACATCTTAAAATCCATAATGAGTCCGAAACATGGTGGGACAATACCACAGGAATGAGGCACACGAAGAGATTCATAGAAGGGCCGAAAAAATCCAAAGGAATTATTTACTGGAAGGCAACCGCAACCGAACCGGAAGTCTGATTGGACTCCTGACAATGCACTACCACTTCAGAAAGCCATGCACCGGATAGGAATACAGACAGAAGAAACCCTATGCAGATACTGCCAGGAAGAGGAGGAGACCGCGGAACACATTTTATATTTCTGAGGTCTATGTAAGTGTAGGTTCTTGCCACTGGGACTGGAAACGCCACAAGCAAGATCCTACACTAAGGAGCCGATGCCAAGGCTATGGTGGTTGATTAACAACCTGAAGTTGGCCAGTGAGTTATAAAAATCAGGGCAGCACAATAGATCTACTTAGGTCAAAGTACAGAAGGCCTTGTGGCCACCTATTTTATCCATATCTCGCGACTCCTGGTAGCCCTGTTTTTACTGATTTTATTGTCTCTACCGTAGTGGTTATTACAAATTAATTTCTTCTAGTGGCATGTTAGACTTCTGAACTGTTGTCACTAAAAATTAAAAAGTAGTGAAACAACCTGTAGAACTTTTTGAAGCCTGTTTGGAAAAGAACGTGAAGGTTCGCCCATACAGTAAACTTTCCGAACTAGTTTAATCCAATTTAAAGAATAAAAATACAGAAAACATGTTTTTCTTGTAGTTTGTTCTTTCTTAATTCCCTTCTCTGTCTGTCCTTGTATTGTTTGTCAGAATCGTTTTGATTTTTTATGGAAATGCATGTCTGCTTGTTGTCTCTCGGTTTCGTTACGTTGTAGAGACAAATAAAACTTGTGTTTCTTTGGAAAAGATTGAACTTAAATGAACAGTTAATGCCTGAGTAATATGATTCAGATAATCTCGGTTCTCCTCTTATGGATTTTTACTGTTTTCAGCGTATGTCTGTTGTTTCTGTATAATATAAAACTGCTTTACGTACTAATTTAATTTAGAAATAGCTCCAAAAATAAAATCACCTAAAACAAACGTGTTCAAGTTTTCAAGACGGTTGGCTGACATCCAAGGAAAAACGTATGGTAAATCAGCAAAGATAAACAGCCATGATGATCGTAATCAAGTTCAACCCTTCGCAACCTTGTGCGATAATCGTTTAATAATAAATGTTATACGAAGAAAAAATTTAGAATGGGCATTTTTCGTGATTTACCGTCTTTCATATGTACTTATGGTTGGTTTGTTGACTTTTTTAGATGCTGTGAACGAGGAGTAAACATAATTTCAAATATTCATATATGGAAATTTGCAAATGAAATTTTAGGGCGCATTGTATTAGCTTAAAATAATAGGTAAAATATAATTTTTAAAACGACTGCACTTGTGGAGAATTGTTCAAAAATGGAGGATTTTTTCCAGCCAAATATTGACATAAAGAAATAAAACTATACATGAAATTAATTACAAGTCAATTGTCTTTTTGTTTAATATTTCATTCAGGTTGTATTAATTAATATAATAATTAATTAAAGTTGTTTCCTGGCTTTGGGGGATAAGGATTGTTTCAAAATTCGATAAAAAAATTTTATATAGAAAGAAATTTTTTGTTAATATAGATACATGCCATTAAATATTCTTGCTGATGGTAGAATATATTAGATATAGTATTTAAATGCAATAAAACGATTTTATACAAAATGAACTGTTTCTGTTGTGTTTTGAAATATTTTACACTGTTGAAAAAAATTAAGAAATAAAACGTAGAAATATGATAAGAATAAAGGTATAAATAAACTAATAAAGGAAATAATATTATTCCTCATATATTTTATTTTAAAAAAGAAGTAATTTGCATTCATATGATAAGGTTATACAAACAAATCAAACATAATTGAAGATTTTTTTAAACTTTAAAAAATTCAAATAACATACAAATTACTTTAGAAAGACAGGCGGGGTAAGGTGATAAATACAAAACCAGCCAATTATGACAATCCGACCTTTAATTTTAAATTCAAATTGCATGCTAAAGCAGTGAGGCTACTTTTTACGTTTGCCGGCGAATTATGCATGCAGGATCCGGGGGGCCTTTTATCGTTTGTTTAAATTGTTATTCATTTCTAATTTAAAATTTTCATTGTTCCCGATCATTGTTCTCGGTTTGGTGTCGTGGGAATGAAGAATTTGCATCGTTAGCGGTGAATTCCTTTAAAACAAGCGCAGACAGATTATATTCGTATTATTTAACATACAACAAAAAAGAACGTCCTATTGGTTTAATTTGTTCATAAGTATGCAATTGTATAATAGTAGGCAATATGGCTAAAATATTTTAGAATATTAATGAAATCATAACTATTCCAACGCCTGGAAAACCACTTAGAAATGATAACGCGAAAGATCTCTCATAGAAAAAAAAAGTTTTAAATCAAAAGTACCAGGATTTAGAACAAAACGCACAATAAGTGATCCATATCAGAATTACTGATACAATAGAAAGAGAATTACAAGAAAAGGGCATCTAATCCACCGTGTTTCTGAACTATGTCAAGTTTTTGATAAAATCCGGCATGAATGTACAAACTTAAAAAACAATCCTCCCAACCTAGTGCTACAAATTCTTTAGTTCTACTAGAACTAGTCAGCGGGACTATTGCGAGTAGAGTAACAAGAAGAACAAGCCGAACTTTGAAACATGAGTATGTTCTTCATGGAACCGTCCTAAGTCCAGTCTTATTTGAATTATACCACTCACCTGTCACCAACACAAAAACACCAAGGATTGCGAATGAAATTGCATCTCTGGCAGTTGTAAGTAGAATTAAAACGGCAAAATATGAGCAGCAGAATTAACAGATAAAAAAATGGAAAATTAAAAGAAAGTCAATAAAAAACGAGAGAGAGAGAGTGGAACTGGGTTTTAAAATGAGAAAATAGTATGGACTTTTGGGAAGAACCACACATTTTTCAATCCAAAAATCCTGAATCGATCTTGCTCTATGAATACGATCATTGGGCTGGGCTAAAAAGTATAGCATATCTCCCTTAAAAAAAACTGTATTCTATTATGTATGTATTAAAAAACTTCGTTGATGTCCCTTGGTACATATGTAAGAGAGATATTCATCAGGGCATAAGGATACCGAACATATCTTTACTAAGTCATGCGATTTGCACAAAAGCATAAATCTCGCCTTCAAAGGCATAACACGAAAATAGCACTATGGAAAACTACTGAAGAGGACCACTCTAACGAACTCGAAGACTTTAATTTGAACATTATTAAACTAAAGGACACCGGTGAGTGAAACATAAATTTAACTAATTTTTTGTTTACATAATGTACAATAATCAACAAAAAAATTAATAGTTATAAAAATTATTTAATATAGTTTTAATAAAACATCTGCAAGAGCTTCATAGATTTTCGAGTCGTTTAGCCACCCTCTCGAATTTATGGGACTTTAGCTGACCATTGTGTAAATACATATGCTAGAAGGAAACGTTCTCCTTGAATCTCTCTGTTTGCTATTTGTCCAGCGCTGTTTCGACCGTGAGTAAGCCCCACGAGGCTAAATAATAACCAGGAGGGAAGTTTGTAGAGTAATTTTCCTTTAGGCTTTTCTTTCCGGCGCGAAAGCAACGGACGAAGATGATTTTTTGATGATTTGCCCATGATTTTTTTAAGGCTAGGAAAGTAGTAACATCAAGCAAAGGAACCAAGTTAGCATCCCTTCAGCAATAGAGGAAAAATGAATGCTGCACTTCATGGATTTTTTCTACGGTTTGAATAAATATTCACTTGTCCAAATAACCTCAGAATATTGAAATATAAAAGGAATTAATTAATAGCTAAATGTAGATGCTATCTCAACCACTTTGTTATCAAATATCTAATTTGTCTTACAAATAATACGAAAAAATCAGCTATAAATGCAAATTTTCTCCAAAGAAACTTGAACGTAGGGCCGGCTAATACAATACGGCTTTATTATTGTAAGGCAATTGTGTAATTTGCATTTGCATAAATTTACAATTTGATTTGCTAATTGTCTAAAACATAATTGCAACATATCCGGCGTCCGTATATTATATGGCAGTATCCTTTTACTGTCTATAAAAAAATTCAATTAAAAACTTGCCAAAAAGAATCCTTCCTGGTGATTAAAAGTGTACGAAAAGTATGAATAGAGTCGGAGCTCCGTCGTTGTGTCCGTTTGTGTAAATATTGAAATAGAGGTTTAAAGGGGAGGGAAAAATCCGCGATTCTGCATCGTACAGATCCGGGTTTTCGACGGTCGGAAAAGCGCTTCGTAAACGGAAAACTTCCACCGATAGCAAAAGAAACAAAGAACTCGTCAGATTTATCCTCAATTTTCCAATACTGCTAATTCATACGGACTCACACTCGTACATCAAAAGATGTGTTTATGAACTAAAATGTCTAAAAAAACATAATTGACTACTAAATAGTTATAGAAACAATTTACATTTCAAAAGAAACTACTTAAACTAACTCAGCTTAATTTATTTAAAACAAAATTGTCACAAAAAAAGCATGAATAATCAAAAACGTTTCGTTGTTAATTTTGCTATGGATAAAAAAGAGCTTTCAAATATTTATATTAGAGGTACTTAGTGTAGTAGTACTTAAAAATCCGTTGGAAAATTAAACGTTACACGTGTACTTTCCACTCATTAACTCAGTAACCAAACAAATAAAGTTACATTTTGTGGGTGGAGTTATTACTGAAGTAATCTGTGGAAAGGTATTTTGAAACTATATTTTAGCTATTAAGTTAAAGTATGCATGTACAAAATAATTTTACCTGACTTCTAATTGTGTTTCTTTTTCCTAATGAGTTAGTTAAAAATTGTGTTAATTTTTCCATATTATCCAACTTGTCGCAAATATCATGTATTACGTGACAAGTAGTATGAAACACTAGGAATTGGATTTTAAGGTACTGTAAATACCCTGGAGTATATACTTTTTATGGTCAAATTTTGGTGGAAAACTATTTAATTCAAGAGAGTGGCGAAATTCAAAAAGAGCTCAATCAATATCAGATCAAGCTCAGATCAAATATTTACCAAACATTTTCGTTTTTTGTTTCAATTTCAAAAATCATTTTTAGTTTAGCTTTATTTATTTATTAAATTCACTAATTTCGTGGTCCGCTTGACCAATTAATATATTACAATTAATTGAGGTTTTTAGCTGAGATAAAATTTTATAATAATATAAATATATAATATAATAATATTAGAATATAAATATATTACAATATATAATTATAATAAATAATTTTATTTATTTATAACACACTAATATTCGAACGTTTTTTAAACCAAAAAACCAACAATTCGTACTGTCTCATAAAATCCAATTTTTGTAACAAAACATAGACAAGCTGAGACCAACAATTTTGTTCTACCAGCTACCACTTCAGTATCCAAAATTCTTATTTTTTCGAGGACATTATCTGCATGAGTTGGGGCAGTATTGTTCTATGTTCTTTTTTGACGTAGTGAAGTCATTTCAGCTACAATAGTTTGTTACCTGGATTCTCCGCTCATCAAAGCATTTCTCACTCTATGCAATAATCCTACCAATTGCTGGTGCTACTCATCGTAGGGTTCTATCACCCAATTCCAACAGGATATAAACATCTAACATCCAATCCCATTTTCAAATCTATAAGTTCTGTAATTTCTACTCGAAACTTCTAACAACACCTTACAATACTGGAAACTTATTGTTAGTGTGAAAGTAAAATCAGAAAACATAGGAAAACCAATCTAAATAGAGTTACCTCTTCTCAAAAAGAACCTTCTTCAGTTTACGTCAAAATCTAACATCGGACAATGTGCGGCACCTACCATTGTACATCTACAAACTTTCACATTTCCATAGAAGATTAAAACGTGAAGAAGTTATGATACGATACAGAATCAGTGATAAAAAAAGGATAAAATATATAGCATCTACGTTTAACTTCCGACTTAACCATTCACACACCTAACCTGAACAAAACCTCTTTATAACTGCTTAGTGCACTTGTACGGACGGATATAAGAGTAGAAGTAAGTTCAGCCGAACATTTCAATATCTTACAATTAATTAAGGTTTTCAGTTGAGATAAAAAAGTCAATGGCACGAGCGGGATTCGAACCCACGATCTTCGGCTTGTGGCGCCATTGCTCTACCACTTGAGCTATCGTGACCTCGATCCACTCGGTCACGATCAGCCTCCAGCAGCGGGGTAATTAGCCAAGGGTCGTGGGTTCGAATCCCGCTCGTGACACTGACTTTTTGAGGACATTTCATTTGTCGCTGAGAATCAAATAAATTACACGACATTTGCAAAATGGCAAAAAGGAGGGAAAATTCGAAAGGTTGGGTTGAGATGGGAAGTTAGTGCCCGAGTAGATCGAAGTCAGGATAGAACAGTAGTAGAGTAGCAGCGTATCTAGTCGAAGGTCGTGGGTTCGAATAAAAAAAAAATCATATTTGTTGTGGTCTTTGCGAGTAATTTTTGAACTGATTATTTTTAATTTATTCGTAATAACGATAGAATCAACCGCATATAAGAAAGTTTATTTTTATTTATTTATTTATTTTTTTAATTTTTAATTTTTAATTTATTTATTTTTACGAGGGTTCGCAACAGCAGAGATTATATCAACCCTCGGGGTGCCGGTATTCTTGACAAAAAGCCCATTTGTAAAGATGTCGGGTTCGAATGGAGGGCCGCTGGATTCGAACCCGGGACGGTTTCCTTACGGTGATGAGCACCGTGTCAACGCCTAACCCGTTGCAGCCACCGACGCCACCAAGAAAGTTTATTATTTAGTTATTTTGTTACCCCACGACTAAAAATATATACCAAGTTATTCAACGATTCCGAGAACGAATTGCGTTATTATTTTGATGTAGTTTTCGAAGATTTTATCTACCCCAACTTAAATTTTCAACCTGGATTCTTTGATGCACATTCAATTTTGACGTCCACGTACAAGCCAATACCTTCAAAAGTGTTTGTCGGCCTGTTATTAATAATCTATGTCCAGATTCTGCCCTGGTTGGAATTGTTTTTTCCCACGGGGTCCGTCTCAGGGCCGCCCATTCTCCCAAACGCCGCGGGTCGAAAATTCCAATTTCAACCTGGCCCACCTGACTATTCTATAATTTTCACCTCGTGATTGATTGTGCAAGGAAACTGGGCCCCTTGTTCATAAATGTTATTGTCGGGTTCGCCTTGATTCCCTTGGCCGGTCGTTATGAACCAACTGCGATAGTCGATGTTTTGCGAATTGTTATTACAAAAATGCTAACCAATAAAATACCAAATAAAACTGTTTTCATATCAATTATGATACAAAGGGTTTGAAGAAACATTATTGTCACGAGCGGGACTCAAAAAGATAACTCACGGTAGCTCAAGTGGAGAGGACCAGGGGACAAAACCGAGGATCGAGTCCCACTCGTTGACACTAATTATTCCTCACAACCTTCTTTCCATAAAAATTAACAAATAACAATAAAAATGATAAAATCTGATAACTAATAAATATATTAATTATGGAAACGCTAAAATAAAATACGTTAATCAACGATGATACTTAATACGTTTATAGCAAGTTGGAACAGTTAACCGTTTAGAATAAAAGGGCAGAAAACATCTATCAGACTAAAAAATTCACAATATTTGAAATATTATATAACTCTTTTAAGGCGTCAGATTAAAATATATTCTCAAAAATGTAAAAAGAAAATTGATATTTTATTATGATTCTCGTGCAATCTAAACATCATTCTTCAAGGGAAAACTCATAAAAGAAGACAATAAAGAATAAATATAGGTCACAACAAAGTAAAAAGCTTCAACAAATAGTTTTTAATACAACAGCCTAAATGATTAGATTTAGATAATAATGAAAAAATGAGACTTTAATTTCCCGAAAGATGTGCTTAAATTATTTTTATGCGCGGTATTGTTGTTTGACGGTACTAATATAAAGTTTAGATTTTATCACCATCAAAACATAATTTCCTTTCGACAGATAGATACGTAAATAAATAGGTAGATCGACAAACAAAGAGATAGAAATCGTGAGAGTGGGTGTGAATAATTTAAGTCAAATCACGTATAATGTTGGAAAAAAAAGGAAAATAAATATGAGTTATTGTCATTGTATTTCAAAGTAAAAATATCCCAAATTTTATCTGTACAAATAACTCGATTTTCAAAAATACCGACAACAATTTTAAACGACCTTCCCTATGAACACAGATGTGAAACGCGATTATATCAATTTATAATCTTTTTATATCCTAATCCGTGATGATTCCGCAATTGGGCAAAACGCCAGCCGAATTCCCTCCCCTTCTATTTTTCCTCCTAAACAAACCGCGAGCTTTCGGTTTTTCGCATCGTTGCACCGGGCGAGATCCGTTTCAAGGCGATATCAACTTCTATATCCGTTCAATTAGGCCTCTATTGCATAAACCGTTCGAGGAAGCCGGCCAGGAGAATCAATATTGATCTCCTAGATTGCAACGGGCCTATTATTATCATTTCACATCCCGGTCGAAATGCAATCCGCTTACAATCAGCGAAACCATACGTATTTCAGTTACGCCAGGTTAATTTTAGGGCAAACAACTGACTTCTTTGTAACAGTCTCGTATGTATTTCAGGCTATCGTATTTTGCCTAAAACCTAACAAGCGTACAATTATAACTGTTTAAATGTGTGGTGTTTAGTGACTGTAGTCAATGATTATTCGGAGAACGTGAGATGCCGTCTGCTGTGACGCAGGTTTTAGAAAAACATTTTCTGTATCGTGTACGTTTCGATCTTTATTGAGATCATCCTCAGAGCTCAGTGTTTATTTTCTGTGTAGATGTGTCATTCTTGTCAGTCTTGGCACTCTCAACTCGACTCACAAGAATGACACATCTACACGGAAAACAAACCCTTTGAGCCCTGAAGATGATCTCAATAAAGATCGAAACGTTGGTGTGATAAAGGAAAATCTACGTCACACCAGACCGCATCTCACGATCTCCGAATAATAATTGTTTAAGTTCAAGAATAATCATAAATAATTAAAATAATTCATTCAGTAGCTTCTGTACCCGATTTTTTTTCCAGTCTATCCTTGCAATTGTGGTATTTCATGACTTTGGGCTTTTCTCCAGTTTCTGTTTGTTCCACTCGTGTTCATATCTGTTTATGAATTTGATGAAAATGTATTAGCAATAGTAGTTTATCTACCCGAAAGGTTTTGCCAGGTTTCTCCAGTAAATGCCTGTGAATGTTTGATTGTTGTCTCTCGTATGATTTTTTGTTACATGACCTTTCTAAGGAGATTTATGAGTAATATTTTCTTCGAATAGGCAATATAGGACTATCAGGATCATATAGTTGAATGCCTGTCTGTTGTCTAAGTGTTCAACTTTGTTATTTGATTTATGTACTGTTTTATATATATGCGGCTTTGTATATTTTATAATGTGCTAGTGAGTGCCAGCCAATTCGTGTCTCAACCACGTAACCTAAATATTTTAGTAGTTTTGACAGTTCAAAAAGTTTTATCAAATCGCTATATATAATAATGTGTGCTTGTTGCCATTCCGTTTGCTACATGGTTTGGTGAATTTATTAGGTCCTGTACGGAGCATTTTTTGTTCTACTAGCCAATTTAAAACAATTTCGAAATAGGTAGATTGTATGAAAATAACGTTCGGCTTTGGGGTTTTTTCTGACAGAAGGACTTTGGAATATAGTCATCTCAGCTGGATTTCTGCCTATTGACTCTCGTGTGTACCATTGTTACACGACATTTCTAAAAAGATTTATAAATGAGTAGTATTTTGTTCGAATAGGAAATATAGAATTAGTTGGATCATATAATCATCTCAGGTGAATGTCAGCCTGTTGACGGTTTTTTGGATTATGTATTGCTTTGTATATATAAGCCTGTGAACAAACAGGTAGCAGTTCAGGTATGTTTAGCTTAATTACAGATAACGCCCAAGGCTTGTCTTTGGGTGAACTTCGCTGGCTTTTCAAGACCAGAGGTGAACTTTTATATCTGAATGGTGCTACCTTTCGGACACTGGGAAATGAACGGTGTTATAACGGTATTATTCAGGAGTTGGGAAGGACATTGTTCATTTTTTGGCCGAATGCACCATTTTGCCAGAGTTCCGCCGTTTACGCTTGAATTATTCTGTAATTGCAAAAGACCAGCTTAATGTTCTATTTAGGTGTAAGTTTAGGAATTTAATTAAATATGCTCCACGGGCCTGGCACTACCGGCATGAATTAGTGGTGGAATTCAATTTCCAATGAATCTTTCTTTCTCTTTTGTCTTCATTGTTTTCTTTAATTTTTTCCCTTATTAAATAGTTCTTACATTTTCCTTTAGTTGAAAAAAGTACTATCACTTCTTTTTATTATCCCGCGACCTCTAGCAGACGGGTTTTCTTTTTCGGTGCAGTATAATTCTTTGTTTTTCTTATTTAATTGTGTTTATTTGATCTGTACTTCACAGAAATAAAGTATATTATTATTATTATAGGGCTGTGAATTTTGTTATAATATTATTAATATTATTATCATTTGATTCTGAACCATTTTTCAGTGGTTTCGACAGTCTTGTCATTCTTCATTTTATCAGTAATGAATGTATACTTGTTATCACTCCGTTGCTACATGGTTTGATGAATTATTGGGTTCTCTGTATGGAGCTATTTTAGTTTCTTCTACTAATCAATTTAAAATAATTTAGAAATAGGTAGATTGTATCCAAATAACTTGTTGTGATTTTATTTTTAATTTCTTTTTTATTCTGACAGAATATAGTCAGACAGAATATTGGTATATAGTCATCTATGTTGGATGTCTGTCTTTAGTCTCTCGTGTTCATACATGAAATACAGTCCGATAAAGATTAAACGCGATGTACGAAATCTAATAGTTGATCTGCCAAAAGGGTTTTTGCACGTCCTCATTTCCAGTGAATGTCTGCCTATTGACTTTCGATGAATACATGCTTCTTATGTGGTATTTGTAATGAGTCCTACATATTTTTGTTAAATATTAATCAACGTCAGAATTATTTGGATAATCTTGGAAAACCTTTGTTCCCTTTGCTAATTGGTTTATTTGTCATAAATTTATTGACATGTAGTCTCTCTGGTAGATGTTTGCCTGTATGATGTTGGTTCTTTTATTTCTAATAGTGTATTTAGGGTTAGCTGGATTGTCATCGAGGAACCAGTTAGATTTAGGTTAGTTGGTTTTGTCTGAGTAGGACAGATTGGGGCTTATCGGCTTCTCTATTCTCTAGGAATGAGACTTTGTATAAAAGGTGTTAAATAGGTACGATTAGCTTTATTGGCTCCGAACAACCCCGTTGTCTTATTTCATTGGGTTTTGTCGGAGAGATAAGGATTTTGTGTGTTCTAAATTATCTCCTGTGGATGTCTATCTGTATCTTTCGTTTTCACCCAGGCTATACAGTCGCGGCTGTACATAAACGTTCTATAGTCAATTTAGGATTAGTAAAATTGCCGCCAGACAACCTAATCATTTTATTTTGTTGGTCAGAATAGTTTTAGCACCACCGGTGGATATCTGCCTATTGTCTCTCGTTATGAAGTTGATAAAATGAGCACCTACGTATCATGTTGGATTTATGGTTCTAATCGTTTATTTAGAATTAGATATATTCTCAATTTTAGGATTAGTCGGATTGTCCCCAAACAAGCTTGTTTTCTTTTGTTAGTTGGTTTATTGTCATAAATGTAATTACTTATAGTCATCATTGTTAATTGTCAGTCTGTTGTCTTGTTTGTATCCATAATATAGCCTGAAAAATGTTGAGTCCTATAAATGATGTATTTGTTTCCAATTGTTTACGATTAGCTATGTTGTGTCCAATCAATCACACCATTTATTTTAGTTGGTTTTGACTGAATAGAAGGATTGTAGAATAACGCCCTTGTCTATATCTGGCTGTTCTAGTTTTCAATCAGGCTTTATAGTCTACGAATGAGGTGTATAAAATTAGGCTCTTTGACTTTTTTGTATGTTATAATGGTCTGTTGGTATGGTATGGTATGGTTATTAGGAAGCAGGGTTTGTATTCCCCAGGTACTGCAGCCTTCTGGCTTATTGTCCCTTCCTAGTTCCTTCTGTTAATAGACTCAATCCTTCTTCTTAGAAGTATCAGGTCATTGACTGTTGCTGCTCCAATTTGATTCCCCAAGTTTTTTCCGTACATTTGGTAAAACCTCCATTGAGCAGTTGCTTTGCATTTGAAGATGATACGAGTGGCTGTTTACTCATCCTCATTACATAATCTACAAATGGGATCATAGCCGCATATACCCATGTTGTGTAGATGCTTTCTCAGATGCCAGTGACCAGCATCACATTCCTCTGAGTTTGGCCCTCTCCAATTGCAGCAGTGTTTTTGCCAGTCTTGGTGAGGATTGCTTGATCATAAGTTTACTATGTCTAGCACCGCGAGAGTTTATCCACTTCTTTTGTTTTGCTTGGATATACCAAGAAGAGGTTCGGAGCCTATGTATGATCTTGCAGATCCTCCTCTGGCCAGACTGTCTGCTTTCTCGTTACCCAAAATTCCCCTGTGCCCTGGCACCCAAGATATCATCAGATTGTTGTGTTTCCCCAGGTTTTGGAGATTTTGGATGCATTCACTGACTAATTTTGATGTAATTCTTTTACATGCTAATGCTTTAATGGCAGCTTGGCTATCTGATCTTGTGAGGATTTTTTGTCAGTGTAACCTCTTTTAAGATTTTTCAGGGCACAAGCATCTAATGGTCAATTAAGATTACCTAGATTGTCTCGAATAACCTCCTTTACGCGTTATCTCTCGTTCATTCATGTTTGTTTATTTATTGGATTTTATATACGCAAATGTGTTTTTTCTTCTAGAAGCAGTTTAGAAATAGTTGGATTATTTCTGAAACAACACAGTTCACTTATTCAGCAATCTAATGAAGAATGTGTTCTGTGTTTGTCGCTGAGGTTTTCTGTTTGAGACGTATAGCTAAGCTTGTGTAGATACTGCCTTTAGTTACCATCCCAGTTCTAAAACGAACCAACCTCTACATATCGCGATAAGCTGAAAATGCGTCTAACTGATCAAACCAGTGAGAATACACGACCAAACTTCACCTTACCCACCCCCAAACACATACTGACAAATGTCTACTAGTACGCCTGGAGAATACAACTTTTTATTGCTGGACACATGTAGACACATTGCACAAAAACATGTTAAATTTACATTGTAAATTTGATTTTATGATTACGGTTGAAATACAAAGATATTTCCTTTTAACAGAGATGATTTTTATATTTTACTTCTATAATAATGCTAATCAAAACCTCCTCTTCCGTTTTGCCTCAGGGTGTTTATAAAAAGATCGTTTCTCGGCTGTTTTAAATCTGTTAGCAATTTATTTTTGCAATAAACCGATAAACGTAATTAAACCATTTTGAACGTTCAAAGAAAAGGTATTTCACATGTGCCGTAAGCTATAATCCAAAACAACATTTTTATCACGTTTTTTCCATTAATTATAAAATTCAGTTATTTATAAGTTCGAGGTGATTTTTAAGTTACTGTTTGAACATAAAGCACCTTTGCTCTATGAAATAGTATTATCTGATTAAGTCGAGAGAAACCTAGGGGTTGAATGGATTGGTATGTCTGCGGCTATGTAATGTAGAGGACGTGGCCCAGATTCCTTATAGCCCGCCAACCTCCGCACTGGAGAGTGAAGAGAATTCCATCTCTCGGAAATACCTGCCGTTGAGATGCGATTTTACCGTAAGGAAATTGCCGAAAGGGAGAACACCATTGAATAGCCGAGAATGTATAAGACCCAATTATATCATTGGTTGGTGATGTCCAGCAAGGCTTGACTTTGACTATTGTCTAAGGGGTGTAAAGGATGGATGTTGTGGTCATTCAATTCTCCCTCCACGAAACTCAACCCGTCTCTTTCTCTCTTGTTTCCGTTCTTCTACTGCCTATCAGACTCAAAACTAAACTATTAGGACTGTCTGGATCCTTTATTCATTGTCTCTCTCAATTACCTAATTGTTTTCTCTGCTATTCTTTCAAAATTGAATGAATTTACTGTTAGTATGTTTCGTTTTGTATTTCTTCCTTTCTCATCGTTCCCTATACTTTTTTTCTACTACTACTCTTCTTGCTATCTTTTGACTTGCTTTTAAAACACTTTTACTCTTTCACTATCAGAAACTCTCTCTAATAATCTCACGGATTATGTATCTTTTGTACAATGTAACGCGTCAGTTTTGTGTGTGGTTAGAATTGGCTTTAAAACAATTTAGGTATAAAAAAATTAACCCATCTTCTTTACTCAGGAAAAAACATCCAATTTGTCTATTCCTGAAATTTTGACAAGGTCCGGACACGATTACACCTCTGACCATATTTATCGCCGCAAAGGTCAGCCCTTATGGCTTCCCTAACGACGACTGTGCATGGTGATTATATATTAATATTTTAGTTGTGCTAAGTGTAAAAATCGTTTGCGGTGATCAGATGAAAGAGGATCACAGAGGATGTATTATTCAGGAGTGGTGCTCTAATGGGGCGGAGTATAAGCACGGCCGGCCTACGACGAACCGCCCTTGTTTGCTTTCAACGTAAAACACCTCAAATACATCAGCGCAAATTGTCACAGGGTCAACAATGCCACGGAAAGAAAAAACTACTTAAGCAAACAAAAAGGTAAAGGAATATTCTTTTTGTTATCAAAACGAAAAGATTCCTGGTGGTTTATAAGATAGAAAAAGAATATTTCGCTCTTGAATAGTCTAAAACGGTACAGGGCGATGCAATCTCGGGCCAAAAATACATCAAAGCAGGAAAGCCATCGACGGATTCATCGCAGATTTGGCTCTAGTAAGGGAGAGGGAAATTTTAATTAATTGGCCATGTCCGATAAGAATCACAAGCAGGGCGTATTTTAGAACGGGCTACCATACAAGTCTCACAACCAAATCACTTCTTACTGAAGATAACATTTTCTAAACATTTCAACTAGAAGAATTTCAAGATTAGAATTTTCTTAATGAAATGTTGGGTTTAGCTAAAAGTGGTCTAATTTAATAAAAATATCCTGTCTTTTTCTTTTCTAGTCTGTTTAGCTACAGTTTTCAATATTTTTTAAAAATTAAACTATACTCGTTCATTTATTATCCCTCTTCATCCCTCCTTGCCAAACTCTTTTCTTCAATCTACCTCTTTCTCTCACTCTCTCTCTCTCTCTCTCTCACTGTCTTTCTTTCTTTCCCTTTTTCGTTATATATATTCGTTTCTTTCTTGCAATTCCCAATATCTTCTATCTATCTACCTCTCTCTTTATAGTTACCAAATTTTCTATCTTTCGATCGATGTTTTCACATATCCCTATGTATGTATTTTGATAGAACAATTTATTAAAATGTTTTTCAATCTCTTTACATCTCTATTTCTCCCTTTCTGGCTTCCATACCTTCTTAATTTATTTCTCGAATTTCTTAATCTTTCTTCTCACATTTTCTTATTTCTATTTATCTCCTTTTCTATGTATTTTTATATACATATATCAATATTGTATACTTGTGTATACTTGTATTATCTATGTAGCAATTTGTTGTTTCAATCTTCTTACTATTCTTTCCTTTCTCTCTGTGTCTTTCTTTCTCGCTTTTCTCTCATCACTCTCTTTCTTCCTCTTGCTATCTCTCACATTCTTTTTTATGCAATTTACATGAATTTACTAGGATCCCTACTATTAAAAAATTACTTTTTCTCACACTTTCTTATTTAATCGTTTTATTTCCTTGCATGTTAATTTATCTATTAATACATTTATTTATTATATATCCTTGTTTACCTATATTATACATCTTTATTTATATGTTTTACACTTTTTTTCATTACCGCTTTTCTCACTCTCTCTCTCACACACACACATACACATACACATACACACACACACACACACACACACACACACACACACACACACTTTCATTCTTTTATTTCTTTTTTGTAATTTCCAATGAAGACTAGGATTACTTCCAATAATTTACCATTTCTCACACTCCCTTATTTTATCATCCTCTTTACCTGTTTTTATCTAACATTTTATGTACATAAGTATTTCTATACCTATATTACTATTTATCAAGCTACACAACTGTCTTATCTATTTACCTGTTGAAAATTTTCCTTTTTTTTCTTTACATTGTTACAAATATTCAACTAATTGGAGGGTTGTGTTGGCAAAGTATGATTTAAAAAAAAAAAAAACGAGTACTACGCTTAACATAAATTTTCAATACAGCTATAAGTACTTTTTGCATGTTTTCATCTTCCGTATAACAATTTTCACTTAACAGGATGGAATATTTAAATTATATCCATATTAAATTTAAATGCATAAAAGTTATTTTTAATTGAATATTCATGCTTTGGACGTAAAAATATCATCCAGAGAATATATTGGAATGTATGGAATTAATTTTCTGTTCGACTAATTTTGTTTCCTTTTTTGCTCTCGCAGGTATACATATGATTTCTATTTTGTGAGCTTCTAAATGCGAATTCTGTTTGCCGGTTGTGAGTTGGAATCGTATCTTTGGTTCTTTGAAATGCCATTTTTATTATTTTCAAAGCTTATCGCATTTCAATCTTGTAATTTGAAAAACCTGTAAATAATTGCAACCTCTGAAGTTGATACTGTAAATTGCCCTTTTCTTATAATTACATAATTATGTATATTCTTGGAATAGTAATGCACTCCGAACTCTTGCTGACGGTGTTAATACCATGCCATAATAATACTGTGTTTTTCATTTTTAACTCTAAATTTCTTTTATTTTGTAAATAAAATATATCTATCTATCGTCCAGGGTGTCTAGAAGCACTTTTATTCTTTTAGGCTTTTAGTTTGTATTTAATTCAGTTTTTAATTTTTTACATTTGTTGTGATGTATATACAACAAATTACAAAACGTTCAAAAAACATAACACTTCTAATTGCCTAGAAAAACTGTCTATTCGTTACATTTGAAAAATTAATCATATTTCATTAAACTAATGTAGATTTTTATCAATTTAACCACACTTCTAATGGCTTTTAGTTTATCGATACCCTATGCCCCGTGTAAAAAATCCAACGAATGGAGGGTCAAATCCGGGGCGAGTGGTATTTAGAAGAACAACAGAAAGCAGCCTGCTGAGAGAAATTTGTTACCAGGGGCAAACATGGAAAATTCATCAATCTATTTCCTACAGTATTTAGCCGCTCATTAATTTGTTGGAAGGGGAGCCCGAGCGCGGCTGTTGGAAATTATAAACAATCTAAACCCGATTCGCCTTCGGCCGCCCCCCTCAAATACCCGCGTATTTGCATGTGGTATTAATGCCAAATAAATATATGATGAGATTTAGCATGGATTTTATAGGAATAGCTGAAGGTTTTATAAAACAGATATATTTTCTGTTAAAATATGATATTAAAGAGAATGACTATTGATTTTTCTTATAAAGTAGAAATCAAACGGAGAGTTGAAAACTTCGATCCTTTAGTCATTTTAATTTTATTTCCATGTATGTTCGACTCCATTGGGATGGGTCACGGGACTTGGAACCCTTTTTAACCCGGTGTCGGTAACGAGAAACGACAACATGCTTGCAGTAATGGCACCAGCCACGTGACCGACATCAACAACATCAAGCCAGCTCCTCTCCTCTGGAATAATATATTTACAAACACAAAACACCATATATATATTTGTAGCAGCATTTCCGTATCATTTTTTCTCCTGTGACGCCGGATTATTTAATCGGGCTAGTCCATTATTTACGGAGTTTAAAAAAATCCCCAGGGGGAATAAAGAAACGGTTATTTAATACATTCTCCCATTAAAAAGGTTAACTCGGGCTCATATATTTATTCCATTGTCGCCAGTTCGGACTCGAAAAGGTAATAAAACCCGGCTGGCTTCGGCTTTCATTTCCTGGCCCACATGTCATTCCGGAGAACTGGCTTCCGACAGAAAAAAAAACAAACAACCGGTGACAAAAGGTTAACGCGCGCTTTCCGTCCAGGTAAATTTCACTTGAAGGATGGAGAAAACCCAATTGATACCCGTCTCATTCTGGACCGTGTAATGAAAAGGACTTTGGCTTAAATATCTGAAAATTATACATACAAATGTCGCTATTCATGAATTTTTCCTACCATGGGTACTTTCAAAGTTAGAAACAAAAAGAAACCATGAGACCTTATATTTTCAATGAGCGTATAACTTAGAGAAACAATTTTATTTCTACTTTTATTACGAGCGATGCACACTTTTCCATTTCTTAATAGATCATTCACTAGACAATCAAATTTCATTTTAAATTAACACTTTCTCGCCCAAAGTTTCCTATCGTCAACATCAAGTTTACCAAATTGGCTACAGGTTAGCTGATGCCATAAGCAAGGGAGCAGTTTTTCATCAACGTTTATATACGTCTATTGATTGTTACATTTGCCAAAGAAAATTGTTTATATACAGTTTAAAGTTACTAAACCTTTTTTTTACGTTGGTTCAGGCAATTCCATCTTTTGAATTGAAGTTCTAGCAATTTTGTTTAAGAGGACCCAACCGTCGAATTCTTCCTATTTATTATACTATATTACTTATTCCGATTTTCACCCCCGCTTACGAGCACTTAACTCCGTCAATTTTAATATCCATTAAACTAAATTTGTAGGGTTTATTTTAGAAGCATTTTGTAGAATCCCTGATAAGAAATTATTAAAAGATACTAAAAAATGGTTTATTTTCTTCATATTCTTTTTAGGGTAAGTTTGTCTGCTTATGTAGAAGTGGTATCAGTGTTGCCGTGACGAGGGATATTTGAAAAAATATTTGAAATTTTAAAAGTTATTAAAAATTGTTGAGTTTGAAAAACAAACATATCTAAGAAACTGTGTTCCAATTAAAATCGATTCCACATAGCATTCGTCGACGTCTAAATATACAGAAAAAAATTCAATGTTTGAATCTAATTGGGGTGGGATATTCGTGTTTCTAAACTTGTGCAAAGTGGACTTTTAAATGTTCTAATAGCAAACTGACACTGAACTGAACGCGGCGCTTCTGATGCTAAACCGTCACGATTGAAAAGAAAAGCAGGTTTAGCATAACCTACGCTAAGTAAAATTTCACTCAAAAAATTTTCACACTAAACGATAACTTTTTTTTAAAATTCAGTGATTTAAAAAAATAAGTTATCTAAAGACTTAAAAAATTGTTACAAAGATTTCATCTGTTAAGTAATATAGTTGGCGATATAACACAATATGCGAGATGTTCATTATAAAGATAAGTACTCCATGTATATTTGAACCTTAATAGGGAGAGATAAGGAGTCGGAACCAAATTTCTCAACCTATTGGTACTCGACGGGTACTTGCCAAGTCGGATACAAATGCGCTCTACATGAATAATGTCTTGGCCCGCCTAAGTTTTATCTCCTTGTGACAAAACCCTGGATAAGAGTTGGTGGAAGGAGACCGTGAGATAGAAGCTGTTTATCATGTCAGATACAAAGTTGCATCTCCTTCGCCTCCGCCGGCACCTCCGAACCGCCTCCTTTCTCGACCCCCGACCGCCGAACCAGGTACGAGAGGGCTAGACAGACAATTGACCATTTCTCGTGGTGAAGTGTCAGCTGGTAATGGTTTAGCCGAAAAATACTTAAAATTTAATAATTAAAATAATAATGTAACATGTTCGAATTGATTCATAACAAAAAAACACGCAGGAAACAGAATAGATAAATGAGGCAAATAGTTAACAAAAATGTTAACGTAAAATTTCAAATTACATACTTTCCAAAATTATGTGTCTCATTTAATGTTTGAAATAGTATAAAGTCGCAACTATAATTTAAAAAATATCAAATCGTCACCAGGATAAAGATCAAGTCCTTCGAAATAGGTGAAGGAGAAAAAGTTCTTATTTTTCTCAATGGCTGAATAAAATTAATTAGAATTATTTAAGGTTTTTAGTTGAGATAAAAAAGTCAATGGCACGAGCGGGATTCGAACCCACGACCTTCGGCTAAATACGCCGCTGCTGTACCACTTGAGCTACCGAGACCTCGATCCACTCGGACAATAATTTCCACGAAATTAGTGAATTTAATGATTTAAAATGAAGTATAATAAAGCTCTCCGTGGCCATTTCGTTTGTCGTCGAGAATCCAATCTGATTACACAACATTTGAAAAATGGCAAAAAGGAGGTAAGATTCAAAAGGTGGGGGGTTGAGATGGAAAGTTAGTGTTCGAGTGGATCGAAGTCCGATAACTCAAGTGGTAGAGCAGCGGCGTATCTAGCCAAAGATCGTGGGTTCGAATCCCGCTCGTGCCAGTAACTTTTTTATCTCAACTAAAAACCTTAATTAATTGTAATATATTAATTGGTCAAGCGGACCACGAAATTAGTGAATTTAAAATTAATTATTGTGAAAGAAAAGAGCCCAAGCAATACTGAGTATTCCGACGAATTGTGAATGAACCATCCTACGTGAGTGTATTTTTTAGATTGAAAGGAGGAATCTCTTCTCTAATCACCCCTAGTCAACATCTCAGAAGCCAAGTGAATGTAATTTATGGTGAAGGGAATGGATATTGAGTTCTCTGGGTCAGTGTGTGTGAAATCTGGTATGTGATTGAGTGACAGGAGGGACCTCTTCCCTAACCACCCCGATGAATATCGAGTACTCAGAGGTCAAATCAACGTAATTTATTAGCTTGAATGGCAGGGTTTCTTTCTCAATTACCCTAAGAAATATCCAGTAGTCTGGAGCAGTGGGAATGATGCCTGGTAAGCGGTGGTAATTTATTCGCGTAAAAGGTGGATCTCCTCCCCAAATCATCTCGAGATAGTTGTTTATCATGTCAAATACAAAGTTGCATCTCCTCCACCTCATTAGACTCTCCTTAGTAAGTCCTCTGAGACAGTGTAACAGTAGAAATTTATTAGCGTGAACGGAGGAAGCCCCGACATGGAATGTCGAGTACTCTGGGGGGAAGCATGAATGCTGATCAAACATATTTGTTTTTAAAGTGGTTTTGTATATGTATATTTTTATCTTCACTGACGGAAGACCTGAGAGTCAAAGACTGGCAACAGGATTGTGAAAGAAAATAGTCTGTTATCCTACTCAAAGCCTAATTGACGTGAAATAAACTTGGTTGCAGCAACACCAAAATGAATTAGAAGGAATAACATGCAAGATAGAAAGGAACAGCATAGAAGAATAAGGCTGACGATGACCAATGTAGTTTGCCATAATAAGATTATTCACAACATAAATAATGTAAATTTTGCTGGTGTAATTGGTTCATCTTTTAAGAACAGTTTGAGTGATGAATTCAATGATTACATGAATGAAACAACAATAAAACTGCTTATTAGGTAGACTTTTATTTAGAAATCGTGAGATGCGGTCTGGTGTGATGTAGGTTTAGAAAAACATTTTCTTTATCTTTACTCTTTCTTTATCTTTTATTTTTTCTGAAACCTACATCACAGCAGACCGCATCTCACGATTTCTAAATAAATATCGATTAACGGTCACTAATCACCACACATATTAGGTAGACTTTTAACCTCCCGCATACTGTTGAAATAAATGCAACCGTAAAAATATGTATTCCGGTTTGAATTATAGTCGAATGGAATTGCAGAAAGATTGTACTTGTTTACGTTGCGAAGCGGAGACAACTAGGTAGACCACTGTATCAAAACACTTCCTTCAGCCTCGCCAAAATATTGATTCTCTCGTCTGAAAACCGCCGTTTAACGATAGCCTCCCGTCTCGGTACCGGTTGGCTTAATTGACGTTAACGATGGGATTTCCGTCGTCGTAGAACAACACCTAAGACCGGCTAAACGGTTAATGACAATAAAGCGAAGAGGCTGAGCTTTCAATTACCCGTGGACGGGAGGCGGACGAAGACGACGTCAGCTTTCCTAATGGTCTCACTATCCCCCCGGTTCATTAGAGTCGTTTAATTCGACTCGAATTATAAGGAGATGCGGATCGTAATTTTTAATCACTTCACGGCCGGGAAATGAAGTACCGAAGGCGGCCGGCTTTTTGATTGAAATTTATCGCCGTGGAAACTTGTTTTTGTCTCGTACTCTAGGTGAAGGATGGGTCACAGGATTTGTCGGAAAGTGGTAAACAATGGCGCTCCCTTGTCTAAATGGTTTTTCGACTCGTTTGTTACACAGCCCTTGATAAAATATAATAGGTGCTTCTTTTATTCACGGGGAAACACTTCTCAAAACTTTCTAAACCGCATTTGATTAATGCCCTATTATTTGTCTTTGATTAATTTTGTTTCATTCTAAACAATCACGTTAACATTTATTTAAACTTAACCCACCACAATATAATACGCTTTGTAGTTCTGCTTTAAACAATTCATTGCCAACTTGATTGACGTGTGACATGATGCCATCCAAACTTAATATTAGAGAACACAATTCGTGAAACGTAAGTTTTAAAGGTCGCATACTAACACAGTTTATTTGACAGTTTTCCTTGTGTACTCTCGACGATTAACTGATGTTACCGCACAGTGATATCTGGCAAAATATTGGCATATTGGCTCTAAGAGCTCGTACGACCGACTCAGTTCTCTTCAGTTGAACCGTCTGTACGACTGTAAAAACATGGCTATACTTATTCTAGTGCGCAATTCGTCCGGAAGAATGTCATCCCAGTTATTTTTCTACCGATCTAAACACCAGCCCCTAACCAGTTTAATGGTAAGTTATGCTTTCCCAGATGGTTATTTTTTAAGAATTAATATTGGTAAAATAAAAAATATTAAGTAAAGTTTTTATCAAGATTGGCGAAAAGAAAATTTCAAAACTTCTTTTATGTTTTTATTTCGACGCCCATGCTTATCGAAAATTGATACTTTTCGGTGTTTCGAACAATCGGAATCGGTCCTCCTCTAATTTGTAAAAGATAAGAAGGAAACAAACGAGATGTCATTTGAACATTTACAAGAATCTTTTTCTAACTGTACTTATAAGAGAGGGGGACCGAGAAAATTATTTTCTGACAGTATGACAACGGTGACGGCCAAAATCGGAGCTCGCTATACCCCGTTTTCTTTCCCCGATAAGGTTTTTATTTCGATAGCCGTGTTTTTCAATAGAGATGGCCGGAGGAAACCGCTTTCCTCCCCGACTTTTGCAATTGAGCCCTATCGTATTTGGGATGAATCAGCTACGAATAAAAAGACAGTTGGAAATATTGTTAAAACGTGCCATCGAAGAATACTGCGAGCCTTTTCGGCCCGTTTCGGAATTGTTATTTGAACATTTACCAGAATATTTGAACTCAGGGTCAAGGGAGAAGAAGCAAACAGAAACGTTACTAAAGCATCTTCTGAGCGTGTATCACAATTAACTCTGCATCACCCGCAACATATTTCAATAAACTTCAGGTTTTAAAACTGTTTCCTGGGGATGTTCAAGATCTTCTAAATGTCAAAAATAAATCCAATTCTTCACGCAAATCTGGATGTCCTTTCAATATAAACCTAATCAAAAAGGTATAAAAAGATTTCAATGAAAAATTACCAACGAGTAAAGTGGAATAATTAACTTTATATGATTTATATAAAACTAATTATTAAAATTGTATATAAACGATCAAGGATGAGGCGAATTGGACAAAAAAGACAAAAATTTAGGGAAAACCTAAGGGTGCAAAATGTCAAACAAATATTATTATTAAGATTAATTAAGGTTTTTAGTTGAGTTCGTGGTCCGCTTGACCAAATAAATTCTTTTCAATTAATTAATCTTATTTAAAGTTTTGGTTGAGATAAAAAAATCAGTGTCACAAGCGGGATTCGAACCCACGACTTTCGGCTAAATACGCAGCAATCTAGGACTTGAGTTATGGTGACTTCGATCCACTCGGACACTAACCTCCCATCTCAACCCAACCTTTCGAATTTCCCTCTTTTGCCATTTTTCAAAACGGTCGAGAATGGGAAGTTAGTGTCCGAGTGGATGGAGGTCACGATAGCTCAAATAGTAGAGCACCGGGTATCTAGCCGAATATCGTGGGTTCAAATCCCGCTCGTGATACTGATTTTTTTATTTCAACTAAAAACCTTAATTAATTGTCCGATTTTAATAATAATAACAACTTCTTTATCTTTTTAATAATAATAATAACTTTAAAGCTACATATTTTTTTTTTTTTGGCTTACACGGTTAACAAATACAAACACCTACTTACAATATTTAAAATTATGTCTTCAACTATAATGAATTTGTGAATTTAGCGTAATCACCCTACCATTCCACATAATTGCTTTGCTTGCTACCATAATTGCTACATTGTACTAATTGCTACAGTATAATTTAAAAGAAAACTAATTGCGAGGATATCGAAACACTTTTGCGTCTGTCAACAAAACATTGATACAAAAAGGCCACAATATCGGTGATACTTAAGGTTAATTGAAGCAACCGTCCATTTGTCTTATAAAGGTTGATTATGGTAAAACACAAACGTCTTTTATTACGAGGGTATTGCAACTGCGAGGTTAGATAAACCCTCGGGGTGCCGGTGTTTATGATAAAAAGTCTATTGTACGTTAGGTTCAAATTGAATGTCGCTGGATTCAAATCTAAGATCGTTACATTTCAGTGATGGAGCGCCGTGATAACGTCTTAACCATTGCGGCCACTGAGGGTTTATCATTATGTCTGTATTGTCCATCTTTGTTGTAACATATCGAAGACTCCCGCCCTCTTTTTTGGGAGACCCTACTTACGAACATTGGTTTTCAAAAGATAGTACGTTTATCAAGCATGGACAATACAAAAAAAGGCCAAAATAGTATTGAGGCCCTTCAACATTAGGACGATTGCCGTATAATATTCCGGCTGGATACCACCCATTGTCGGGGACATACGAAAACGATCTTAATGGATCGAGTAGAGCAGAGGGCATGGAAAGTGTTAAGAGAAGCCCCCCGAAACTACACCAGAAACATTTCTTTCAAGCACCTGGTATACTAGTGGGAAAGCTGCGCAGCATACTTGAGCCTACTCAAAAGACGCTAAAAATCTCGGGATTAAAACAACTCCCAAGAATGCTTCTCACCGTTCCCGAGATGCTTCTTTGAGATCCTAATTATCATAATAGTTATTATGGACAGAGAAAGAAGCTTTTCAGCCTCTCGTCCGAAGAATAGGTCGCTGAGCATACTATCCAATAGTGAAAGACCCTGGCAAGTCATAACGGTACCCCATTGGATCCGAGGTGCGGGCAAATTTAGGTTATCTTAGACCTACAAAGAGGATGTCTTGTTAATCAGAAAAAATAATCTATCTTGTGCCTTGGTCGTTACTGATCGGTTACTTCCAAATTACAAGTCCATCACTAAACACACTACATGGAGATATTGCACATTTATTTTGTTTTTAAATATTGTTACTACTTCTCAATGGTAAATGTTTTTTCTAAGGTATATATATATATATATATATATATATGNTTTTGGAAAGAAAAAATATATATTTATATATATTTGTGTGTGTGTGTGTTACATTCTTTTTTTACGTTTATCACTTGTGTCGCGAATATTAGACGTATTATGTTTAATATATTCCATAGTTTGACTAACCATCACTTTTGACATGCAGGAATGTTAAGTAAATAGGTTACGTAAATATAATTAAATATTAAAAGAAGAAAAACCAAGGGAATAGTTTCATTCGTTCAGTCGGAGGTAATTGTAAAAATATTCCGTGCCCCAGTGGTTTAATAAAGATCGTAAAGTCCGGTCTGGGTGGAAGTCATATCTCCTCTTCCCGCTGAGTCAGATATTAAGGATACATTGTTCGCGTCGGAGTCTGCCGTCCCTCCACGGTACAGAGTGAGCAGTTTTTCCACATCCGCTCACTCAGGATATTGCAACGTTCGGGAAACAGTATATCACCGACGCGGGGCGGACGACGAGTGGCACTTTCGGGAAAATGGAGGACGCTCCGCATGCGGCTCTTCTCACAAAACCTCCGCGGGGGGAGGAAATTGTCGTCTTCTGAAAACTTCCTGGCTCGAAGGGTCCAATTCGCTTCCGGTCTGTTCCAAGGAGTCTAACGGCGTCAATTTTATTTCTGCCGACAATGTTCGGACGGAGAAAAGCCTCAAGAGTATTAGCTACAAGAACGAACGGATGGGGCTGGACTAGTGTGCGAATTTATAAAACTTCCTATTCCATTCGTTTTTATTAGCACTGGCGGCATACGGTGGAATAAATCTCTCACCGGGAAGCCAGATTGATTCCTAAAAATATCACACTCGGCGGGGACATTTGCATTATCCGTCATTTACAGCTAAACATAAAATTTGTTTTCAAATAACAACAAAATGATGAAATCACAAATGAACAATCCTATGAAATCATGCAAGTTTGAAGATTTTAACATACAAAGTTTAAAACGCTAGTTTCTTTCTTTAAATGTCACAAACCAACCACCTAAAAATAGCGAAAGGCAAATTACAAATAAAAGTGGGAAATTTTGGCAGACTAGAATGATCAATATAATTTAACAATTGATTATTATAATCCGTATACAATGAGCATCACTTTATACGGTTCTACGAGAGACAAACATCCACTGAATATGTTGACATGAATATGTTCAACACAACTAACTCCCATAAGCTCTTTTCTTTCATTGCGAACTTTCACCGGACACTATACAGGGACGAGAAAGATGTAACCGAGCAACAACTTCTGCAGTACTAAGGATTGGCCAATGCCAAAAGAGGCCGGGCAGTAAAAACCAAACCAGAATATTACAAATATGAAGAATGCGCCAGACAGCAGGCTGAAATCTACTGAAGATGCCATGGCCAGATAGGACAGGCGGTTTATCAGATCAGGGACTACGGCACATCAACAAGGACCTGGTCCAGATCTCGTCATCTAAGTTTTAAATCCGAAGCTTTGCTGAGCCAAAGTATAATAAAGCCCAGAAGCATAGACTAAAGTTAGACAATAGTTGCACTTGACTATCTGAATACTAGAGTGAGTAGTAGTAAGACGAAGAGTGCCACTGACTGAGGATCAGAGTTACCGCCTTCGCTAAGTGTTCGTCAGTAGAAAAGGAAAGTCAAGATTAACGGCCCCGCCCAACAACATGAAGACGGAACAACAGTACGGAAATAAAGCAGATATTTAACGAGAGGTACCCCTCCTTAAACTGGAGTTATTTCATTAAGTACGGTTTCCTGTACAAGACCTTCCTCTTTATCGCATGATATGAACACAATATAAGACCCAAATCATTATTATGCTCTAGAAAGCAGGAAAACACGAGAAGTACCGAAGACATCCACCGAAAATGGGGACATGACCTAGTCCGATGTCCACTGTTAAAGCGTAGGACCTAGCTCTATGCGAGATAAACGAGAAGACATCTACAGTACTGCGTGAAATATTCAGATATGACATCTATAAGTTGATCATTCAGCACACTTCAAAAAATACACAAAGTCCTTCAAATTGGAGCTTATTACCAAACTAAAACAATGCAGGTAAAATTATGCATAATACAAATTATTTCTCGATCCAAAAACCAAATCGTTTGAAAGAGCGTCGTTAGGTTTAGAACAGGTTCGGCAGTGTCTCCGAGTTTTTCCGTTTAGCTGCCTGGCAATAAACTTTAAGAAACGTCCATTACAGAAAAGGGGTCGGTAACGTCACAATAAAACTTAACGGTTACCAGCCACAATGTGACGCTGGCTGAACACTTGACTACGAACAACAATTGCAGCCTTCATTAAACCGCCAACGGCTTACAAGGGACACGTATTAAACCGAAGTGGCGAAGGCCTCTCCGCAGTATTACAACCCCTCCGTCTAAATTTCGACGCATTTGATTACTACTTCGTTAAACGCACGTTACGCGGGTTTTATTGTATCTGAGCAGGGGGAAAATTCCGAATTGTGTTAATAAACCGGGTAAAAATTATTTCATGTAACAACCCTCAAAATCTACCAGGCCTTCGCATCCTAGAGAGCTTCTAATCGTTCGGAAAGTTTCCCATTAGCGCTCTGACGTTTCCATTGTCAGACGGCTATGCTTAGAATAATGAGAGATGGATTAGTTGCAATTAAAAGCCGGGTTATGAAGAGGCTTTATTGATTTCTGACTGGGGCTGGTTAAAAGCACTTTCACTGTATTAATAGCTTTTCTCTAGACATAAAATATCGTTTTTGTTATAAGAGAACAAGAAACAACATTAATCCGTGATCTAACAATTTCCAAATCAAAAGAGAGAATTTATATTCGTTTAAGTCTTAAAGCACGAAAGAAATCTAGTTTAAGGCCAACTATGTTCCTCAACTCAATCATTTTGATTTTAAGAGACGCGATTCGATATTTAGCCATGATCATTAATGTTAGTCTCATAGTCATAGCCATAGTTATTAATGTAGGTCTGTGTTATTTTGTCACTTTTTCCCTTAAATTTGTAAACGAGAAAGTAGTGGCCAACTAATCATTGTTTACAACAATTAATTAAGGTTTCTAGTTGAGATAAAAAAGTCAATGGCACTAGCGGGATTCGAGCCCACGATCTTTGGCTAGATACGCCGCTGCTCTACCACTTGAGCTTTCGTGACCCTGATCCACACGGACACCAACTTCCCCATCTCAACCCCACCCTTTGAATTTTCCCTCAATTTTTGCCATTTTATCTCAACTAAAAACCTTAATTAATTGTAATATATTAATTGGTCAGCGGACCACGAAATTAGTGAATTTAAGAATTGTTTACAACATTAAAACAAAGGGCCGCAGTGGACGAGTGGTTTCCTGGATTTGAATCCTGGCATAAATCATGAATTTTTAAATGCTAATAATATGGAGAAAGCGTTAAAGTGGTTTGACGTCTTGTCAGCGATCCCCTACGGGTAGTCATCGTGTAATACAGTAATTACTATAATACTTTTTACCAGTTTCAATTAATTAACCTGTTTGTAAGGTATTGGTTAAAATGAAAAAGCTAGTGTCACGAGGGGGTTTCGAACCCACGATCTTCGGCTAAATACGCCGATGTTTTAACCACATGACCTCTCGTTACTTCGATCCACTCGGACACCAACTTTCCATCTCAACCAACAACCTTTCGAATTTAACCTCCTTTTTGCCATTTTTCAAATGTCGTGTAATCAAGATTCGATTCTCGGCGACATATGAAGTGGCCACGGGAAGCTGTAGTGGAAGTTATACTTCGTTTTACTTATTTAAATCCATTATCTTTAGTGGTCTATTACCAAATTACTTCTTTCAATTAATCTTCTTATGTAAGGTTTTAGTTGAATTGGTGTCCGAGTGGATCGAAGTCACGATAGCTCAAGTGCTGAGAGCAGCCGTCTATTTAGCCAAAGGTCGTGGGTTCAAATCCCGCTCATGGCACTAGCTTTTTCATTTCAATCAAAACCTTACATAAAAAGATTAATTTACGTCAAAGTTAAAGAAACTGTGGCTTATCAGGAAAATACTAAACTTAGGGAAACTATTAAAATATTGTAAAGAACGCAAAATGAAAATTCGAATTTTCCCTCCTTTTTGCCATTATATATATATATATATATATCGACCAGTACCTTACTTAAAGGCTAATTAATTGAAAAGAATTTATTTGGTCAATCGGGCCGCGAAACCTAATAGATGTAATAATAATAATAATGTTCATTAAATGTATAAGCAATATTATAATGATGGGAACATTACTCAATAAAAACAGCTTAGATACTCCGTTTGCCGTGAGGTGGTGAGAACATAGCAGTAATTGCAATCATAATATCATAATAAAATAAATAAATGAGATAAAAAAAAATTTATAAACTGCAAAATCATATAAACCACTCTGATTATAAACGGTTAACAAAAGTATAAATTTTCCTGAATTAAAATAAATAACTAAATAGAAACTAATACAATGAATTAGATAAATGCAATAAACACAATAAAAATAGATTAAGTAGAAGACATAAGGATAAACAAGAATAAAAGTAGGAAGGGAAATAAGTATATATGTAAAAAGAAAAAAGAACTCCGAGCCGTAGAGATGGAATAGTTCTTGCGTGACTAGGTACGACTAAGAATAGGTCATACGCGGTTGACACATGGGAACTTGCTGGTGGGACAATCTCCCCCCCCGTAGGTGTTTCTTATGTAGAGATGGCAAAAAGGAGGGAAAATTCGAAAGTTTGGGTTGAGATGGGAAATTGGTGTCCGATTAGATCGAGGTCTCGATAGCTTAGGTGGAAGAGCAGCGGCGTATTTAGCCGAAGATCGTGGGTTCGAATCCCGCTCGTCACACTGACTTTTTTTATCGCAACCTACCTTACATAAAGATTAATTAATTGAAAGAACTTATTTGGTCAATCGGACCACGAAAACTAATGGCTTTTTAACAATATTAACACGCTAGTAAAATTGTTTAGTTATAGTGTTTACTTAAGCTCAGTCGTTTTATTGGACAAATAACTAAGTTATTAAGAGTGTTTTATCCCTTTATTAATTTATTTATTTTTGCTAAGAACAAGCTTTGTCCTGATAGTCTCAATCATAGTTATGTTTCTGCATCTGCTGATTTTCTAGAAGTAAATCCGTGTCTGGGAGTTTTTTCCCTAGTAAGTGAGACTGGCTGGTTAGAAATCAATGGTGGGAATGAGATGAGAAGACAAAGTAGGCTGGGGGACAATGGGGCTGTTAGGGATGCCCTAATATCCGTCCCACTTAAAGCCCCTAATGTTACCGCAGCGCTGAGACCAATATACCTAATGCTTATTGCTCCCACTTCATCCGTATTTACATTTTAAATTACTCCACCGACACTTGACTCGCAATCCCTCTATAATCCGAGGCGTGGAATTAATTTGAACAATTTGGTATACGGGTAACGGATGACAAAACTCCCTAGAAGGGTTATTCAGGCATTTTGTTATAAAACGGCTAATCGACAGGTAAATTGTTTAAAATCCCGGCAGTTCGATCCGGGACGATATTTCTCGGCCGGCTTTGTACGAACGGCTGGAAAAACAAGTAAGCCGTGTAAATCTCTTGTTTAAAAAGTCGCCATTGATTTACTATTTCATTATAGAGTATTACGGTGCACTTTCCTAGATTGAAACGATTTTTTTAGAGAGATTCTTTTTTTTTACAACACGTCTTTCAACCTTCTAACCAAATAAAAAGGTTAAAAAAATCCTTTCTCGCGAGAGCTTGCCTCTCCGGGACACTGCCGACGGCATTTTCCCAGCTTCACTTTTATCTTTGCTTTGAATCTTTCAAACGAGGTGCTCAAGAACTCAGACAAGAAACATATTTTATAATGAGTACGACACGTTTCCATAGTCGAAAGCATATCTTTTTAACTTACATGCGTAAATAATAATATTTAGCCTTTTCTGATAGTACATTTTTAATCAGGTTAATTGCGATTCCCCAGTTGGCAGCTATAATCATTTTTTTGCCATCAAAATAGATTATTCGTACAAATGGAATATAAAAAGACCAGAACATAAACAACCGGACACTACTGAAAATGGAAGTCGATACGTTTCTGACAAACAAAATTACTGGAAACGACCAGAACTTCATCACCATGTAGAATTCCAAGAAAAAAGTAACACTTTTAAGGAAATAGCGCACTATTCCTGACCTCCATAGAGAGCTTAACCTTCATCAGACGTGCTAGCAGAGACCAACAAGACAACAGGTTCTTCAGAAAATGCCAGAAATAGATTTTTATTGTTTTGTCCCATCCACCATGCCGTACCCTAGGGAGATCCTATACCGGCGAACCACGACAAACTAAACACTGAGGGTGTGAAACAGAAAAGGGGTAAATGCTCGAGTTTATCTTCTTCCCCATGAAGGTGCGGTTCGAGTGTGGTATGTGGATTTATTTTCCATGAGTTTAATTTATCCTAAGCTTTCATTTCCCCTTGGTGGTTACCTCTTTACATATTTTTATTATTATTTTATAATGTTCACTAGTAAGTTGACCAGAATGTTTACAAATCTACTTACCTTACGAACTTATTAAAGCGTATTATACATGTATATTAAATATAGATACATTAAATGAATACATGAAGAAATAAATAATTCTGGAACTCGTCGGATAAATCAAGCGAGGATAGATAAACCGACATGGTCTGAAAAAATTAGCTATTAGATTCACTAATTTCGTGGTCCGCTTGACCAATTAATATATTACAATTAATTAAGGTTTTTAGTTGAGATAAAACGAGCGGGATTCGAACCCACGATCTTCGGCTTGATACGCCGCTGCTTTACCACTTGAGCTGTCGTGACCTCGATCCACTCGGACATCAACTTCCTATCTCAACGGAGGGAAAATTCAAAGGGTGGGGTTGAGATAGGAAGTTGATGTCCAGTGGATCGAGGTCACGATAGCTCAAGTGGTAGAGCAGTGGCGTATCTAGCCGAAGATCGTGGGTTCGAATCCCGCTCGTGCCATTGGCTTTTTTATCTCAACTAAAAACCTTAATTAATTGTAATTAGCTATTAGTTTATTCATTATAACAAAAAAGCAATTTTCATCACGTTAACCTGAAGCTAACATTTGGAAATGGGAAAATGACAAAAACAGTCGAGGAAGAGCAGTCAGCATAGGGAGACAGAGATGATCGGACATAAAATGACCTCAAGAGGAAATATCAACACAGCAAACATACTAGAACTTAGCCTCATTAAGACTCTACTAGTACGAACACGAGAGTGACATCTGATAAAGATGGGTAGAATACCGTTATCGAAAATCCAATAAGGATATTCAAACAATATGTTTTGAGATCAGTTAGTACCATTAAGAAGCACCCAAGATTCATAAGACTCAACCAAACGCCTCATCCAACCACTATAATGTGGACCCAATTCATGTGATTTGGGAAGTTTTTGTCTGTCGATAGACTAATGTCGGCAGTTTCTCTTTCGGCGGTTTTGATTTTACTAGTACAACTATGGAACTGTTTAGTGATGTTACCAAATATACGAGGACGTCTGTCTTTATATACATCTGTTGAAAATGGTAGAATGCCATGAGCGGAAAACGAAAAAAGTCAGACCACGATTGCTTATAATTAAATAGCACCACATTTTCACGAAAATCAATCAAGTACTGATCTAATCCCGCATATAAAGGGGACCCCATTTGCAATATTTGGATATATAGGGGGTCTCTTGACTGTCCGACGACTGGAATTGGTTTTTGGTGGTTTAGACCGTTTTATAAGCTACTTACACCGGAAGAGGTATGATTATTGACGTCCAAAAATTTACAGGGACGTCATACAAGGATGCTTACCTATAAGCTTCAATTTATGAGAGGCGATAATCTGCTGAAGGTTGGATTGTGCCAAGATATGCTATGATAGATGAAAATCATCGAGTACCTTCACTTCTTTCACCCACTCGTATCAGTAGAAATCTATTTACTGACGTCACCATAAAAGCACGTCATAGTGAGATACGATCGTTTATCCAACAACTAACAGACAATAGACAGACTTTTCTGGTACATGAGATAAGGATATTTTGAATCGAAAGAGTTGCATTTATCAAGAAAATTTCTTATAATGGTTCTTAAGCTGAACGTTCCAAAGTCCCGGCGAAGTGCCAAGACTATGCCAATTGTAAAAGACGGTGGAGGAGGCGTTTTTCTCCATTTGCCCAAATTGATACAATCGATTGTAGACAATTTGTGACGATTCTAAGGAAGGATATTGAACATTTATTATCTCTCGGGCGTGAGCCGAGGGATCCCCTCAGCCACTTTGTGCCTGTTAAGGACGGGCCCGCTTTAATATCGCATGATATCGGGGGAGGAGCACAATAGTCTCCGGCATCGAAGGGGCGCCGAGGAGGAAATGTAACAAAAGGGGCGTCTTGTTTCCCCGGGCCAGGCGGCGCGAGGGATAAGACATCCAAAATAAGCGGCAAGAAAAATAGGATTTGCGAACAAGTGAAGTATAAAGTAGAAAGAAGGGCTGAATAGTTGATGGCCCGGCTAACACGACTACGCGATCATTTTCGCGGCGGCAGACTGTAAAATAGAGCCGTTATAAACACAACTCTTCCACTTCGCTCGTGTAGTTTGCTAAAATGTTCAAATAAAGCATGAGGGTTTTATCTGAGTTGACGCCAATCAACCCTTTTGACTTATCGCCGTGTCAAAAAAGTCCGCGTTCCGCCGAAGCGTGCTGGGCTTAACGACCACGAGGCGCGGGGGTCTAATCTTCCGAAACAAGTTATAATTGTGACCAGGCCGCCGTGAAGGGAAAAATTCAGAAGCTATCGAAAAGTCCGGGCTCATTACGCCCGGAGGCTACACAGGAAAGCAAATGAGCCGGAAAACCGATCTCCGGCTCTGTTTCCACAGGAGGCAGTTTATTTCACGGGGAGGGAATTTCCGTTTCATAGACGGCCGGCGAAAACCAAATTCCAAATCCTAAGTATCATCACGCTCTCTACAATGTTAAAATCGCCGTTCATGTCGGAATGTAAACGTTGGCCAGACGGCGAAAATATCCGGACGGCGCGAAACCTGCTGACTTGGACGGACGGTTAAACATTGCAAATCAGCAGAACGGCCAAGGCATTACATGATGTGATATCGACCAGCCTCTCCACAAGCAATTGAGTAGAATCACAGAATGAAGCCGGGGGATTGTCTGATATTTCCTATCACACTTTCACTTTTTTTCACAACAATAACTAATATCTTCACTTCTCCTTAGTATTCTGCTCGTACACATATAAATACATACATAAAACAGCATAATTACTAAGGTGTAGTATTTATTGACCGTTCTTAATGATTACTTAGAGAACGTGTGATGTGTTCTGGTGTGATGTAAGTTTACAACAACATTTTCTTTTTCCATGCCAACATTTTTGACCTTTATTGAGATCATCTTCAGGGCCCGAGATTTATAAATATTGTATAAATTATACAAATACATGTAAGATGTGATATTGAATGTATACAGTGATGTACACATTATAAAATTTTTATGTTAAATCAATATTCGATAAAGAAAATATTTTATAACCTGCATCACACCAGACTGCATCTCACGATTTCTAAATAATCATAATTAATTACTAAGTTTGCTTGACCCTTTTTTTCAACTTAGATTTTTCCATTATCGTATTACAAAAACGTTACATACTATCTTTACATTAACAAATTCAACTAATGCAGTTTAAATTTACAAAATAATCGTATCTAAATTTAAAATTTAATCCTAATTTCCATAATGATTTCGACACATATACCATACTCGGAAATTGCAGCTACCAGAAGCTTTTCTATGGAATGGATAGACTTAAAGACGCAACTGCTCTTCATATCATTCGTCTAATAATCTAAGTACCCTTCAGATAGAAGGAATTAAAATGTAATATTAAAACCGTCTAATGGACGAAGTTCCGACCTACGAACCTACTATAATATATATAAGTAGGAGGTTATTTCGGTGTTACCAACCAGTGGCCAAGATGATCAAGATATCTCGAAATTACCTAATGATCCATACAGTTAGCTTATTATGTGAAGTATTTCCTTCAGCAGACCCAAAAACATAATCCAACGGGAAGAAAACAAGCCAACACAAACCCATTTGAAAATAGTCAAATGCGGAAACGCCTTTAAAATACTAAAATGTAATGTATAAGCCGACCAGAATGAAAGAAGGCTAGTAAGCTATGCCAAAATCGAGGATTCGTACATAGGCTAATCTTATTCACCTCAGGCTTTGTTGGACTATATATACAATAGAATCAAAAAGGAGATACAAGACACAGACATCAAGACACAAGGAAATTACCTTCGATGCTACCAAGTGCCTTGTTCAAGGGGTACCTTTATTAAGTATATTTTTAGAGTATAGCGAGAAAATAGTAGTACATAGTAATAATAGTAAGAAATAGTAAAACCAGAAACACACTTACCCGATGCTACGCCATGCGACGCTACCCGATGCTACGCCATGCGACGCTACCCGATGCTACCCGACGCAAACCCAAATTCCGATTTTCCATAAGGTGCTACCCGACGCTCTGCGATCCCCACTGTCCAGATTTTCGTCGGGTCGCATCGAGTACAGTCGAAGACAAAAGAACCGGACACTCATATTTTTATTCAAACTACATGTATTATTGTCGTTATATTAATTACAACATACTTATTTTAATATAAACCAAATTAACTGTGATTAAAAATTAATTCGTTTTTATTTAAAAAATTAATTTTAATGGTTGGTAGAACCGGAATAAGATTTTTTGATATAATGAATTTAACTAAGAATAATTTATTATACTCGCTTCGGCGGTACATATACTAAAATTGGAACAATTTATTACACGGTTTTGCTCATAAAATTTAATTAACAATTTATTTCATAGTTTTTCTCGTAAAATTACCCCATTTTGTAATTTCGGGTAGCATCAGAACAGGACACTCATATTTTTTGTCCTTTATTTCAAACTAAGTACATGTAATTTTATCGTTATATTAATTACAACATGTTATTTTAATGTAAAACAAATTAAACGAGATCGATAATGCATAAGTTTTTATAAACATTGTTTAATTATGATGGTTAGGAGTAACTTTAGTTAAAACAATTAAGTTTAACGAACAATTTATTAGATGGTTGTGCTCATAAAATTTAAGTAACAATTTATTACAAGGTTTTGCTCAAAATAGTGCATTAAGAACAAAAGATGCGTTGCGATTGTGATAGTGATTATTGTGATAAACGCTGTAGACTGTACGCGACGTGTGCTTGCGTCGGATAGATGTGCACACCCCACCAAAACGTGGCAAGGCGTCGGGTAGCATCAGGTAGCGTCGCATGGCGTAGCATCGGGTAAGTGTGTTTCTGGCTTAAGGCTCATATTTAGGAAAGGAATGAAGTGCTTTCTTTTTTGAACTATTCAGGGATGGTCATACTGTCATCGATTTTCGATATGTTAGTGACGTTTTGGCATTCTGCCATCATACCAGATGTAACCCTAAATTCTTCAGATGTTCTCGTACAACAGCCAACCAAAAAAACTTCAACATTGACCGGATTTGGCTTTATTGACGGTGAAACCAAAGTTCATATTCATCTTTATCGTCTGTTATGTATATATAATAATTATTTATTTCAATAAAGTAGACATAAAATAGTGAGTATCCGAAGCGTAAAACACAAATAATTAAACAGAGAAAACTGCCACCAATAACAGGATTAAACTGTTGCCCGGCAATTAATTAAGGCGATGGGACTCGGAAGAAAATCAATCTAACGAACCGCTGCTTTTTCTTTTTCCCGCTACACTTCTTATGATTGGTAGGTATTTCATTCATTCTTTCTCTCTTTTCTCAATTACAAAATGCTTCAATGTAAGTTTGTATACTGAAAATTTAAAATTAGTCTTCAATGTGTAATTACTTGCGAGTTGGTTGAAGGACAGGAGATATGTAAATGATAAAGATATAAAATATTCGTATCTGTAAAATGCGATAGAATGTGTTTTCTCATTTCAATGGTCATCAGCCTTAGTAGGCATTGTTTTCTGATCGATTATGCTCAACACTTTTATGAGTCGTTTTTAATAGGCAATAAACAAATATTAACTTTGCAAAATAATATATGTATGTGTGTATTCTTGTTGGTGGTTTATTATTAACTTATCTCTGACGTTTGGTTTAAAATAATGGAAGAGGGTGATGGTAGTAAAACTTTCTCGGCAAATTGATATCCATCTGGAATTGTATTTCCACGCCCACAGTTGTCAGTTGCACTAGGCTCGCTAAGAGTGACATTAGTCATTTCAAAGAGGAGAAGGTAAGGGTTCGGGGGAAAAATCGATGGGGGACGTTGGGGGCGGCCGGAGATCGGGAAGGAGTTCTGCCAAAATCACCCCCACGGGTATTTACATCCCTGAGTCGTGATATCTTACGATTGGAGCTAAGCGGTTTAGACCCGCTATCAGTGTTGTGCTTTCGGGGTGGAAGAGATATTGATAGAGCCGGGTTGGTGGGTTGGCCGTGGTGGTGGAGCCGGCGGTAATACCTGCCCTAAGAAGGTCTTTTATACCGGCCACGCTTCCCCGGCCGAAAGGGAATAAACCTCCCTTACAACGTGGGAAAAGCCGTCGACAAAAATAGAAAATAAATTTCTAACTCTCTCTCTCTCTCTCGCTCTTTCTCTTCTCGGGGGAAAATCCTCTCGCTTAGCGTATTTGACTGCGGAAGCGAACCTATTCTTCGGAGTAACAAGCTGAAAAGGAAAGTATTCTTGTAACATTAATGTTTCGGCTACAGAAGCCTGCCCAGATCGAAAAAATTTGCACCGCAATGTTAAATCCTACTGGACTATAATATACAGCCAGAAATTATGCGAGTATACATTTTAACAGAGGTTTAATATTCCCACAATTTATTAAAATAAAACTGATGTTGACAGCACATTTTTTGGATCCGTCTTGCTCAGCTCAGACATTATTTTTCCATGAAGAGCACATGTTAAGATATGATTTTTTTAAATGCTCTGTATTCCCCAAAGTGTCATTAATCATTTTTTGCTTTATACCATCTGTAATATTTCTATCATTATTCATCCGTGTACAGCGGAAGTTAAATGCATTCTTATAATAGTTTTATAATCAGTAAAGAGAAAAAAAATCCCCCCATTCATAGATGAAGAAGTTGGCCGGGCAAATCAATAATAAATAAAATGGTTAACTTAAACTGCTTTGTAGGCAGTTTCCTAGTCGGGTGCGTCTTGTACAGCTTTGTTTTCGCTTCCCAACTACCGAAGGAAGAGAAGCCTTGTATGCATCCGGGAAGTCGAAAAAAGTACTCCAAAATCAAAATTTTCACTCGCATATGTCTGTCTGTGGTCAATTCCTTATAAAACGCAAAACTCCTAAACCATGTGACCAATTTTTATGACATTTCAGAAATTGTGAGGGTTGGTTTCTAGATGGTTCTCTATGAATTTCATCCCAATCGGATCAACTGAACGAAGGCGATAACCTGCGCATGCACAAACGTAAAATACTGTACATCCAAACTCATTACAAGGATTTTGATGCAATTTGCGGGATTATGCGGGTTGGTTACAGAGTCCCAATGAATTTTATTTAAAAGGATTAATATCATAAGCTATACTTCCTACCCAGTTGGCAGACTTTTTTTATTTACACCCTAACTGTGCAAATCGTGGTAAAATCGAGTGGTTTTATGACAGACTATTCATTCGTGGTTTTATGTATTCAAACTCATTAAAATGTATGCACTGGTTTACTAACGACTTAATAATTAATAAAGTATGTTTCAGATAGGTATGACCAAAAGGCTGGTCAGAGGAAAAAATCCGTTTCATCGAAATATTTTGAGAGTGTTACAAGTTAAGAAAATTAAAATATCCAAAGGTCGTTCAAGAACACATTAATATATTTAGTATTAAAGATAATATTTTTAGTTCAATAACTAAGAAGAAAATATTAGTATAAACAGACTTCTTAAAAAATGATGTCGATTTAAAAAAAAATCCGTTTTTTTCATATTTCCTTGTCTTGAGTCGAACACTAGTGCGCGTATTACTTTATTGCCATCCGGCCCGGAGGATCTACGGCTTGAACCTACACCAACACGAGTATAGATTTTATTGTCATCCAGCCCGGAGGACCATCTTTTCACCCTTAGAAAATAATCAAGTCATAAACATAAACGTCTTGTAAAAAATATATTTACAATAGTTTATGAAAATTAGGAAAAAGGATGTCATGGAGATTAAAATTAATTTGACATAATCCTTCTTGAATACGTTAACACATCTAGCAAATGAAATTATCGAAAGCTCATTCACGAATAAATCTATTGTAGCTTAATAGCACAATAACACAATTAGGGCGGTATAAAGGTTTGCAAGACTATCTTTGTAAGTCTCCAAATTCAATACAAGCATACTTTTGCTTTTTTATACAGTGAGTGAGATACAAAAATCAGTTGTCATCTATACCTTTATATGAGTGTATAAAAAAAAGAAGGACCGAAAGAGTGTCTCGTTTTTATCAAATTTATTTCCATAGAACCTTCCTGAACACAATTACCAGAGGAAATATGAGAAAGTCGTTCAAGAATGCTTCATCGTCCAATAAAATATTTGACAGCAGCGAAATGTTAACCACTGTTGCATTTTTATACAGTAGGTAAAGAAAAAATAAGTGATCGCAATGCAGATTTTTAGAAGAGATTCTTCCTCATTGCCATTTGCGAGATTATACGAGTTTAAAAAAGAGGGCTGCACGATGTAAATACTAAAACATCGCTAGAACGAGTGAGAAAAGTTTCCATAAAGAAGTGTTTTTAGAAAGCTTTTTTTTCAGTAAAAATACCGGATTCCAGACCCCTGAGGGGATTGTTTTACTCTAAATTCGAAACTAGGAGGGGAAAGAAGATATATCAATCTTCATAATGGGGTAGAAAAGCGGGAACAAAGGTGGATTGGAGGTGAGGACAGGCAAAAATGAGCTTTTCTGCCAGGAGGGCAGAAGAGGGCCGACCGTGTGAATAGTAACATGACAGCTTCCCGGCGAACAAATGAAATATGCACCCGAAGTAATGTAAGTGGCGGAACATTCCAACCGAGTCCCGGCCGCCCCCCGGGTTCCCATTGAATAGGGAATGAGCTCGCGCCACAATTGTCCTAATGTCCAGTATTGTAGTTGGCCGCCGGCCGGGGGTGGAGAATGCGGTCCCCGGCCAATAGAACCAATCTCACAATGTCCAAGCCGCCCGCGCGTTTTTTTGGGACCAATTTGCACAAACACCTCTCGGCCCTTTTCTTTATCTACTTCTCTCGATTTTCCTCCGTCTGAATTTTCAAGGGTTGTTATTTTCTCCCCCTTCCACAAATCGGACCAAAAATTGATAAATTACATTGGAACTCCCCCTGGTGATAATCGATTAGCAAACAGTTATTCGTACTTTCAAGCAAATTGTTCATTTATCTATGTGCAACAAGATGTTGATGAATCTTAACCCTAAAGACCACAATCAGGATATTGCCACTTTCCTAAAGCCCAGATGTTGTGCCTATGGGGAAAACAACATTCACTTCCGAGCTGTAGATTGTCTTTTGAATGCTTCATCGTGTCTAACTAAATTGAGTTTCAGATTCGTTAACGTATGTATACAAATTACAATTATTTTCACGAGAAAAAAAACAATAATACAATTCTGAAGGTGATTTCCAAATCTATTCAATTCCAATTCTACCCTAATTTTCATAAATCGCCAAAAACATTAACTATAAAGTAAAATAATAACATTTACAAGGACTAAAATATTTTTTTCGCCTATAAAATATACTGAAGCTTTGATACACTATACTATGCAAATAATTAACGAACTTGAGACAGGCAATGGGAAGAAAATTTAGAATTACTTAGATTAATGGGGGAAAATAAAATACTAGATTAAAAAGTCCTTTGATATACAACATATATTAATAATCTATGTTTTATTTAAACCTTTAAATTGTCAAACTGAAAAATTATCCTACTTGATGTACGCGGTGGCAAATGGGTTTTAAAACGGGTAAAAAAATCTTTCAGGGACAATTTTATCGGTTGACACGGTCTACAATATGATTAATTATTACTTTTGATCTTCTCACTCTTGTCAAAAATTCGATTATGAAAAAAATAATAATGCGCGATAAATATCGAAGAAAATAATTGTGATATAGTTCTTTCAACAAGATGTCTATCTTTGAGCATTGCATGTAACAAAGTTTATGTAGCAACAAGGACTTATTATGTATGGGAAATAATAAAGGTAAAACAGAAATGTAGGGGGCTCGAGGCGGAGCTCTGAGAAACACCCCGCTTTATTGGGGAGATCTCTCGAGAAAAACTCATTTTTTCAGCAGAAAAATTATTAAATGTTCTCTTTGTACCCACGGTTAAAATTTCATTTTAAAAATATAATACATTAAATTTCTGCCAGTTAAATCAACTTTTACAATTAACTAGTTAAGTTATAAATTTTTCCTATTTTAAAAAATATAATTTGCTATGGATCTGACCAGACCTGGTTCGGTTGACTGGCGCTTCTCCTACGAATGACTTATCATCTCGTAGGGCATCATTGTCCACTGTTATATTGGACTTTCTCCCTGACTCTCGACCCTCACTTTTTCTTAACTTTCCGATATTTTACAATTAGGTACTAATGGTTGATTTTTGTCAAATACAGCGGGGCTAGGTTCTCAATTTACTTGAAAAGTTGAGTCGGCTTTATCATTTTTTGACATCGATAAAGTACGATGCATCATTGTTATGCGTTCAATCGCGCTCGAGAAGATATATAGTTGTTAAAAACACTTTTTCGAGCTGATTAACGTGAGAATATTGTGCAATAGTGTAAGGGGTAAACGCCATTTAGAGTAGTTTTTAAGCCTATGTCATGCTCACAACGCCTAAAACTATTTCTTGTGCCCCTCTTTACTTCCGGTTTTGTCTTTTTTTGTATCCTTCTTCATTCAATGATCATCTGCTTGCTCCATCTGAATCTTTCGAATTCGCTGACATCAGTTCTTGAACCTGGTTAGGTCACCAGACCGACAAAAGTGACAAGTGTTCATGCTAGAAGAAAGATAGTCTAGTTCTTGCAGCCCAAAGTAACTCTTCTTTTTTGTTGAGATGTTTATGATGTTGGTCCAATGAATAATCCTATTTTTCGACCTAGAGGGTCAAACGCAATTGTCCAAATAAAAAAATAAAAATAAACGCAATATTTTGACCTTTTTTTCAGCTTTTGGCGATTTTAACCCTAAACGACTACGTTTTCCACGTAAGTACGTTTTCAAAGTGACTTAATTTGCTGCTATTTAAGACCAGCACAATTTCTGAACACTCAAAATTTCCCGAAATACAGCCAACAGCATCAATTGGATGGAAAGTTAAAGTACATGGTCACTGGATTAAAATACTGTCCTTTAAATGGCCACGATCTGTAGACAACTTAATTAGGTTGAAGTTATCAAAAATTATCCATTTTTATCCTTTCTAGTCATGAAAATCCACAGACCATTAATTTAATTGTAATTTTGAGAGAGATGAGTTTCATAATATTGCTTTGTTGTAATTTCCGGCGCTTACTGGAACAGTTTTCAGTCCATTGTTCATAGGTCATATCAATATCCTGGGTGCCAGTGTATTTGAAAAAATGGCCATTAGTAAGTATGACGGCTACGATGTTAGATTCAAACCATCCAACGAGCCCACAATCTGGCTGACAGATGATGCAGAAGAGAGGTCTGATCTATCAATCCCCATAAAACCATAGTGATTCCACATTCACAAGGAAGAGGACAACAGGAAGCTTAAAAACTGCAAGCCTATACGGGACTCTGATTCCATTTTCCAAGGAGACCAAATATCTACGGATTACACTAGATCAGAGGCTCACGTGGAACTCACGCCAAACTAAAACTACCTAGAGCGAAAATTGCCTGGGGAAGGTGTAGAAGGCTCTGCGCCAAGAACTGGGGTCCAAACCCCAAAATGACCCAATGGCTATACACTTCTGTCATAAGATAAATGTTGACATATGGGTCGGTGGTATGGTGGACCAAAACTCTTTAGACCAAAGCAATAAGGCTGCTAAGTGGCGGACAATCGTGTCTCATTGTCATTGGTGCCATGAGCACAACTCCAACTGCGGCCCTCGAACTTTTGTTAAACCCCCCACCACTCACATTTTAATCCAAGGAGAAGCCAGAGCAGCAGCCCACAGGATCATAAATTGACAACCATCTGCTAGGATAGGCCATGTGAATAAACAATGGAAACTGAGGGAGGAGAAACAGGCAGATGCCATTCTGGTATGCCAATTGATGCCACTACTCCAAAGTACAACTTCACCAAGATTTACAAAGTACTGATACCAGAACGTGAAGAATGGTCCAAGGGGAAACCACTAAAAGCAAATTCCTACTGGTCTACTGACGGCTCCAAAACCGACAAGGGTACGAGAGCTAGGGTCTTTGGGATGCACCCAAAGACTGAACTGACGGTAAACTTAGGCAAGTATGGTACAGTTTTCCAGTCTGAAATCATTTCTATTGAACAATTTGCCAAAGAAATAAAAAGGCTAGGAATACATTCCCGGAAGATAGCGTTTTTCTAAGACAGCGAGGCATCTCTCACGGCCTTAGCCTCATGCGAGTCACGGAAGTCAGCGACACTAATGACCTGCCTGACCCTGGCAAGGGTCCCTGGACATTCGGGGCATAGAGGCAACGAAAGGTTGACATGTTGGCCAAAATGGGAGCCAACGTGGAATCTATGTCTTCCAGAACCAAATTGCGGCCACAAAAGAGGATACATTTTAAAATGGAACCTTAACAAGTCCAAAATCTTGTGGAACAATGCCACAGGCATGAGACACGCGAAGAGATTCGTAGAAGGACCATCCGCAAAACTTACAGAAGAACTACTTGAAAGCAACGAACCAGGATTCTGGTTGGACTCCTGACGTGGCATGCTTTCACGTATACTGGACGTCCTTAAAAGGACAATGAGGATCTTTAACATCCGCACCTAGCTTATTCGGCCTTATCGGACGATTTGATTCTCAAGCTGAGAGCTGGCGCACCTCCACATACGACAGAATGGTGTTAACGCCGCATCATTGATGTAGAGGCAGCTCAGCCCCGAAGGCCCAAGACTACCTCGCCCCAGCTTGCCCATTCCGAGTGGTCGGGTCTGCATTATGCATCAGACCTTATGCCACGCGCAATGGGCTACCTAAGCCGAAATACATCAGCCTGGTACCCCGCGCACTCGCTAGGTAGAGAAGGACACTCTCCGTCCAGTGTAGTGGAACTTCCCCAGGATAGGAACTACCGGATCCACTCCGGCCGCGGTTTTGTTTCAAGTGGAATTGCTAACCACCCCTAGAGGAGACAGCCTACGGTAAAAGCATCCCTAACCATCCCTGACGGGGCACTGCCATTAAAGAAAGCACATGCACCGGATAGGAGTACAGACAGAAGAAACACTGTGCAGATACTGCTAGGAAGAGGGGGAGACCGCAGATCACATTTTACGTTTTGTGAAGGTCTATGGTGCAGATTCTTGCAACCAGGACAAGAAAAACCACAAGGAAGATCCTACACCAAGGAACCGCTGGCAAAGCTGTGAAAGCTGGTTAATAGCCTGAAGCTGGCCAGTGAGTTTTAATTAACAGAAAAGCACAATAGGTGCAGTAGGCCTTTTGGGTGCCTCTCTTATTCATATCCCTATCCTAGATTTGAAACTGGCACTTTTACCTTACAATGATGAGCATACACATACGTTTCAAACAGTTATTACTTTACGATTCAACTGGATAAAACCTTATTTTATTTAGTATGGCAATAATCGGAGAGATAATCTATTATCTCTTAAATATTGCATTCTTCTTTTACTTTGTTTACTTTTTTTAAACTAATTAGTTTTGTATGTAAAGAAAATAATATTGCCCAGAACATTAAATGGTTTATCAAAGGATAAAAAAGAGATGATTTTTCGGTTTTTAAAGGTGTTTGTCAGTAAATAAGAGTCAAGATAACACTGCCTCCGTTCTGTAAGTCGATACGAGGAACCGATTGTTTTCCAGAGAAAGCACAACGAGCCGGCTATAATTTAGTTGTACCACAAAATACACCTTACATTTAACATAAATTTCCAAGGTACGCAACTCCTTGTTAACACCGTTTGTTACGCGATAACCAAACAGGCCCCCACCCTTTTAAGCATAAAAGGGCAAATATTGGTTTTTACATTGTTTTCAAACGTCATTTCCCCCGGTCCTGACAAGTCGTTTTTATCTAACTGGAAACAATGCCAGTCACTTTACTCTCTTTTATCTCCCCTGTTTTTGCTAATAATGATCTAGCAATGGAGAAGCCCTTCTTGAAAGAATCGAGACGGGGACAAGGAGAAACGGCTCTTGCCGAATCGAAAAAGATTGCTTTGTTTAATTAAGAAAACGTCGGCGTATTTGACAGGCGATAGAAACTGGCTTGAGCCATTCCGGCGTTGACAGAGGCGTTGTCAAACCGGCTACGTCAAAGTTATTTCCGGTCGGAAATTAACTGGCCTTGCGCTGGTTTTCAATTATTTTTCAATGATCTACCTCTCCAAGGCGGACGTTAGAAAGCAGAACCTACTTCCAATATCACCTATAAGCCCCCATAGTAAAATATTCTTCTGTAAGTTATCCAAAGACCTTATTTTATTTTATTTTATTTTTTTTTTTAATAACTTTGCAAGACGTTTTTTGACACAAGGAAAAAAGGGTCTCAGTGTCTTGGCTTAATTGGACCGGTTTGAACGACGCCTTCGTAGACTTTTCCCCTGCGGCTTCTGCAGAAGCCGCAAATTGGGATTCCGCCAACGCAAAATTCAATTATTGAAAATTTCTAATCCGACTATCGCCTCGAATCAAATGTCCCTTTAACGAATTACCGAGACAAACTCTATTAGCGGTTACTAGAAATTGGCACGTCAACCATAACTATTCGAAAAATACGGATATTAACATTAGTATTGAATTAGGGATGACTAAAACAAAATAATTAAAGTAAGAAAATAATTGAAATTAAACTTGATTTCTTAAGTATAAATTTGACAATCAAGAGCAACATGATTTATTTCCAACGGAAACAAAGAGGAATAGTGGAACCCAGCAGGGGCCAAATGTGAGGTAAAATGTGGAAAATAGAGTGACTTAAATCGAATAATAGAGAAAGATTGAAAGGGAAAAAAGGAAAGGGACAGATTGATATTGCAAGAGAGAAGGAAGAGAGAGGGAGAGGGAGAGGGAGTGCAATAGATAGTATGTGAGACATACATAGAGATTGTCAAACCGCCTAGAAAAAGGGGCGGACAAACAGAGAGAAGAAGTAATTAAGTGAAAGCGTTTAATTGGTTAAAAACAGAGAGAAAGAGAGAGATGGAGATAGATAGACAGACAGACAGACAGATAGATAGATAGAATGTTTTTTTGGATAAATTCATTTAAATTAAAATTTATTTGAGAAAGAGAGAGAGAGAGTGAGAGAGAGAGAGAGAGAGAGAGAGAGAGAGAGAGAGGGAGAGAGAGAGCTAGAAAAAAACAGCTGGATAAACAGAGAATAAGTATATGCCAAACATAATATTTTAATTCGTAAAAAATAAGTGAAACAGAGACTGAGAGAAAAAGTCGGAGAACAGAAAGACTGATAGAGTAAAGAGTGGAAGAGAGCTAGCTAAAAAAGGACAGCAAGGTACAGACACAGTGAAAAAGTAATAATCTGAAAAAGAGTTTAATTGGTAAACAGAGAAAACGCAGGAAGAGAGATAGAGATAGATAGATAGATAGATAGATAGATAGAGAGAGAGATAGAGAACGAGAGCGAGAGAGAGTGAGAGAGGGAGATTTCAAGATAGCGAGTTAAAAAAAGAGACAGCGCGAAAAATCTATATATATGGAAAAACAGTTACATAACACTTACAATAGGAAAGAGAGGAGAAAGAGGGAAGGGAGGGAGGGAGGAAGCGTGAGTGAAGAGAGCCAGCAAAAAAAGCCAGTACCAGCAGGTAGGGACGTAGTAAAAAATTGAAATTCTAAAAACAGTTTAATTGTTTAAAAAAAGAAATGAATCGACAGAAAACTATAAAGCGAGAAAAATAAAGTTTGATGGAAAGAGAGATATAAAATAGAGATAGATAGATAGATTGTGAGATAAGGAGAGGGATCAATAAAGAAACTGATATAAATGGAAAAGTAATAAATGAGAAATATGAACTGCATGAGAGCAAAAGAAACAGACGGGACAACGAAGACGGTGTTAAATATTGCAGTAGTATGTGAGAAAAAGGGAATGTATTTCTATGCGAGAAGTGAAAAATAAGAGCGGGAGAAATAACCCATTTATTTATGCTCGTGTTTGTTTATTTGCATAGTGCGTGAATATTCAATCAATGTTAAATAGAATATAATGTGTTTACAATCAATAGTTTCCAGTGTTCACAGAACCGACCGTTTCACACACACACGCACGTGCGTGCACACACACAACACACAAACATTCATATGCATAAATAATATTCATATCAATATCTACGTTTGTCCACAATGGCTAATATGATTATTTATATAAATTATATGTGAAATGTGCTTTATGTTTGTTGGCCAATTTACATAGACAAATCAACTTAGACCGTCTTAAATCTATGGTTATTACGTAAACATGCACGATTTGTTAATTGATACTTTTCTGGTAGTGAACAATTTGCAACACGATACATTGTTTTGCTAAAGAATACGACTCCCTTGAGTTATTGAGAAATTAAGAGTACTACAAATAGCAAAATACTATGGTAACTGTAGAATTTTAATTACCGGTTCTATTATTTTACATAAAATGTTTCTTTATAGAGTCAATCTTTGTAGAGGATTTACCGTCAATATTTTGTAAACTGATTAAAAGAATCGGTGAACAACAAACAGAAAGAAGGGAAGGCCAGCGATGAACAAAAAACCCATTGTCAATTAACGTAAGTGAAAAGTTGGCTTACACTTCTTGAGAGGATAAAAGAAGAAGACTTTTCCTCTCCTTTTCACCATGGTCTTTCTCCTTCGCTTCTAAAGTGACTTCAGGGTTTTAATAAAGTAATAAAACAGGGAATAGGCTTAAGTAATAAATATTCACTACATTCTACAAATTATTGAGTTATTGTGACGATGAAATAAACTCGCAGGGAATCAGTTCGAAACACGAGTACTCTAGAAAAAAAAATCCGATTAGGTGTGGTAAACTGAGAGATAAGTGGTCTGGCTTAGCTTCCTACAACTCGACGAGACCCATACTTCAGAACCACCCCCCACTTTTTTTTTATTCCCATTATTTTTTTTACCCTTCTACTCTTTTTCTGCCTAATCCCCGACATTCAACCGGTAAGATCAAACTACTACCGGAGAGTTCAAATCGCCTTAAGGGGGCCAAGTGAAAGTTTTTAATCCTTTGCGGGGCGGGGGGAAGGAGCGAGAGTTAGCGGTAAGGCATTAGACCCTTTGCCCATAGTAACTCAGGACTATATTAAAAGTTGTCCTTACTTGTTAATCTCCTCCAGATGTACTTTTTATTGTTCCGCAGGCCAACTGATAAAGAGCATTAGCTCCGAGCTGTAATGGAAGCCCTGACCTCCTTCTCCGGTTACAATTTAAGTTTGTCACGGCTCAACAACGCGCAAATGTACCATTATGTATGCACACTTTTAACAAAACTGACAAATAATACGAAATCGTGTATAATTTAAGAGAAATCTGTGATCTGTGACAAAGAGTCAACTTTGGATGTGATCCTTGATGAGTTTTAGGCTTTTGAGAACGTTTGACAACGTGGGTTCTCTAAAGTTAAACACTTCTTATCTAATATTATTTATTGGTCTAATCAGCCGTAATTGGCGTGAAGACAACAGCAATTCTAGGAGTGGTCAAAGTTTCATAACCAGATGGTCGGAGGTCACTTACGCTTCAGTCGAACCAGTGAAAAGGTTGGAAGTAAGGGTTGAGCTGGACAGGTTGCGAATCAATTGGTTACCACGAGTTTGGAGAGAAATTTATATTAGCGGAAGTGGGCCGGGTTTGGGATTTAGGGTTTAGATCAGAGTGGATGTGTGATTGGAGGTAAAGTGGAGCATCAATTTTTTTTTCAGAGGTCATATCAACTTTCTGGGTGCCGGTGTTTTTGATAAAAAAATCTTTTGAAGTATGTCGGGTTCGAATGCAGGGCCGTTGGGTGGATTGGAACCCAGTATTACATTTTTTTTCTTTCTTCTCGGGAAAAAAATTAATACAGCTTAAATAGTGGCGGGACGAACGGAGAAGAGAAGCGCGAGAAGCAGGAAGCAATTCGCGGCCTGCAAGATCCTGATCGGGAGGGCACTGGTTCCGAGACTGAAAAAACAAAGGAAAAAAAAGCACGGAGAGTCAGTCGGATATAGATGTTCCGAGGAAGGAAAAGGTCTCCGCGAGGAAAAGAAAATATTGTTTTTTTTTTTTAAGTGTATGTGTGTGTGTGTGTGGTTTGTGAACCAAGTCGGGCTGATCGAAGAGTTCCTACGAAGAGGAAGGGGTAGATCCCGGCAAGTGAGGAGTGATCCCGTGAGTTGGTACATTTCCAATTTCTTATCAGGCCTGATAATTCTGGACTAGAGACATTAGCTATAAGTTTCGGCCTTTTGTTAGTTTTTAATTTAAAAGGATTTGTCTACGTACTTGTAAATAGAATAGTTGTGATTAGTATTCATTTTTTTTCAATCGTAGTTTTAAACCCTAATATCTTAAGATATCTTGCTTGTGTTAACGAATTAACTCGGATAGAAGCAAGAACTTCATCATTTAGCTCCCATCATAACCCTGGTTGGAAGCGCCATCAGAAAGAAGAAAGCCAGAAGCGCTACATCGCTACCCTTCCTTTTCCCTTTCTTCCTAGTTTTCTACTCTTATTTTCCTTTTTATCCCCTGGTTTCGGTATTTATCCTTCCCCAAAAATACCGTGGCGCTCAACATAACACCTATAAATAAACTTTCACCTCCTCACCGACCATCACTTGTCTCTCCCTTCAACACGTTCCCCCCCTTCTCCACTGAGCTATCGCCAACGTACGTGCAGCCGCAGTAAGGAAGCTGTAACACCAGGACCTTTAGCTTTCAGTGTGAGGGCCATGTCAACGGCTGAATCGTTGCGGCCATCGACGCCCCTAGCATCAACTATTATCGAAGGATTATGGACTGTAGTGATTGGATTTTATTAAGATTGTAACGCTTGGTAGTTCAAGTCCGTAGGTACAAATTGGAGGGATTAGGGTAGTGTATAATATTTTTTCGTTAAGTAATGTTAGTTTAGATCTTTTGTTAAGCAGTCTGTTCAGCATTTCAAATCCACGGTTACATTCGTTTCGTTCCAGGCGTGGGTGTAGATTCCAAATAAGTGTTTTGTCCGAATAAAGTCCAAGACGTCGTCTATTCGGTGGAGGAATTTTAATGCCCTATAAATAGACGGCGACTGGAGGTTGCGGAGGTAGAATGGAGAATGAATTTTTTTTTCAGAGGCCATATTAACCTTCTGGGTGCCGGTGTTTTGAGAAAAAAAATCTTTTTGGAATTGGATCGATGTCCGCGAAGAGGATTGCCGTGTCATCGGCGTATGTGAAGGTTAAGTGTCGGAATGTAATGGACATCAGCTGTAAAGGAGTAAAGGGCTACTTTTAGCTAGTACAAAGAGGAGCGAGTGTCCTTCCCTTGGGGACGTCGGCTAATATGGGAACAAAGATGAAATGCGGTGCCTCGGGTTACTTGGAAGTATCTGTTTGTAAGGATTTGAGGATAAGGCAGTATGTAAATGGTAGGATGTTTAAGCTGTAGGAGGAGGCGATGGTGTCGACAACGCTGTGGGCTTGGTGAATAGGCGAGTGGTAGCCGAGGTGACTGAGGATAAAATTTAAGGTTCGGTGAAGAAAAAGATTTTCAAGTACTTTGCTGCAGAGGAGAGGCAGAAGGCTAGTACGAGATAGTACGAGACTAGAAAGGGAGGTGAATAGGTTTGTTAGGTTTAGGTATCTCATATACGGCGGAGAACTTACAGAGGGAAGTGTAGGTGGTTTTATATAAAGACAGAATTGTATAGAGATGTAATAAATAATATTGCGTTTTTGAGGAGTTGATGAAAGACGAGAATACTCCTCCTCCTATAGAAGTCGTTGCAAACGACCTTCAAATTCTTCATTCCTTAATCCCTCAACTGAGTGATCTCTCACGTTTATAGATCGAAATTTATGCTTGTTTGTAAACTATTCACACGATTTACCCCGTTTTCAACATAACACGTCAGACTGAGAAAAAGGTAATTAAATATCAAACAGATATCAAATGATTTATTGCATTTCTTTGAAGAAAACAGGGGGAAAATTATACGAAAGGAATTAGCGCTAATAATTGAGCGTGCGTGTTGTTCAGTCGTGTCGGGCATACAAACCTACTGAAATATCAGCGTAATTAGCCTAAAATTGAATAACGATTTGCAACTGTTCTGTTAAACGGAAATGTGGATAGTTATGGCAGGTACGTGACTGCCACCCTCTTCTAGCAGATTAAACCTTACTTCCCGGCAAAACCTGATTTATTCCACTTGTAACGCAGGCGGATTAAGAAAACAACCTTAAACCGATCTTATGTTAACCCCCACGGTTAGAATTTTTTTTGCCCTGCGGTAAGTGGACATTTCAGTTTCGATCAGCTCGCCATATCCCGTATAGTGTTAGGAGAATCGCATCGTTGTGATCTGATAATGAAGAGATAGGTGCTTCAACAAGCCTCTGCTGCATCCGACCCCTCCAGTAATTGAACGCAAATTACCCTCTATTCGCCCCCAGACCACGTCCTTCCCGACCTTTGTGATATTCAAATTTGAAAAGTTAGTTGTGGCTGGGAGGGGGCAAGTTCAATACCCCCTGACTATTAATCGGCCCGCCTTTCCTAGCCTTAGTCAGATTTAACGATTAACCAAATATCGGCGGTTGTCTAATGCAGGTGGGCTGTCATAGAAACGGAACAACTTCGACTAGAAACTAACTTTGAGGTTTAAATAAGAGAAATACAACGAAATTGATAGTAGATAAATTACTAGTAGATATTATGTACAAATTATATGTTTTACAAGTTTCCAGCTTCCAAAGAAAAACTATTAATACAAAATTTTATACAAAAAAAATAAAATGACGAAAAAGAATCAAAAGTCGTGAACAAAAAATTAACTCAAAGATAAATGTAATGATAGATGGACTAACTTTAAAAAAAGAAGGCAAACACATTTTTTTTAAAGTAAGAAATAAAGACAGGGAACGTGAATGAACTTAATAAGACACAATAAAAAGAAGAAAGAAAAGAAAAGACAAAGAGGAAGTGATGAAGAAAAGAAAAAGTGAAGGACTGAAGGAAAAATAGAAGAGAGAGAAAGTGAGAGAGAGAGAGAGAGAGAGAGAGAGGAGAGAGAAAAAGAGGTAGTGAGAGAGAGAAAGAGAAAGAGAGGACAAAACTGAATGAAAATTAATATGACAGAGGAGAGGAGTGAGAGTGGGTGAAAGGCAAACACAAACAAATAGAAACAAACGGAGTGAAAAAAAGTAGCAAAAAAAATATATTTTACAAAATGTAAGAGAGAGAGGAGAGAGAGAGAGAGTGAGGAGAGGGAGAGAGAGAGGAGAGAAAGAGAGATAGTGAGAGAGAGAAAGAGAGAGATAGGACGAAACTGAATGAAAATTAATATGACAGAAGAGAGGAGTGAAAGTGGGTGAAAGGCAAACACAAAAAAATAGAAACAAACGGAGTGAAAAAATGTAGCAAAAAAAAGATATTTTTTACAAAACGTGAGAGAGAGGGGAGAGAGAGAGAGAGAGAGAGAGAGAGAGAGAGAGAGAGAGAGAGAGAGAGAGAGGAGAGAGAGAGAGAGAGAGAGAGAGAGAGAGAGAGAGAGAGAGAGAGGAGAGAAAGAGAGATAGTGAGAGAGAGAAAGAGAGAGAGATAGGACGAAACTGAATGAAAATTAATATGACAGAAGAGAGGAGTGAAAGTGGGTGATAGGCAAACACAAACAAATAGAAACAAACGGAGTGAAAAAATGTAGCAAAAAAAAAAGATATTTTTTACAAAACGTAAGAGAGAGAGAGGGGAGAGAGAGAGAGAGAGAGAGTGAGAGGGAGGGAGAGAAAGAATTGTTATTAATTTTTATTTTACTATGAATGCATTAAGGAACATGGCTGATGCTCTTTGGTACGTATGGAAATCAGGGCCTGTGGAAACTTGCTATGTCACGCGATTTGCCGAAAAATCTAATCTCCAAAGACAACTAAATATAGAGAAAGGTAGACAGAGAGAACACAGGAAATGAGTTAGTAAGAAAAGTATAGATGATCACAGACAGCCAAATAGACTGACAGATTAAATGAAAAATCGAAAAGAAAAACAATAATAGATACACGCACTAAATCCCGAATATATTTTTTTTCGTGTGAATGGACGAAGAGGGTCTGAGGGTTAGTTAGATACCAGCAAAAGGGAGAGGCCGGGATATAGGGTGAGTGGGAAAGTGGTGAGGGCTGTACGGGGTGTTCTTAAAGGAACTAACGTACCATGAATAAAGATACGAACAGTTAAAAAACACGGCCAGCGAACTCGTATTTAGTATTAAAAAAAGATATGTTGATATAACGCGTTAAGCACAAGTTTCCTAAAAATTGTCGATATTGATTATATTGCTAAAGACAGAGGTAGATCATTATTAGTATTTATTATAAATCAGTTGATTCATTTCAATTCGTTGAGGTTTTGAATAACAGCTAATCATACTGTAGTACTGTTTAATGAAATGCTTACAAAAACTTTCCACTCATACAAGCAGACATAAAAGCAGAAATTAGCAAGTCTAAATGTTTATCAGTTTCCTTAATTCAACGGTTTTTCACTTTGGAATTTTTTTTTCATTGAGATCAAAGGAGGTGGGTGTATTTTGTAGACCCGGTGCGAAGGTTCCAAGCCTATTTCTCTCCAATTGACAAAGTGACTTTTTCTCCGTGAGCCCACTCCACCTAAGCCCCTCCCGCTAGCGATCGAAGTACCCGCTCGGCCAGAATTCACCCGAATTAGCTCACTTTCAGGGATTTTACACTATAATACATTTACCCGATACTTTTTTTTCAATTCGTTCTTTTTTTTGTTTTTTAACAATACAATCCACTAAAATATCCATGCTTCAAAATACAAAAAAAAGCTGATAAGAAAAGGATGTTCTAAAAGAAAAGGCAGCGTTTAAGGACGTAACACTGGAATTCAAAACCTTTGTCGAGGGGAAGTCGCGGAATCCGGCCTGCATAAATAAAGAGGGCCAGAGCGCAACAAACTCCTTTAAATCTTTATTCATGAAGAATGGCCAACACGTACAACGGACGGTAAAACACATTTTCATGTCCCTTATTTCGCACATATTTTCACCATGTGAGGGTGTTCACTCACGTCCTATAAAACTCGTCTTCCTTTACTCTACCAGATAGTGTGTAATTGAATAGAAAAAATTGGCATTTTATTGCAACAAGTTACGACTTTACTTTTAATATAATAATTATCCTTGTCGATAAAATCCTAAACGTGAGAAATGGCATAAAAACTCAGTTGACTTGAAAAGCCAACAATAAAGCAAGTAAATCAATAATTAAACCATCTTATAAAAACGAAGATTAACGTCATAATCCGCAATAATTTTTTTCAGATTTAGTGGCAAAAAATTAAATCCTGTTTGCACGTTAACAGTGAAAACGGAAAATCCCCTGATGGAACATTGTCAACATCCAGTTTGAGTTAACAACCGGCTGTTGACTCAAGTCCGCTGTTAGTATTGTGGTTAGAAATCCGCGTGAATACTGGGGGACTGATTAAAAAAATCAAATCTTGACACTCTGAGCCAATCAATAGACTTTATATTAGCTTTATTACCAATTTGCAAATATACTAATATCCTGGACGTTTTATACGTCATTTGTGAGTTAAACATGACTAAAAACAGCAAAATAAATCTAATTTTACATTTTTTTTATACAACCTTCTTATTGGTACTTTTTGGTGGTTCGTTTTTTTCTAGCAGGTAGTTCCACGACACGGTTTTGCATTATGGAAGTTAGCAAACTGATTTTGATATGCTTTTGTTTGGTTCCAAGTATTCAAAATGCAATGTATTAAATCAAGATATCAGAAGATGAGGTTCTAATGCTTTTTCTTTATTTGCTTTTAACCACCCGTTAACACCATGTAAAGAAAATTCGCACTGCAAATAATTGCTCGGTTTTAAACAAAGTGAAGACTGATAAAAAGATATTTAAACACAAAGATAACACAGTATTTTACAGTTAAAACCGGCATGGAATTTTTTGAAAATTTCCAATAATTTTAACATTTGTAAAACACAAATGCTGAAATATTACTGTTAGGATTGATTTTTTTTCTATTTTTCAACCATTATACTAATTATGGAGCAATTAAAACTCTGATTTCTGATTCATTATATTCATACAGAATACTTCCCAATATTCAAAGAACAAGGGAGTAATTTTGATTTACAACGCATAAAATAAAGATTATCACAAGGTTCGGAGGCTTTTTTATTTGATTTACAAGAGGCAAAGATTGGCCATGTAAACAAAACAACTCGTACTGCCAATATATTTTTTTTTATTTTAAACAAAATTATATCTGATGAAACATAAGTACCAAGTCAAACAACAAAGGAGAAAAGTCAATAATTCCTAAACTTCTATTCGTGCAAGAGATTAAACTAAAGTTAAACTATAAAATCTTGTATCAATTAAACTTTCGAACATTTTCATAATTAAACCAACGGTTGAAAACATAATAATAATGAAAATATTTTTAAAAAAATATAAAAACAGTTTTCAAGGTAAAAGCAGGGAAATTTAGTTATATTTTAAAGCTCGACTAAACCCGCACGACCTAGCTGTGTTGCGTTAGTGTAGGTCTTTCATGCTAAGTAGTAGGACAAACAATAGCGACGCTTCAATAAAATAATTAATTATTCCAAAAGGAAATATATTGGAATAAAACAAATGTTATGAAATAAAAATTAAAGAAATACGAACAGAAAGTTTTAACAAAAATTGTTCAGGCTGGCTATGAGAATTTGCAGGTTCAATACGGCAAATTTCAGATCTTTCATCTTTGAAACGGTTTTTAAGTTAAAACTGTTCCAATAAACTGCCAATATTAAATAGATTTAGAGAAACAATATAACTTAATAAAATGCTTGAATGATTGTAGAAGAGATACTGTTTATATATTTATTTTTTACAATTATGATAGCTATTTAAGTTTTTCGTTGTAAAATTTAACTTCGAATTTTATTGATAAAAAACGTGAAATACCTCAAAATAGATAAAAAGGTAAAAGTTTGCATAAGGCTTTGACAGCGAGTTTTACAACCTGAATCAAAGTAGCCTCGCGAGCGTGAGCGGTGATCGAAGTCAACAGCGATAACGCGTTAATTGGCCGAATCCAATTGGTCTATATTGTTAGCATTAATTAGACAGTCATTAGTGTGTAATTAGATCAGAGGGCTGGCATTGTGAGGAAGCGAGGGCCCCCTCTTTACGCGGTTCGTTTGAAGGTATCGAATTGGGCACGTCAAATTATTTCATCAAACGACAACAAAACAATTGTTCACTTTCTTTTATGCCGATAAAATAATATTAATAAAAATGAATGCGAGAAGAGTCGTGTTTTAGTATGCAATTTAAATTTTTATGTTGAGTATGTGGGATGGAGAAAGAATATAAATGACAGTGAACGCAGTTATGGGAGAATGCAAGAATTGAGAAAATGTGTGCAATTAGCAATAATTTAGGAAGAGAAAATGAAAATACTTGTTCACTACTCTCTATATGTGTGTCAAAGTTTATTCTCAATCACAATACTTATAAATTATACATGCTCTTTCTTTAACTTTTTTTCTAATTGCAATAGATATATTTGATAAGAATAAAACTTTTCATATGCAAAAAATGCATATTCCATCATTGTCCTTGATTATAAATGTAAACTTCTTTATAGATTGGATGATAGATAACAAATCAATAAATTTTTCAGCCATAATAACCGTAACTGACACATACAAATGTACTGTAAATCGTTATGCTCCTCGTTATAGTATTGAGTCAGAAGTGTGTTAACCGAATTGATCACCTTGGAAGAGCATAAATCGTTAATGGATAGCAATCCAGCAGAATCTCTGATTATATTAAAGTCAGGAAATCATTAGGGTAGTAATTAGATGAAAGGATGGCCTTATGGCTGATCCGGAGGGTGGAAAGGCGACCGATCTCGTCAGGCCCATCACGCTCCCGGTAGCGGTCTTACTCTCTTTCCTGGAAAAGCGAGAGGGTGAACCACTTGGCCGCGGAAGTGGCAAGTTTCGCCCGGCTCCGCCCCCGTCCCGAATTACGATACACCTAAGTTCGGAGATAAAGTGAGAGGGCGGCCCTAACTCTCCTGAATACCCAATCCTGAATGGTCTAACTAGCTTTACAGTCCCCTTTGTTAGCCCTAATCACGGCCGACCCCCCGAGGAAATGGACCGAGCTATCCTCTCCGTCTAGTCCTAGATTTGATACTAATAGCCGGCGACCTCCAGTTTCGATGGCCGATCTATAAACCGGCTTTGGAATCGTAATCCCACCCCCGCCCGCTTCACCACTATAACCGTTATTGCTCTAACCGTTGCCTCGAATTCCCATTAATAATACTCGGTTTCTAATTACACTTTGTTATAGACAGTTGCTACAATCTATTGCCCGTAGGAAGGGATACTCTCTTTGTAGCAGGAATTGTCTAGCTTCAAATAACACAAATAACACCTCTAACTTTCTTGATAATTGCTCTACAACTTCAAAATTATTAGATTTGCTCAGGAGCCTGTATCAAACGGATTCCGTCTGAGCTACTTGAACGCCACGATTCCCTTGACAAACACGATCCCAGGAATTCACGATTCCAATCGTGTTTCCATAATTACAATTACATAAAATATTGTAGCTAAAATTTAAAAAAATCTTTTGACAGATATAGCTTAAAGAAATTACAATAATCGAAGCATAAATACAAACAGAAAAGCGAACTGGCTTTAAGTCAAAACTTAGGTCACAATATAGACTTCCAACTTCCTACAGATTCACAATAAACTCCGCAAAATAAAAACCAATGATTTGGAATAGCGACCGACCAGAAAAGGAGAAAAGAAGTTGTTCTTGTCACGTTAAGTATCGGGCGTTGTAAAGCCCCAAATTGTAATCTAATAATTTCAAAGTGAACAATGAAATTTGTAATAAAAACAAATTGATAAAATACTAAACTTGCAATCAATTTTTTTACTGTACATCCTGATAGGCGTAACTAGAAACAGTAAAGACAACACGACAGAATTTTGAAAAATTGTAACCGATACAAAACTTATTAATATTATTTAATCAAAGATTAATTTTTTAATCTAAATGCGCGTAAGTTATGAAAATTAAGCTCTCATTGAACTAAATAAAATTAATTCACATGGACTTAACAAAGTCGTTCGTCTTACAATTATTTTCGAGAAATAGAAAAACATTATTCACTCTGTCTAAAAAACGGGTTTATTGGTAAAACAACCCTTTTTACAAAGTTTTTTTGACAAATCAACTTTTTTAGTCCACTAAAACAACCAGGCCGAATTATCCTATTAACAAATATGCGGCTGTATAAATATCATATTTGCACAATCAGGGTAGAAAGATGGTGTAATGTCGAACCTACTCTCACGCAACATGTTTGAATAGAAGAAAAAATAAAAAAACGTTTAATAATCAAAATAAATACAACCATCTGAATTCTAACCCATTGACCTCCTTATGGTTTTTACAATATCCATCATTCCCGGCTTAGAAGCCTCAAGTAACGATTCTTCATCCTAAGGATTCTAGGCGGCTTTTAATGTTGCTTCGTACATGTTTCTATGTTTAGATCGCGTGTCGGAACATAGCCGTGTAGGTCATTCTCATGTGCCATCCCGGGGTGCATCCACAAGGTTGAATCCACCACCTTTACAACCGACTAACCTATTGTGTAACGAATAACTTACACCACATTGGTAATCTATTTTAAATTTCAATAAAAACTATAAATTTTGCATGGGTTCCAATGAGAAGATAATCTGTCAAGAGGATTATTTTTTTTTGTATATATTTTTTACTCACACCAATAAAGTACGTGGAACATTGCATATTATAATTAATTAAGGTTTTTAATTGAGATAAAAAAGTCAATGGCACGAGCGGGATTCGAACCCACGATCTTCGGCTTGATACGCCGCTGCTCTACACTTGGGCTATCGTGATTTCGATCCACTCGGACACCAACTTCCTATCTCAACCCCACCTTTTGAGTTTTTCCTCCTTTTTGCCATTTTTCAAATGTCGTGTAATCGGATTGGATTCTCGGCGACAAATGAAATGGCCACGGAGAGCATTAGTGAAGTATACTTCATTTAAGTTAGTGTCCGAATGGATGAACTAAAAACCTTAATTTATAAAGTACAACCTTAAAAATAGTCTTATTAACAGATGACCAATGTCCACAATGTATAGATGAGGAAGAGACGACAGAACATATCCTTATACTAGAAAAAGAAAAACTTATTATACTAAAATTAAGTAGTATAGATAACTAATATTTATTTTTTGTTCCAATTAATTAAGGTTTTTAGTTGAGATAAAAAAGTCAGTGTCACGAGCGGGATTCGAACCCACGACCTTTGGCTAGATACGCCGCTGTTCTACCACCTGAACTATCGTGAGCTCGATCCACTCGGACATCAACTTCCCATCTCAACCCTACCTTTTTTGCCTTTTTTTTTAATCTCAACTAAAACCTTAATTAATTGTAATATATTAATTGGTCACGCGAACCACGAAATTAGAGAATTTAAGAATTGCATATTATATTAATATTAACTCGCCTCTCTCTATCTATCTATCTACTTTTCTTTCTATCTATCTATATATCGATTTATTTCTAACTTTATATCTATTTATCTTTTTTATCTCTATATCTCTCACTCTTGCGTTATCATCGTAAGTAAAGCTATTGTATTTAACTCAAAATGCGAACATTTTATATTTAAACAAAAATTTTGTTATCGTACTGAGTACCTTTCCGTTGTACCTTATTCAAACGAAACTGGTGGAGCCCCTAAGTTCTAGAACCAGCTGGCTTTCCGGTATTATCTGTTTTAATTAATTAGCCGCTTTGAGATTGTATCAACAGGCGGAACGCGACGGACCGAGGGGGCGAACTGATTATTTGACGTTTGCTCTCGGGAAACCGAATGAAACCGATTCAAAAGAAAACCGACGTTTTTATTTATAACATCAATTGAATGACACGCTTTTGAATTGACGGGCGAAGCAATTTTGTACCGTGGCACGGCGGCGTTTTCTCATTTATCCCAGTCGGGAATGAATGGCGAAAATATTATCCAACTTCTTCGTGGCCAACGGTGACAATCGGCGGAACTGAGGTCATCAGTTTCTATCGTACGGTGACAGTTTTAGTTGTTGAGCAATAATTGTAAAATTTAGGTTTACTGGTATAATTTCCCGGAAAAACCCGCCCACCACCTTAAATATAATTTTAACCTTTAATTTCGAAAGTCGAATTGTAACTTGATAAAGAATCGCAATTATAACCCTGATCGATCCCCCATCAACCCCAAAGCAGAAACAAATTAACCAAACATTATTAATTTTTTAATTAATAATATTATTAGTTTTTTAATTAATAATGGAAAAAAGATAATTTTTATAAAGCCGAATCTAGTCAATCCATGTTTTTAAAAAGAAAAGAAATCATATTAAAATAGAAAGTGCAGGAAAACGAGTCATTTGGCTTTTTTGATGAATTATGCTAAAGTGCAAAGTGAGAAAAATTGTGAATTCTGAAAAGTAAAAAATAATGTGAAAAGAAATCTATAGAGAAACACTAAAAAATTTTAGTGTTTAATTGCTGATCATAAATTGTCATCGGATATGATGTCGCTCGTAATTTAACTCTGCTAATGGCACAGGATATATTTGTTGAGTCTCCTAATGTTAAAAAGATATAGCGTGCGTGGCAGAATTTCTCAAGAACAGGCACGTGGTCTATCCTAAAAAATCGAACAGTACGAAATCAATAATTATCCCCTCCGTGTGGACCCAAACTTCTATCGAAACCCGAAAGACTTTTAAGGAGAGGAGCTTGGGGTGGGGCAAACTAGAAAGTACGTGGTTTCTCCTTGATGAAAACCTGGTTTTGTCTTTAATACGAACCGGCTGCGCCTTGTGTATATAGCAGGTTAAACCGGAGTCTATGTACTTAAACCACCTTCCGGAAGACTCTACAAGTAATATCCGTTTTCCTCTCTGGGGGTCTCTAATGAACTCCCGGGGGTGAGTTCGTTAATATTCGATTTTTTCGTTGTTGTCGGCACACGACTGTCATCGATTTATCCGGGGTGAAGAAGGGAAAACTGAGGAGAGGGAATCTGTTTCCGCTCCACCACGCCAACTCCACCGTTTGCAATATGCACGAGGATGATGGCGAGAGATCCACGGAACAAATCATGAAACAAGTAAAAAGCGCGTACGCCGAATGGGATCAAATTGCATTCATTATGCATCGCCGGGTGCAGGGAGGGACGACGACGAGAACGTGCGGTGATTAAGTAATATCAGTTTGTACTCACTTTTGGATGCGCTCGCCTGGGAAATGCTACTTTTGGATCAATCTGAAAAAGAAAACAAAAAATTATGAAAAAAAGATAAACAATAAACTTAGAACATTTGTTGACGATTGTAAACAATCCTTTGTATTTGAATCAATGAAATGTCGTAACACTTCAAAGTTTATGTTGATCAAATAATTTTATTTTCAAAAAATGTAAATATAAAAATGTACTTGCAAATTTACCTATTAATCCTGTGAAATTAGAAATTTAAATAATCGACATTATCTTTTTTTACCTATTAACACATATATAAATGTAAGATCGATACTGTTTTTACTATGAAAAATCAAACTGCTTTATCATCATAAATGTTTATTGGACTCTCAAACAAAAATATAATTGCTTGGGTGTCTTTCTTGATTTTTCATAATTGCTCTTTTATATTAAGATCTTATCTGACGGCTCGATTTGGCCGAGCCTGTCAGAGAACAGAATTCTCTCCTTACATACGCATTAGAGGTGTTCCTCAGGGAAGCATACTGGGCCCATTTCTGTTTTCAATATACACTCAGATATTACACATGTTAACGCATTGTGTCTTAATTTCAACGCATACATTCGCGATGCTTCGTAATTCGGACCCCTCAATTAGCACTCAAAACTTACCTGAATGAATTAACAGTATGGTTCAGTATTTTTTTTTTCTGACCTTACTTTATGCATTGGCCAAAGAAATAATTATATGAAACCCCATGAGGCGGAGACGACCAAAGGGGCCAGGAGGATTTGGCCTAAGCGGCCCAAGCCAACGCAGCGGGGACTGGAGGGCTTTATAAAAATCAAGCGTCCCGACAATGACCCCCCACTCGCCCCCTGATCATAACCTCCTCACACAACCTAGCCTAATCCTCCGATTTAAATTTCAATGCTACATGATACCAGAAAATCAAATATATGAGTATATATATCTATATCATTAGTACCAATTAATGTGTCCAAGTTGAAAGGCCGTTCGACACTTTTACACCCAACAATATTCCATAATAAGTCAGCTCTCTGAACTTCGTACTCGTTGCAGATCAAAATTATGTGTTTGAGATCCTCGATCTCATCGCATGTAGCACAATTAGGGGTGGGTCTTAAATTTATTTTGTACAAATATGCTCCACATATACCGTGCCCTGTCCTAAGGCGAGATATAGTGGAGTAGAACGCTTTACTCTTACCCCCGACTGCAAACCAGGGTTGCTTTTGAATGTTGGAAAATATAGCTCGATAATGTTTCCCAGCTTCCGGAGAATTGTACAAAACTTGCCATTTTTCTGAACATATTTTTTTAACGTTATTTTTAAGATCTCCTTTAGTATAGCACATGTCAAGAGTAGTGCCACTTTCGGTAGCAGCCTTGGCCAGCTTATCCACTGTCTCATTGTGGCAAACCCCCGAATGCCCTTTGACTATGGTTCAGTATGGTTGGTTTGAGAATAAAGATACACCTAACGAAAGAGTACAGATAAAATTTACCTTACTTAAAAATATCTGTCCTGCAGCGAGTATAAACGGAATCCTATTGCCTACCACAGACCTTGTGCGATATCTTGGACTTATGGTTAACGATATCATGGTTAAACGACCGACTTCGAATCAAGACTAAAAAGATAGCAAACAAACCGACGTTATAAATTATTAAAAATACTACTTGACTCACGATCAAAATTAGAAATGATTAGACCTCTCTGGGCGTAGGGTTGTGAAGTACGGGGCTCAACCAACTATTTCAATTCCCAACGTCTCCAATCAATTCAATCTAGAATTCACCGCCAAATTAGAAATGCTCCTGTTTAGTTTCAAATTGCACTATTCATACCGACTTACACATCCCGTTTGTACAGGAAATCAACAAAACCCGCTCCAAAAAATTGCATCTATCACTGTACACACATGATAGATAAATTAAACGACATTTATCAATTTCCAACCCTACATGAAAATCTCCAAAACGATTGAAGCTAATGTGGCCCTGAGTGAAGATTAAAAAGATTTCCGTGTGCCACAGGGCAACTTCTCCTACAAGAGACTCAAATGACAAATTCACATTATATGAACATATGTACTTAATACAATATTCGTAGCTGTAAATATAAAATAAATTAAATTAAAAAAACTTTGTCATCAAAAATGTTTAATTGAAATACATCAGTTTTCAAAAAAAAAATCTTTAAGTTATCAAAGGAATTAAAATTTATAAACATCAACATTTCTGTCTGTCTCTCTCTCACTCTCTCTCTCTCTCTCTCTCTCTCTCTCTTTCTCCCTCTCCCTCTGTTTTTCTCTCTCGATTTATCGTCTCTTACCTTTATTTGAATACCAAATTCAAAAGATTTACATTTTTGTTCGATGAATTTAAATTGCCATTGAAATTTGTCGAAAAACGTCTAATTAAATTTTTGTAAAGGTACCAAAGATTATAAAATGGTGACGCCTTCTCTGTTACATAGTATATATTTATCATTTTTTGGTTGGGATATTTGAATTAGTGGCGAGTCGACAGACCCAAAAAGCTGAATTGTCGTCTGTAACCAATTCTACTAACATTCCTTAGCCAATCACATTTTTTTTCGTTTTGTTAAAAGATACAAATACAGTCCTAGACAAGGTTTTTTTAGCAAGTTTCATGTGTAGCCCTTAATTTTTGTTTTACCGTTCTGAGAATTTTTTCCGTTATTAATATTAGATACAACGTGCATTCCTCAATTTCGTTTTCTTCATTTCCCCACCGAGTTATATTGGACGGCGTTCTATTACATCAAAGGGCGAATAAGGAATTAGATAGCGATGTTCCCCTCGTTTTCAATCAATTTTTTATTACAGGGACTAATAGAGAGAGCCATGCCATTAAAGAAAGTGAAAGTAAGTTTAGGATATTCTCTTTGTACCTTACTAAATTGAAATGACGCTTTGTGATTTTTTAAGTTCAGTCTTCTTGACCATAATGGCAAAGTGTTGTGCCTTTTTCCGGCTTTCCGCAAATTAAAATTGCCAGCGTGGCAATATCTCTAAATATTTAATAGTCGGGGCTGTTGTAAATTTTTAGGCCATTTGTAAATCTGCTTGAAGGTAATAACTTTTTTTTGGTATTTTCTTTTTGCCAACGAAGTGGTGACGGGTAAGAAAAACAAACGGAAACCGCTGACGGCTTTCATCAGTCTTGACCGCAAATTCCTGATGCCCGCCCCCGCCTCGGCCCGGGACCGTTTCTCCAAACCCTTTGAAGTCGGGAGACGAGGCCGGCCGAGGAAATGGAGGGCAAATTGAATTTCTTACAAAAGATAGCTCGACGCCGCTGAACAGTTTCAAATCAATTCGGTTACGACATTAAATTCAACTCGTCGTCTTCTGAGCGAAATGCGTGGGGGTGGGCCAAATAAGAAATAAGTCGGGACGAGGGAGGCAAAAAAAAAGTATTGCACGGAAATATTCAATTCTTTATCATTTCAATTTACTCAGAATTCTCATTTTTACGGTTTCTTTAGGGTTAAATCTTTCTTTAACGGAACCTACTCAAGAAAAATCACCTCACGCTATTCAAAAAAATCCAATCAGTCCCTGTAACATCGATTTTCAATATTATTGCCAAACCCTGGGAATTTAAAGAGGATTTCGTTTTAACGCAATGTACATCATTAATGTAAATACGTAAAAAGCGTGTAAAATATAAAAGATATGTCTGCCTTATATGCCTCTTTATTTGTCACCTTGATATTTTATGGTAATACATCATTTACCTAGCTTTGAATCTAAATTATCCTGAATAAGCTCAATAGCAATAACTATTTATATATAAATAGTTTGTTTTTTACTTCATTTACCTTCATCTACAACTGTATTTGTACTATATACAACTACCAGTTTGGATTTCAATTCGTGATTGTAACAATCCGGGAGATATAGATAAAGCTACTCAATGGCTACCGCTCTGGATGAATATGATATTAATTCATTTAAGAGGTCTCTTATTCACAGTCTTTTCAATCGCCTATGTGATGATATAAGGTGGTGTAATTTGTTTTGAATGATGAAAAAACATGGCTTGCAAAGATCTCTGAGAAGTGTTTTTTTTTTTTTTTTGACTGGGGCTTACGACATCTAAGTCATTTCAGCCCCCAACTAAGTCTATATTCTACTTACCCTTTCAAACGCTACATTCATACACATAAATACATCCATACAGTACTTGATATTCCTCCACCGACCTATACTCAAACTAATCTAGATTGGGGTCGATGGAGTACTTTTATAAATATTCCGCCATCGATCCCGAACACACACTCATACGCTCTAAACGTTCGAGGGGCGATGATGACGTTATATTTCGCCCTCACCCCTCGCCATTCACGCTAATAAATACATGCACTAAGACAAAACATATAGACATACAACACATAAGACATATTATATAAAATTAAAAAAAAAAAAAATTTCCCCTAAAGAGCGGAACAGGGGACCCAGAAACTCGCTGCAGTGCTCGAGAATCATTTTCAGATTGGATGGCATGCCTTCACACTCCCTGTAGGGAGCCAAGGCATGACACGTTTCCAGAACGTAGGACACATCGAGCAACCTTTCTCTGCATTAGGAGCACCTGCGCGGGCTTTGGCCCCAGAGCAGGTAACTGTGAGATTGTTCACATAAGACGGGGCTGGAACAATTATTCGTAAAATTATTGATTAAAAACAATAATATATTAAAGTCGTGAGAAGCGGTAAGATGATATTTCGAGCAAAAAAACTTCCGTTTTAATGGTAGGTATACTTGGACTTTGATATAGATAACTTAGGATTAGAGTAATAATAAGGGCCAGGATGTTTTGATATCGGTACATGACTACAGACATGAGTGAGCGTTTAAAACCAACACAAGATTGGCCATGTACGATAAACATGTATTTTAGGATAAATTGGACCCATAGAAATTTTTAAAAAAAGTGGAGATACGAAAATGATTTCCAAAAGAAGACGTTTCAATGATTTACTTTTACCTTTTTTATTAAAGGTTATTAACGTTATGTCTTTAATGATTTTTTCCTTTGTTCCGTTAGCCCATATGTGCAATAGAATGTATATTATACATTACCCTATTAAATAATAATTAATATAAATATGAAAAAAACATTTCACCATATCTTTTTGAATAGTTATATTTGTTAGTGAAAACTTTTATCACCACGTCTTTAATAAAATTTTAACTTTTTCCATAAGGTTTTTCATAAAGAAGAAATCAGTTAATTTGACGTGATTCTAAATTAAAAGTGGAATGTTATTTTTATTAATTGTTTAATTTGATAAAAAGCCAGTCAACAATGAGGTAGTTTAGAAAAACACGTTTTTCATTTTTTTCCCGACGTTTCGACTTTTATTCGGGTCATCTTCAGGGCCTGGGTAAATTACAAAACTTGTCGATTGGAAAAAATACAATACAGATGTAAACATAAACGTTGAACCAAGTATTTCATACTCACATAAAGTGTGGTGCAGTTTGTGGTGTCATATTAGTCTTGTGTGAAAGTGTTTAAAACGTGAACTTATATTCTGCTGTCTTTATATGTTTGTGACAGGGTGTTAGTCGCAGTAAATTAGGAAAATTTTCTTTGATCATAGGCGGTTTTATTTAACTCAAAGGAAGTCGAGAATGGGGATTTTCTGGATTGGATTTGCTCGGCATTCAATACTGGAAAGGAAGTTAATTATTAAAGTCGATGACGACGGAAAGGAAAATATAAAATTAAGGTTTAATAGTTTATTTGCTTTATGATGTTGGCGTAGCTACGGCGGTATTTTTTCCTATCAACATGTATTCTGTAATTAACCCAGGCCCTGAAGATGACCCGAATAAAGGTCGAAACATCGGCAAAAAAAAATAAAAAAGGTGTTTTTCTAAACTACTTCATTCTTGGCCTGAAAAAGGTGTTTTTCTAAACTTCCTCATTCTTGGCCGCTCCTCACGATTCGAGAAATTATGAAACAACGGGTCACTAAGAAACACACAAAAACAATAATTTTCAAATATTGGAATGTTTGGACGATCCATAAACTTGGCATACGTATATCCAAATAGGTTTGAGTTGGTATGTGTGTCGAAAGTTTAATGGTAGTTTTGATTGTTTAGTGTGTAATAAAGCACTTTAATTTTAAATCGTGTGTTGATTCTTAACCAAGTGGGCGGATTCCAAGTTCTCTCTGTCAAATGGAAGTCCTAAATAGTTAATTTTGTCGGGCTGAGGAACAAGAACGTGTATAAATATATGCTACAGCAAGTCTCACGACGGTGTGTAAAAGTGATATGCTCTGACTAAGAGGTGTTAAACGTTCCCCAAAGATTGCTTCATTTTTCTATCGTTGGCTTGCGGTTTTGCAACGTAAGTTAAGCTTGTGTAGAATAGGGGTGACTTGTTAATATGGCAATGTAATCTGCGTATGTGGCGGTAAGGAAGTTTCGTTATTCTCATATGAGCGCATTTCTGAAATGAAAATTGTGTACAACACCAAACGAGCGAGCATTGGACCAATATGGTACACCTGTAAGCACTTATTTCATTGCAAAAGTCCCCGATTCCTGGTTTAATGCGAAAAATATCTCCTTAAGGTATGAAAATCAGAAAACCTGAGGTAAAAATAGTTTTAATTTGTATAATAATCCCTCACTCTTTCAAAGGCCTCAGAAACATCTAAAACCATTCCAAGTCGCGTACAGTTTCTGCTCGAGACATGAAGTAATGAAATCTGAAACTCTTCTGAAGTTGATGAGTAGTGGGTTCAAAAGACAAATTGAGAATTTTTTTTATAAATTATTATTTCGAACAAATTAGAAGTGACGGGTAATGGGACGATAAGATTACAGGGTTCTAAAATTTGTACGAGTCTATGGAATCATTTTAATGTAAGAAAGTTTCCATTATATGTGAAACTGTGTAGTTCTCAATTTTGCATTACGTAAATAAGTCGGAAAGAAGACAGAATTGTTGGGAAGTTCTTGAAGAATTTCAGGTTTATCAAAGGACCAGGTGATTTATTTTACAGAGCTGTTGTATTTCTTGTGTTTCGGAGTGTGACTAGTATATTATAAATTATCTTTCAGTTAATTAATCTATATGTAAGATATTAGCTGAGATAAACAGTCAGTGTCACAAGCGGGATTCGAGCCCACGACCTTCGGCTAAATTCGCCGCTGCTCTACCAATTAGTTATAAATTATACATCAAAACTGTCACGGTCAGACGCGTTTGTGGATTTCGCCATTATCAATGTATGTCTGTATGTTGTCGCGCGCTTTTCTTTCATTTTTATAATCTGATAAAGTTTCCATCTAATTATGTTAGTGCATGTCCAATATTAATAGTAAACGTAGTAGTAGCTTAATAGTCGTCGATTGTTCTGGTCTTTATATTCTCTTTCACTTTGACTGTCAGTAATTCACTGAAATCAAGAGCATCCAAAATAAAAATAACAAAAACCAAAACAAAACCAGAATTGACGGATCACAATTATATTAAATTTGTCACTATTGGAGTCGTAAGGATTCTCCCTTTTACCACTTAATTATGTCGTCTATGATGCCGATCTATAATTTATTTCCTGGACGATTTTTGTTTCTTTTATGAAAATAGAAAATTTTGTTCAGAGCTATGAAATAATGATCTACATGGCCCAACAATAGCTATCCCACGTACCATAGCCGTTTCTTAACTATTATGGGACAGTTGTATAAGGATATGTTCTGTCGTCTCTTCCTCATCTATACATTGTGGACATTGGTCATCTGTTGATAAGACTATTTTTTAAGGTTGTACTTTATAAATTAAGGTTTTTAGTTCATCCACTCGGACACTAACTTAAATGAAGTATACTTCACTAAAGCTCTCCGTGGCCATTTCATTTGTCGCCGAGAATCCAATCCGATTACACGACATTTGAAAAATGGCAAAAAGGAGGGAAAACTCAAAAGGTGGGGTTGAGATAGGAAGTTGGCGTCCGAGTGGATCGAAATCACGATAGCCCAAGTCTAGAGCAGCGGCGTATCAAGCCGAAGATCGTGGGTTCGAATCCCGCTCGTGCCATTGACTTTTTTATCTCAACTAAAAACCTTAATTAATTGTAATATATTAATTGGTCAAGCGGACCACGAAATTAGTGAATTTAATTGTACTTTATGTTGTTTGAGTTTTTAATTTCGTTCTGCTAAGTAGGATTTCCTCTTTATTGGGTTCTTCATGTGGTTAGTCTATATGCTTGCTTATGCTTGGATTACCAAAGAATCCAAATGTTACTTTATTTATTTTTTACTCGAAGCTCTGATTTAGAAAGTATATTTGATGCCCTAATTCCTTGAAATTCCCTCGTAACATGGGACCAACATAAGTGTTAAGCTATTTGCAGTTTCCAGATTTTCGGGTATTCAGGCAGTTTCAGAAAAGTTTTGAGATGATATTTATTAACTGTAGTTCATATGCATATTTTGGCCGACTTGTATTTTTTGGTTTATTTTTTCAATTAGTTCTTTTATCAATAATGTACAATTACACCATTCCAACCGTTGTACAGATTAAAAATGAAAAGACGGATGATCACAATGACCTCGCACGTCTCACCACTTTATAGAAATTAACATTCGCCCAGATACAATAGTGAAAATGGCGAAATGCAAAACACGACTGATATGCTATGGCAACGTGGATAGGCAGACCAAAATAACCAATAATGACCAAAATTACAGGTTTATCACCCTGCACACAATATGACGAAATCTCACAATTTTCTTTCTCAGCGTGTAATACAATACAATGTTAAAAATGTAACATTTAGACTTTTCATGTAACCTCTTGGGCGAGATGAAAAAGTTAGTTTCACGAGCGGGATGAATAATGGCAAAAAGTGGTAAAATGCGAAAGGTTGTAGATTGAAACGAGGTGATTGTGTCTGAGTAGATCGAAGTCTCGATAGATAGGTGGTAAGAGCAGAGGCGTATTGAGCCGAAGTTCGTGGGTTCGTATCCCGCTCGTGACACTAACTTTTCATCTCGACCAAGACCTTACATAAAAAGAATAATTAATTGAAACAATCTGTTCAATTAGACCACTAAACATAAGTGGGTTAATTTAACATTTAGGTTTTTGTAAATTAAATGCCACAGTTGCCGCGTATCCATAAACTGGGGTAAAGTAAGTCATTTTATCCATAATTGTTTGGAGTGGATAGGGGATTGCAGCTAATAGCCCTCATCCGTGTTTGTTGTGTATTTAGCGAGGGCGATAGAGAAGGAGGGCAAACGCACAATTACCGTCGGGCCCGGCCGAAGGCCCAGATCGTATTTACATACTAAACAATTATTTATTAGCGTGGACGGCGGGCTGTGGCGGGTAAACGAGCGAGGCCGGCCGCACCTTTATCAAGCCCATGTCGTCCCTTATGGTGCCCGCCTATTAGCGGAATTAAGGCAGCCGTTCGGGGGGGGGCGTAACGGAGTAAAAAACTAATTCGGCCGTTAAGGAAATTGTATCTGGGAAGAGGGCACTTGAGCGAGGGCTCATCCCCGCTAATAAATAGGTGCTTGGGACCGCGCATGAGAGCCGGCGTGCGAAACCCGCTCGCTAAGCCTCCCCGTCCTTTTGTACGACAACATCCTTAACTCTTAATCCTTCGATATCTCCGGGTAACTGCTCTCCTCTAATCCTTTCTTTCCTCTTTGTGCCTCGTTTAAACCGTCTCGCGAATTCGTTCCAGCACGGGTTAGAACGGCTTTCCGAGGCGCGGGCCTTCGCAGGCAGTTTGTTACTTTCCTCTGTTTTACATCCTTCCATTAAGCCCCCTGACTCGTAAGCCCCTCAGGACCGATGAATTATTCAGACCGCTACTAACCGCAGATGGAATACATCTAACCGTACTATGAAAACTTAATAGGGGAGCTAAAAAGGAAACTATAATTTGATATCGTTTTAAACTCGAACATAAGAGTCTATAGGCCTGTTTTACCGAGTTTCCTCCTTAACTCGTTTTTGTATGACAACGTATTACCCTTAGAACACCAAACCGCTTCACCAATCTTTCACTATTATTTTTTTCTCAAATAAAACACAAATTACATAAGATACGTGCAATATAAAACAAGCGCAACAACGAAACGAGCTTAAACTTGAATCAAACGAAAAATCTATCCATGATACGTACAATGTTCATTTGGGAAAATACAAAAAGCAAAACGGACCTTTAACAAAACATTACGCAACTTTAGTAATGAGTCATGGAATAATGTATCCAAAACATGTAACTTTAACAAATAACAATAACATTATTTTGTGTGGTGATTAGTGGCCGTTAACCGATAATTATTCAGAAATCGTGAGATGCGATCTGGTGTGATGTAGGTTTCAGAAAAACATTTTCTTTATCGTGCCAACGTTTCGATCTTTATTGAGATCATCTTCAGGGCCTGGGATTTACAAACATTGTTTGCATTTAACAAATACATTCAGGATATGGAAAAGTGAATTTATACAATGCAAAATATATTTTTTATATTCAATCAAAGTATTTCTACTCCTCAAAGTGTTTATCTTCTGTGTAATTGTGCCATTCTTGCGTGTCGTGTTGAGAATGCTAGCGAGATTTTGCTGTTTTATGTTTATATAAATATATGTTGTTATAAATATGTTTCTATATAAACATAAAAAATCAAAATCTCACTGGCACTCTCAACACGACAGGCAAGAATGAGTGAGTAGAAATACTTCGATTGAATATATATGAAAAAAAATATTTTGCATTGTATAAATTCACTTTTCCACATCGTAAATGTATTTGTTGAATGTAAACAATGTTTGTAAATTCCAGGCGCTGAAGATGATCTCAATAAAGGATCGAAACGTTGGCACGATAAAGAAAATGTTTTTCTGAAATCACACCAGACCGCATCTCATAATTTCTGAATAATAACATTATTGTATATTTTGTATATAGTATATATATGTATGTATGTAACATATTAATAACAGATAATATTAAAAAAAATAATTATTCTTTTTATCTAAGGTTTGGTTGAGATGAAAAAGTCAGATCCTGTCCAACTCACAGTAAGTTGTTTTCCAACAAGTTTTTTTAGTTGGAAAACAACTTCCTGTGAGAAGGAACTATCTTTTTTAAAAAAGGATTGAACACCGCACTTACCCCAACATTAACCATTTCTATGAAAAAGTTAGTGTCACGATCAGGATTGGAAACAACGACCTTCGGCTGAATACGCCGCTGCTCTAACCACTTGAGCTATCCGTAACTTCGGTACACTCGGATACCACCTCCCCATCTCAACCTACAACTTTACCAATTTTTACCACTTTTTGTCATTTTTTCAACATATATGGATTAAAAATTTTGATCCTAAACCGCACAATCTGGCTAGTTTGTCTTTTGAGTGCATTTCTACTTGTCGATTGACAATCGTTCAGTGAATTTATTTTTAATTAATTTATTTGCCTTATTTTTTACGAGGGTTATGATTCTGCCATCGTTTGCTTAAACAGACTGGCAGTCTTCAGAAATCTCTAGCGGAATTTATCTTAGACTGTTCAAGGAATGTTCGATCAGACTCAACTAAACCATATCCTAGAAAATAACCTTTATTTCTCCTCTAATAATAGTTTGTCTCTTTCCCAGCAACCAATATCAGTATTTGGGACTTTATATTGACAAAAGACCTACTTACGTACCATCTCACTCGACTCTGAAAAATAGAACTGTCTACTCAAAAGACCAATTGTAAAAAAAACTCACAAAGAAAAAAAGCCTCATCTTCACATCTTTACTACAACCTATGTGGACATATGTATCAAACCATAAGTTCAAACTTCAACGAATCCAGTCCAAAATACTTCAGACCACTGTCCAAGATCGGCACATTCACCCGTCATCGTACCACTTCTACTCTAATCAACAACTATACCACATCTCCTACCAACCAATGTTTGCTGTTTAGAAATTTCCACTGGCAAAATACCTACTTGGAACCTCACATCATCAGGAACAACAGCAATAGGCTTCCTCTTTTCGACCAGCAAAAGACAGGCTGGGCACTGTGCGCACGATGCTCGCGTGAGCCGTCAGACCTCTTGGAACCCCGACACACGAGTCAGAAATATATAACTGACCAGGCTACTCAATAGACCATTATATAACAGAACACCTCACCTAGAAAGCAAACATACCATTCTAAATATGATTACTACAAATTATTTGGGTGTCTGTAATCGAACTTTGGGCTTCAACCAAGGGTTCCAACCTACAATCCAGTCACTACAGTCTTACATCCTTCGAAACATAGCCCTAGTTCATCTCCCAAACCACGAAGACCTTCAAATACCACCCAGATAGAATATGAGTATTAAAAAGTGTCTAATAGATAGGATAGGATACCTTTTAGTTTTAAGGTAAACATTGATTATCTGCCTCGATCGAAAACCTGTCCAAAACCTAGAAATAATGTTTAATTACAAAAAATATGTTGAGTAGTTTTTAAAAATACAAGGAGTGACATCTATTATAACCTTGTCAAATTGGCTCATGGGGTCTGTGAGATGGTGAACTCGTAGTTTGGTCGTTAACATGTTGCTTTACAGACCCACATCTTTTTTTTTTTTTTTTTTTGACAGAAATTAATTAAGTATGCGTTGCAAATATTTTTATCAAACCCGATAACAAAACTCATCAAGGTGGACGATAGCATCCTATAGCAAACCAGAACTAGCAGTGGCCTTCAGAAACTTCCCGGACACCTTCTTCCAATTGGAATTTAGCCTACATGAAAGCAAACCACAGTAACCTTCTACCTTCACCGAGTCACCTCTCCAACAATCTATTACATTTATCCTACCAAGTGTGAGGTTAGGTCTAGTCACACCACTCAAAATCTTTTGAAACTTTACCCGAGCAGTGCTATGTACACAGATAGTCAAATCCGCCTCGAAATTGTCCACAAATCTGCAAGAAGTCGATACACACACATCTATGAAAACCAGGCCACTCACCCTAACCCTCTAGTTCAACCAATTTTATTAGAAGCATTCCTGATAATCCAGAGCGCTTTGTAAAGCGCCAATGGATTATTGCCACTTTCTCCTTAGTGAAATAGTGTAGCGTTAGAAGTATAATGGATTTCTGTAACTTGACGGAAAAGGTCATATCATAGACTAAAAAACGATCGTGGGATTTTCAAAATCTGTAAATCCCTGAGCTCTGGCTTTGGCTCTGTTCGTAATAAAGAGAAAATCCAATTAAAACGATCAATTTTTCTCTTCCTTTAAATCTCTGAAACCCAAGGACAATTAGAAGAGCGGTTCTTCCGTCCGGCGCGGCGTCCCCATTTGCATTTCTTGTATTGGAAGAGGACGGAATTACCTACTGCTTCGTGTTTAAATTCTATTTTACCCCGGTTTAATAAAGAGTCTCGGGGAGGATTTACAATTTAAATTCGCCCTCAGAAACAAAGGGTGTTGTGTTGCGGGTAAAACCGATAATCCCCGCCGCGCCACCCGACCCACCCGCTTAGATATATCTGAGCGGTCTTGAAAGAGGATAAGACACAAATAGACGATTAATCTCAGTGGGCACGTCTAATTTCGATGTTTGTTCTCAACAAGACTTTCTACTCGGTCGTCACGAATCAGAACAAATAAACTCGCTATTTCAATTTATTCTTGAAAACTTTTCCACTCAGAAAACCCGTCAGGCGTCTTTCAACAACGCGACGGTGTGAATCTGACGCTCATTCAGACCTGAATAAAAAAATTACTTAGGGAAAAATAAAGATAAAATTATTCTGTCTAATGTAAACTTACATAAAAATTATAATAAAATTAAATTTTTATATGATTTTTCTGGCCATCCTGTTCAGTTACTCATTAAGTCTAATCTATATAGGACCAAGGATGGCCGCGTATTTTTTTTTTTTTTAATAGTCTGTAACATATGTTACAGAGGTTTTTATGTTGTCTTATACTTTTCGTTTCTGTAGGTTCCTAGTATAAAAGTTTGGGTTGGTTAGGGATGGTTAGGGGCGCCTTCCACATATACACCATTCCGTCGTATGTGGAGGTGCGTCAGCTCTCATCTTGAGAATCAAAACGTCCGATAAGGCCGAATCGGCCAGGCGTGGACGTTAAAGATCTTCTACTCTTGTGACGCCGAGTATAAAAGTATAGTAAATTAAACATCAAAACCGTCCACCGTCAGACGCGTTCAGTTTTGGCCATAATCGGTGGATGTCTGCCTTGACTCTCACGGATCCTGTTGTAGAGTTTGATGAAGTCCGGTTTATGTACAAATGTCTATTTCGAAAAAAACAAAACGGTCTGATAGTGGTACGAATTGTTGATTAAGAAGAAACTCGACGGGTTCAGTCACTATAGTTTCTAATATTTCCTTTACTAAGAGTCAACTAGACATCTTCAGAGGATGTCTGCGTGCTTTCTCTTATGTTCAACCCTGCTGTACTGTCTGATAATGGTTGGTTTTTGTGTAAATATTCGACTTGGATACAGCTCCATTCTTTCGTATCTTTTCGATTTTTCTACTATTTCCTGTTCTGAATGCTATTAAATGTTTCTCAGGTTCGTTCCTGGTTCTAGGATTTGATGAAGTCCAGTTTCTATGCTAATTGTTGATTTAGAAGAAACTCCAATTGTTTCTTTTACTATACTTTCTAATATGTCCTTTCTAATCTAAACGTCATCTAGCCAGCTTCAGAGCATATCTCCATGCTGTTTCTCAAATTCGCACCTGCTGTAGTACCTAATAGTGGTTGGTGTATGTGCTAATATTCGGCGTAGGAACAGTTTGATTCTATCTAAACTTCTAATCTTTTTGATTTACCTATTATTACCGGTTCTGACTGTTATTTAGTTAACTTGAATAACTGTACCGGTTCTGTCTGTTGGCTCTCACGTTCATCCAAGGTTCGATGAAGTCTTATAGTTGATTTAGGAGATGCCCGATTATTTCTTTTAGTATAATTTCTAATATTTATTGTACTAAGAGCCATCTAGGCATCTTCAGAGGATGTCTGCATGTGGTTTCTCATCTTCCTCCCTTTTATTGCGTATAATGATAGTATTCTTGTGATTCTATTTTTTTATTTTCAAATCTTAAAGAGTTTTACAATTAACATGGAGAACATAGCTGTGTAACAAAGTACTATTCCGTCAAATAAAATTGAGAATTTAGTTTTATTTTTGGTTTTATTTATGGCTGTTGCTATCTATCATTCCATGTCTTAGCTTTGCCTAATTTGTTATGAATATAAAATCACTTAAAAAGTTGAGAAGAATGGCACACCTAAATAATTATCGATAATTAATTCCACATAACGAAATTAGCGCTTGCCTAGGAAAAAATTAGAACTGAACTACTTACGTTAAGATGTTCAAAACCCATTCTTATTGGCAGTAAATGAATGAAACAGAGATGTAGATCAAATAACATGGATTTTTTATTACCCCGTATCGATTCAAGGTAAGGAAAGGATAATGGAAAAATACCAAGACGTACAACGATATTTGGAAGAAACGCTTTTTGACGTTTGCTCTTCTTCGACTTACGTGAGCTGAGTTTAATGTATTTCCACATGCATGCAGGTTTGACATCGTGTCAAAGTACAAAAAAGCCCAGGCTCTTACCGACTGATCGAACGATCGATTCCCGCCGAGAGAAACTGAAGCGTTTTTTCGAAAAGCGAAAGACGAGATGTTTTTTCCTCAAACTGTTCTAAAAGTTTATATTCTTTTAACGACTCGACGAAAATAAAGGCAGACGGTCGTGACTTTATAAAGTTGTCTAATAGTCGAGGGCTACATTGTAAGTCAAAGGGGCCGGGAGATAAGGGGAAGTGGGCGTAGGAAGAGGGAAGGAAAGGAGGCAGAAGATTAAATAGGAGGGATGGAGATAGTACGAGTGGGCTAGAGAGCCCTCGAGTCTACCCGTCGAGGGACCCTCATTAAAAACCGCCAACATGGAGGATTTTCGTCAACTTCAGACCCGCAGTGTGTATACAGCACAGTCACGCCCCTACTGAAAACTCGGATCCAAAGTAAAGATAAAGATGCAGTTTTTTATCCGGCTGAAGAGACGAAAAATCATTTACAGACGATAGATTGCCCACGAATTCAAACGAAAATTCAGACCGATATCCCTCCCTCTATTGATCATATTTTACATCCCTGCTTGTTACAACTCCACTTTTAACTAGTATTCACAAGACGATCAATTATTTTTTTCAATACTATCTAAAATTTATCAAAAATGTTTTAAGGTTTCTTTATTTTTAGAAGTATTCAGTAGTTGTAATTCCGTACTTATATCGAATTATATAATTCTAACTAATTTATTTTTACTGGAGACAATCGAGTCACTCTTAAATACACTAGTCGAATATACTACCTCCAAACAAACCTGTATCAGACCTCACAATATAGACTAACGCGAGGGACAACTTGCAGACATCCACAGAAGGGGGCAATCAAAATGGCAATAATCAAACGGTAAGCTGATCCTAAATAGGCAATATGCGCTTAAATCAGTTATCATCAGACACATTTGTATGAATAACAAGAGACAATATGGAGACATCGACTGAAAATGGATAAGTCATAACAGTAAAGTAGATAATCAGAGACATTTTGAAAAATTAACCTGTCCTTAAATCGATTTAAGGTACATGTACTATTGGTACATAAACCAACCTATGTCAAACACGACAACAGGATCGAACATGAGAGAACAGGCATACATCCATTCGAGATGGCTAAATGACAGTTCCATTACCGCATACTCGGTCATCCTAAAAAAGGACTATGAGGATCTTTAACGTCCGCACCTAGCCTTATCGGACGTTTTGATTCTCAAGATGAGAGCTGACGCACCTCCGCATACGACAGAATGGTGTTACTGTCGCAGCATTAGTGTAGGGGCAGCTCAGCCCCGAAGGGGCAAGACAACCTCGCTCCCCGCTTGTCCATTCCAAGTGGCCGGGTCTGCATTAAGCATCAAACCGTCTGCCGCGCACGGGTTGTTCTTACGGTAGCCGAAATAGATCAGCCCGGTCTACCACGCGCTCCCTAGATAGAGAAGGCCACTCTTCTCCCAGAGTTTAGGGGCTTCCCATAGCGTAGAAACTTCCGGATTCGCCCCGGCCGCGGTTTATTTAAAGTGGAATTGCAAACCACCACCTAGAGGAGCACCGCTTACGGTAAAACCCTCCTGTCGAGCTCAGCCTACACACTCAGCCTGATCGAGGGACGCCATAGGCTCAGCCTAGGTGGTCCGATCGTTCGCTTCCCCAAGGGTACCACGCCCGTCATACGCACAACAATACAAAGCATATTCGAGTAGGAGAAACCGATTCACTACCCGTTCCCGTCCGCAACTACTCACGCATTCGAGGGACTATCCAGCATAATCATCGCGTTCTCAACGCCTATACGCTGACGCCCCATCCGCCGTATCCCGTGAGGCCGGGTGTATAACGGTGGCCATACGCAAGTTTCACGAAGGTCACAGGCAGAAGACAGCCTCTTATCTAAGTTTCCGCCAGAGGCGTCACCACGCACCATCACGAATCCATTCCCAATGAAACATGGGCTGAATTTGAAACATTTCTGTTACCCCGTGGTGCAGATGGCCATACACCCTCCCCCGTCTATGCAGACAGGATGTGGTGCACTGGCCCTCGTGTACTAAGGCACCCGCCACCCCATGCCGACCCAGGGCCAACACAGGAACAGCTTGTGCGTTAGAGAGTATGCCACGCTCTCTGGGTTACACCGTTATTTTGTGCCCGGATACCCCCCTTGCAACCAAGTGTTTGGAGGGGTCACAGGATATATGAAGGAACCCGGATTGAGAAAAGGGCCGTGGATGAGAACTCGAGGTGGGCCGTTTCGGGGTCTCAAACCACACTATACCACCCGTCGTCGCTGCAGTTCCACGCAGAATGGGACATCCCTACCCATCGCTAAATGACTGCCAAAACAGGACATAGGAAAACGAGTGTAAGCAGAAACAATTCATTTGCTCCTACATCGAATATTTTAAGATAGCCAACCTTCATGCCAGACCACACAGGGAAGAACGTGAAAGGCAACATACAGTCATCCATGGGACATGGATAAATTACAGCCAGAATTGCAATAATATATAAACCAAAGGGATAAGAAACAATCCATACGATTCTGAATCCAATAGTTGCATATAAACCAATTACTCCAGACCTAAAAAAAGATACGAATGACATGAATAATTTTTTTATACGAACTTACATCGGGGAAGAATGCGAGAGGCAACAAGCAGACATCCATTGAAAATTGTAATAAATAGGTAATCGAGAGTTATAAAAAATAAGCCATTCCAAAATTGACTATTTGCAATTTGTACAAAACTCAACGTTCATCGGACGATGTTACAAAGACAAACACGAAAGAAGATGGCTAAACGACAGTCAGCCTTGGCAAAACTTAAGAGATATATCTTTGATATCCTTTAAAATATATCTACTTGAGTTCTACGAGGTTATGAACCAGAAGGTTGGTCGTTTTCCATCTTTATGATCTGCTTGTCCTTGTTGTTTTAGTCTACCTGTGTAAAAAATTGTCAACCTCCAACATGTGACAAATTAAAATAACTGTCGACGTGCAGTGAACATTCCGACATTATTCCGACAGAACATCAAGCCTGACACACTAAATTGGCGATGAAATGTGAACCAGATTGAACTATTTGGATATCAAAATTGTACTAAATTTGTACATAAAAGAAAACTTTAGCCTGGTTAATATGCAGATCTTCAATCACGATATGCTAGGTTTTCGCGGGCAGAATTAATTTTTTCCTAGTCATAGACAAAATATTCTCTATTAAATGAGCGAAATAAATTGATTATGTAAACCATTTTCCTGCAAGTTGTTAGTAGAGGTTGATTATCCTAAACGTCTTGCACAATCTACTTTTAATCCTGCTAAATAGTCACTGGCTTAGATTAAACTTTATTTTGCTCCCTTTGCCAATAAATCACAAAATAATGGCATCTCTTTAAAATCCTGAGGCGAGGAAACGAAATAAAATATATAAATTTCGTTTAAACTCTAAGTAAACCACAGTTGTGAGGAGCGGTGAGTTATTTTTGAAGTTTATCGGAGAATAATCTACATTTTTCAACTTGACAAACTACCTCTGGCAGACCGGCTTGTTAACAGCATCCTCAGAATAAACTGCGCATCGTCTTAACAAAAATAAATAAAATTCTGTAGATAAAATAAAATTTATTCCGTTACATTTTGCCGGCAGTAACAAATCAAATGAACACGAAAATGATTAAAAGAAATGCACACCCAATTAACATTTTAAAAATACAGCGTGTTGCTATATAAAATAATATTTAGTGTATACACTGGTTTTTTAATGTTAAAGTTTCCATTATTTCTAAGTAGTTTAACGAGAGCAAAAGAAGAAAACATTTGATATTTGGCATTATAAAAGAAAAGAAAATTACTTACAAATACCCCACCCAGACCAGGGTTTTGAATTAAGAATAAAAAGGGAATATTGACTCGTTTGAAGCGTCAAAAAGCTATTAAAATAACAAAAGGATTAATTAAAAATATCTCGGTTTAATTAAAAATGCGAAAAGGAAACTTTTATTAGAAAACTTTCTGGTTATAAGGCTGATAAATCCTTTACCCCTTTTTCTTACGCCCGAATTCTTAGGGCAATTAATATAACAAAAATAGAAAGTCAAAAAATTTCCAGACAGACGTAAAAATGAGTATTTTTGGTATTCTAGATGAAAGAACATTAATATATATTTTGTTAAATAATTTACTCAATTTTTTTTGTTATTCAGAAATCAATTGTACGACGAGAGAATGAGGGTTTCCTTTTCTCAAAGCCATCAAAGAAAATGTGCTTCTCCTCCTACTGTTTTGTCCTTTTTATCATTTACTTCTTTTGAGGGAACAAAAAGTAATTAAAAATCTTCAAATACCGATGTTAAGCAAGTGCGGCCGACAAAATTGCAATTATTATTAAACTATTAAATTTAAGACTGGATAAATTGAAAAAATTGATTTATACAATTATTTTGATTGTGAACGAGAACTTCCTGTTTTAGTAAATACGAAAGGATAAGTCGAATAACAACGTAACAGCAAAAATAGTTAACGCTTAATGCAGTTCGTCTTTAAACTAATTTCAGTTAATATGTTTTGGCTTCTAGTTGAGAAGCTACACATTATTATCATAACATAGTATCAAGGCTGGTTCGGTCTCAATACTTGGAAGTTAGTACTCACAAAGTTTACCGGGTCGCCTGATACGACAATCGATCTAAGTAACTTAGGTATTTTGGTGTATGGCACTAGTTCTGGATCTATTTAAATATTTTTTATCATGTAAAATGACATAAAACAGCACATTTATTGTAAATTATATAAAATTTGTTGCGTATCATTTAATAATGTTTCAATAGTTTAGTGAGCCAAAAACCGAAGTCAATTTTGTTCGGGTTTTATCTTGTTTGTAAAGCATCCCAGTATTTGTTTTTGTTATTCCTAGGTTTTTTAACAATGTAGGCGTGGCTTTGATTTGAAAATCAATTTCTGCAAGCATTTCGTTACGATACCATTTTGATTTGTTGTTATTCTTAATTTCTTTTTTATTCCCATTATTCCGTTTTTAAGTCACATTCAGTCTGTTTCTTGTGTTAATAGCGTTTGAATAAACTTTAACCACGCCTAGCGTTTTTTACGTTTTTTAGTTGAAATAAAAAAGTCAATGTCACGAGCGGGATTCGAACCCACGACCTTCGGCTAAATACGCCGCTGCTCTACCACTTGAGCTATTGTGACTTCGATCCACTCGGACACTAACTTCCCATCTCAACCCCACCTTTTTTTTCATTTGCCGCTGAGAATCAAATAGATTACACGACATTTGAAAAATGGCAAAAAGGAGGGAAAATTCAAAAAAGGTGGGGTTGAGATGGGAAGTTAGTGTCCGAGTGGATCGAAGTCACAATAGCTCAAGTGGTAGAGCAGCGGCGTATTTAGCCGAAGGTCGTGGGTTCGAATCCCGCTTGTGACACTGACTTTTTATCTCAACCAAAACCTTAATTAATTCAAAAAATTTATTTGGTCAAGCGGACCACGAAATCTAATTAAATGTCTGACGAATGTATGGATTTAGCACTTTCACTTCTCAGCAGATGACTGACTGTTGTATCTCGCGGTAGTCTCTGTTGTTTATTCTTATTAAGGTTACGTTTTACGAACTAATAGGCAATTTTGAAAGTAGTTCGATTGTCTTAATGGAGCATATAATCATCATTTTTCCAGTATTGCATCTTACAGCAAGTAAAACTTTAGATTTAACGTAAAGATGACAGACTCTTTTGTATTTTATAAATTTAATAAGGAACACAGTCGACAAAATTAAGCACAGACCAACTACAAAGACGGTGTAAAGCGGAAAAGCGTGTGACAAACCAAATGGACAGTTTAACATTTGTTCCTAAATTAAGGTATAATAAAAAGCAATAACGGTGCTACTGATTTTTCTAAACGTTATCATACTGTAACCAGTCATGAGCAATATGACCAAGAAAGTAATGTAATTTAAAAAATTAGCTAGGAACAAGGGGTTTACATATATAGTTTTCAATTTATAATTCATTGTAGGAAGTTGTATAAGTTATTGGATTAGGAGACCCGATGATATGTTATAAGCGATTCCAATGGCCGTAACTTGTATAACAACGGGCTAAGTTGCAGATTCAAGTTGTTTGCGTGAAAGTTGTCCAAGGGACAGAAGGTGTGACTAGGGGCCAATTAGAGAGGCAATCTAAGCACCGTTTGGGATGTGAGCTCTCTGCCCCCGAAGCTCACAACCAGACTTCCGCTCTCTCTAAGTAATAAGATGCAATCAATCAAAGTCCCCTGTGAGATAAAGGGCCTTATCAAAAGGGCCCCACCGCCCTCTCAATAGAGAGAACACTCTAATCCCATTCTTTTAACCCCCCGGGCGTAGACAGGGACGAAGAATCGCTTGTCCACGGACCCTTTCAACATTGAGTGTACCCGCTGCCTGAAATTCTCTCGATCTTTGCTGTCCTTCGGTGCACTTGAAATATCACGTTCTATTATAGAAAACAATTGAATTTTGTAATACAAAAGAGTGAACCTAAAATAGTTTGAAATTTAACTGAGACCATTTAAAATAAAAGGATCAATTTATTCGATTTTTCCTCCTTGTTAGGGACAGAATTTAATATGTAAAGTTCCATTATATAAATTTGTTACACAGTTGTTAAAGTGGAGGTCATGAAATATTATTCAAAACCCACACAAGTCAAACCAATCGGTTATTTTGGCCAAAAATAATTTACCCCAGGGTAAACCGATAAAATTTTAAGCAGAGTTGCTTCGTAAAACATATGTGCGCAAGAAAAAATAATAAATTATTCTCTGCAAAGATATAGTTGTCAAATAGACAGTGCCCGTTATGCAGAGAAAGGTTGCTCGATGTGTCCCACATATTAGAGGCGTGTCATGCTTTGCCTCAGTACAGAGAGCGTGTAGGCAAACCGCCGAATTTAAGAATCGTTCTCGGACGCGGTTGCGAGTTTCACCCTGTTCCGCTTTTTAGGGTAATTGGGAACTTTTTATTGAATATAACCGTCCAAATATGTGGTATGTGCTTCTGTGTTTAGTATGAGTGAGTGTATTTATGAGCGTGAATGAGCGCGAAAACTGGTGAACTAGATTAGTATGTTATTGTATGCTGGTCGATGGAGGAATATTGAGTATTCCATCTACAAATAGAATGAATGCAATGTATGTATGTGTGAATGTATTTATTTGCGTGAAAGCGTATGGAATGTGTGTTGTTTATTTCGCATGCGCTTGGGGCTGAAATGACCAAGATGTCGGATGCCCCTAAAAAACAGACAGTAAAACACAGCATTTGAAGCTATGAATAATTGAAAAATTAAAACGGAAAAGAGGGAACCATTAACAACCTAGGAAAAGAAATAAAGCTGAGTCATTATGACTTGAATCTATTGGAAGAAAATAATTTTCTATTATTACAACTTCTCCTACTGCTTCTACTACCACTTATGACATGGTACTCCTTTTCCAACCATTTATAACCTCAACAGTTTAAACTGTTATTAATTAATATTATTATTATTAATTTAAATAATTAATATGGTCGATTATGACCACTAAACAAGTATGAATTTTAAACTATGTTGGGATTATCAACCTATTCTATTCAAGTTAGAACAATGTTTGTCTCAAATCCTGCTACTGATTTACTAGCCAGAAGTCTTGTAAAATTCTTCTACTAAAAAAATTAATTAATAAATTTACAAAAACAATACATGTGAGAAATGTGGAAATTAACAAAGTAATTGCTCAAATATTTCAAGAAGAATATGCTACCTGCGGGCGAGCAAATCTCAACAATCATTCATTAGAATGAAATAACAAGAAGTAAAACACAGCATATCAATTTTTGGACTGTAAAGATATCAACAAACTAGAACGAAAAAGAAGAACATGTCTAGCCTACTCCTATTAGTGTCAGGGCATAAAGGAATCTTCTATTAACTTTTTTTACTACCAATACTAATATTTAGTAATGGTACCACAACCATATTTGAACATTGGCTTCCTATTGAGTCCTCTAACATTTTAACAAGTGGGTTATTGGTGATTACCCAGCTGCATTCCAGGGTGCTAAAGGATCCGCCTATGCTGTGTACTTATTGTGGGGTAAGCCTGTCTTCGTGTGTGTGTTGTTTTAGTATTTGTTCGTGTTCTGACGCTTTCAGTCCTCCTTTATGTTCGAGAAAGCTAGGCTATCATATTAACATCAGTACTTAATGCACGAAAATTATCTAAGACATATTAAGTTACCGAAGTTCACACCTGTTTAGTTAAAAAATCATCATAAAATAAATAGGTCAATAGGCACTTCAAAATATATGCCTTTTATGTTAATTTTCTGTACGAAAACAGCGAAGGTCATCAATGGATATCAGTTCATGGAGCCACTATCTACGGATCACAACCATTGTACAATTAAACTTTGCATACATGATTTTATTTGTGTTTGAAATGTATAAACTATCCAAGTATTTGAAACTTTACAAGAATTCCAGGGACCAAGAGCGGGTCTTGATAGTATTGACCTGTTCACAATGCCACCCGTAGAAGCCGTCTTAACCAGCAGAGCTTAGTTAGTATTAGTTTGCATGGAATTATCATAACCCAATTTACAAACTTAATTTGATTATTAACTGCTACAGTTAAATGTTTGTTTATATACAATTAGTCGTATAATTCTAATATTACCCAAAGTAACGTAATAAACAATTTAAAAAAAAGTTGGTACGTCTTTTACAGTTAGGAATTGAAGATGTTTTCGTTCAGTGGGATGGATGAAAATTTACGAAATTATGAAGAATTCTTATATCTATAGAATTGACAGTCTCAAAGGTATGCAATATTAAATCAATTGTCATTGTTGCTGAATAAAGAATGGAATATAGGAAGGATATTTTTATATTCATGTTCATCGGGACGTAGGCCATGGAGGTCGTCTTGTGCAGTTGATAGAGGATGGATCAATAAAAGGGACAGGTAAGGCAGAGGTAAAGTAGAGAAGCAGTTTCATACGAGTCCCGCCGTTCGGGGTCAAGGGCAGGAGGGCGGATTGTCTTCATCCCCCTGAGCCCTTCGGCCCTTGAATAAATGATGAGGGAGCCAGGGGCCCGGGGGTCGGCCGTTTGTCGCCCAGTTGCAAGTCGTGAAAAGCCTCGGCCGAGGGCCTCTTTGTTTTCGGCCCCTTTTGTTATATTTTTCGCCGGGGGCGCGCCTAACCGAGTTCCACGGTGCGCCCACTCTTAAATTACGCCTCTATTGTTGGACGGGGGCTTTTGGGAAAATTTGGGATTTTCTTCCAGAGTGCCCCTGAGTATTGTCCAGTTAAGAGCCACTTTATTACAAGAGTTATATAAAAGAGAACATACCAAAATATAAATCTTCCAAATAAGAAATAACGCATTAAAAAACTAATTGAACTATTATTCTTGTAAAACGTACATTTATTATTTAACGCACGCGCGCGCGATGGTAATTTGGTATTCTTAATTTTTCACTGCAACTTTTAGACTTTTTCATAATCCCTTGAACCGTCAACGATTCTACGATCAGACATTTATTTTTCATGTTGAAAAAGAATGAACGGAACCGGAAAAACAATGGGGAAAGTGAGTTTTTTTTGTGGTTTGTGTATTTTGTGAAACGTCTTTTAACAGTTAAATACTTAATACGCGTAGGGGCTTCGTACATTGGGGTAGAACGTTGTTGTTTCTACGCTTTTTCACCTGAGTTTCGACCAATTGATTACAAATTAATTAAAGCTTAACAAACGCGCAAACTGTAAATTTTTGTAATGTCAAAACGTTGTATTAAATTAACATTAAAAATAAATTTGGTAACGTCTTGAGGAGCAGTCAAGAATGAAGTATTATAGAAAAACACCTTTTTCATTTATTTGCCGACGTTTCGAACTTTATTTGGGTCATCTTCAGGGAATAAAGTATGGTGCTATTCTTGTGGTGTAATATTGATGAGTGAAAGTGTTGTTAATATGACACCGCACTTTATGCCGTGAAGATGACCCGAATAAAGGAAGAAACGTCGGCAAAAAAGGTATTTTTCGAAAATACCTCATTCTTGACTGCTCCTCACGACTTCAACAAATTATGAAACAGCAGGTCACTAAGTAACACATTACAATTAAAACAATAAGTTCGCGTATTTAATATATGAAAATAATAAAAAGTGGTAAAACTAAAAGAGAATGATTACAAGTTTAACTGATTATCAACGTACGAAAGTGTCATTTTTGTTAAAAATCTATAGATAAAACATATCCCAACACATTTTGTAGGTACTGATATCACAGTCATTTATACGTTTTTAGAAAAGGGAGAAAATAATTTTAAACAAAACACATTAATCAAAATCGGACAATACAAAGTAGTAGAATAAAAAGAAAAACGTGCAAGTGATAGTGAATAGCCACAAAGGTAGCGTGAGAGAAAGAGAGAGAAGGAGAAAAAGAATAAGTGGGATGGGGAATGGAAGAGAACCTCCTCCGACCGAGGGAGAGAAGTACATAACGAAGTAAATAGGTGTCCAAAAAAATTGAAAAACACTATAGTAAAGGTTATAGTTAATTTAGGTTATTCAAAGAGAGAGAGAGAGAGAGAGAGAGAGAGAGAGAGAGAGAGAGAGAGAGAGAGAGAGAGAGAGAGATATCGGGTGCAAGTGGAATTGATGACCGTGCACCGCAAGATTCTTTGGAACCCCGTTTCAATTTTTCGAGGAACAAGATTGTTTTATTTTACGTTGGTAATGTAAACAGAAAAGAATGTATTTTAGAATGAGTGAGAGCGTGCGTAGTTTGGATTTAAAACCTACAGAATTGACCTAGATGTTGCTGCCAACCTCGATGGCTGGACGGAAAAGGTGCCTAGGTATGACCTCGGACTGCGAACACCCGAAGCGGGTGATTTTGAAGGCCTCTACAATGACCGCGATATCTTTTGATTTGTTTTTCTTAAAAATTGATAAATAATGTCGAAAGAGAAGTTAATACCATATAATTCTACTGCTTGTTTTCAAAGTGAAACAATAAAAATCATCTTATTAGAGGTTATACACGTAATTATTTTTGAACTTTTGAATATTTTCGGGTAGATGCGTCATGAAGGATCAACCGGGTAGAACGATAACGACCACACTCTAGATTTGCTTTTCATCTCTTGTTCGTTAAATTGAACTGTAGATGTTCTCAAAGGGCCGGGAGATTACACCGGGGCGAAATTACAAGGCGTAACTCCGTGGATTTTAGCTCAAACCACCCTGTAGCCGGGGGATATTGGGCTGCAAGTTGTCTCATTTGCGGGAAGACACCTGGACGGCCCCATGCAAATACGAGGGTGGAGCTAACAGGGTCTTTATTAGAGGAGAAAGCGAGGGTTGGCGGGGGTGCGGGGAAGCTGGCCCCGGTCCAGAGCTCACGGAACCCGTCCGCCAGTATTTATGTCCGCAATTACCCGACCTGCTACCTAGGCACGCCTCTCCTCCTCGCTCTTTTTCCCTTTTTCCCCACTCCTGAATTATTTTCTCACTACGCCCTGTTTGTTACAACGGGATCGAAAGAACCCGGCCATAAGCAATTCCCCAATTATATAACTGTAAAAATATATTTGATAAAGTGATAAACCTAAATACATCAATTTAACACGTGGCTCAATTTATATTTTATACAAAAGTATCCATCTATAAAAACAATAATAAATACAATACTCTCTTCAATTGTTTTATTTTTTCTCATATCGTGAAACACGGAGAAGTAAGTTACTAACCCAACTAAAAGAAAACTGGGATAAAGATGGTTATAACCGCGATATCTATTTCATTCGCACTTTCTCCAACTTCAGAAAACAATTTTCTTACAAAAATGCATACAAATTAAACACTATGTATTTATGGTAGTATGCGCACTGAGGGTTCGTTCAGCCCGATATCAACCATCAGTCAAACCCACGATAATCAATGCTATTAAGCAATTCCGATTTGGTCCCTCATAACCATAACAAGAAGAACTAAATTTTTGTTTTCTTTTATAGAAACACAAGAAAGAAAAACAATGTTGGGACAATTCAAAAATTGTTTGTACTGAAAATGCAGTGAATTAGCAGCTTTTGATGGATTTATTATTGTGCCCATTATATAGTTTATGGAACCACACATTATATTTTTTTAATTTTTTGAACGACTGTGTCCGACCAGGAGTTCATAATTTCTCTAAGATAGTTTCTAATCAAAGAAAATTAGTGACTTATCGAGTTTACCTATTTTGAGGCTCCTATTTTCTTTATGCTGAACCGGCTTAGAGTAATTTATAGGGTTATCCTTTACTCACGGGTTTGTTGAACTAATCAAACATGTTTCGGCATCGCGCCATCTTCACTGAGGAAATGAGGGGACCCAGACCAAAAAACATCATGACCCTTGCGACATCCGACGGACCTAATGGCATATAAAATAAATATTTAACCCTACACGGAAAATTTCCTCACTGAAGATGGAGCGATTCCGAAACACGTTTGAATAATCCAACAAACCCGCAAGAAAGGACTGACCCAATAAATGACCCTTTGCCGGTGAATTCACCGAATCGTAGACACCTATCATAAACTCCTATTTGATTTCCACTATAGTCAAATATCAATGCTAGATTTTCTAATAGTGTCTAATTTTTTACCTCCATAGAAATTGAAGTTTTCTAATCATTTTTGTTCCATTGTTTTATTCATGTTTACAATAAAACTTAATGCGGTATTTAACTGCATGATTATATTATTTTTACACGCCCATAACTAATGTTGGAAGTGTGCAGTCATTAGACTCCATGGAAGATAAATTTTTAGTCTTAGATCAGTCAATAAACGCCATGCTTCTAATTGGTATATCCTCTCTCAATTTTCTAGGTAAACATTTGAGGGAATAAACCAATGACCATGTACAAATGTATGTATGGAGTGTTGCTTCCGGGATACCGAAATGGCAGTCTGATTATTAGGTTGGATTGTGCTTTTAGTACATATCTAGATATGTCATATGACCTTTTAACACATGTTGCATCGGACCGTATTTTACGGACGTTTGATGGTGTCCAATCCTAAAGGTACGTAACACATTATTTCGTTTGTTTAAAGCGTTTAATATCAACCCTAATTCTTTAAATCTTGTGCGATTTTCCCATAATCCTAAAAGAGCACATTGTAAGTTGTAATATGAGTAGTGGGTCTATAAACTAGTCAACACTAACGAGTTGAGGTTCCTTCTTCTTCTTATAATACACAAATAAGCTTTTTTTCTGTCTTTATTTAAATTTTGTATTTAAATAGAACGATTTCTCCAATATGACTTTTCTTCGCTTATCAATTTGTCTTAAATATTAATTTTTATGATTACAGCAGGTCACTATTAATAGATGATTATTCAGAAATCGTGAGATCCGATCTGGTGTGATGTAGATTTCGGAAAAACATTTTCTTTATCGTGCCAACGTTTCGATCTTTATTGAGACCATCTTCAGGGCCAGGGATTTACAATCATTGTTTAAATTTAACAAATGCATGTAGGATGTGGAAAAAAGTGAATTTATACAATGGAAAAATTATATTTTTTATATTCAATCAAAGTATATTTTTTGCATTGTATAAATTCACTTTTTTCCACATCCTCTATTTATGTGTTAAATTTAAACAATGCTTGTAAATCCCAGGCCCTGAAGATGATCTCAATAAAGATCGAAACGTTGGCACGATAAAGAAAATGTTTTTCTGAAACCTACATCGCACCAGACCGCATCTCGCGATTTCTGAATAATCATCGACTAAAGGTCATTGATCACCACACAATATTAATAGATTCAATTTAGGAGAATGATGACTAAAACTTTTCTATTCTTTTCTCTAGTTTTTTGTTTACCACAAAATCTCAAAAAACGTTGTGTTTTTTCTCCTTATACTAAGGACTTGGGAGAAGACTTTTCCGAAAAAATGGGTATACCTCCACCGACATGTCAGAACTGGGAGGTTTCGATTGTGTCATTAGAACATGCTCTATACCTTTATATAGTTTCGTTTAAGTCTGTACCACATAATCTCCAGGAAAAAAGGTGGTTTTGTTGTTCCTGACATTAGGTTTTACACGGAATAGTTTTCCCTAAATATGGATGCACCAGATGCAGAGTCTAAGAGGTTTATCTATTTTTGTTTAATTCTGTACCACACAATCTTCACACAAAGATCGTTTCTGTTGATGCTTACATTACGGGCTTAGGGAGAATATTTTCCCTCAAAATGGGTGCACCGGCATGTCAGTATTAAGTCGTTTCATTTCAAGTGGTTAATTTCAATAAAAAATATCATGCTTTTATCTAGGTGCTGGTGCAGGTTTCGAACAGTAAGTAGGAGAGTTTCGTTCCTATCGATTTTTACATGTTCCATAATAGAAAAACGACCCAACCCGAGTACAGTTTTCCGACTTTCGCGTTGTTTTCCCCCTCGTACGTTCAGGGGCGCGTGTCGAATCCCAGGCCTGGACGCCGGGCAACATATTTGGGAAGCAATTCCAGGAGAGACTCGAGTAACAGGGCGGGTAATTGAGAACATAAATACAGAGCCCGAGGCCACCTGGCCCCGAGCCAGCTCTTCCTCCTACGTTAGAACGGCCCGGCAATCATTACACCTTCCCCAACTTGCCATCGGTAACCAATTGTTATTTGAACTTATTGTCTAATCCAATATCGGAATTCCGGAAGAATGAAAAAAAAAAATATTTCGTGAATTCCCACCAACAATCAAGTTTTTAATTAAATTCAATAGATTTCGTGGTGCGATTGATCAAATAACATCATTCAATTAATTAATCTTTACTTAAGGTTTTGGTTGAGATAAAAAAATCAGTGTCACAAGCGGTATTCGAACCCACGACCTTCGGCTAAATACGCCGCTGCTTGACAACTTGAGCTATCAAAATGCAAGATGGCAAAAAGAAAGGAAAATTCAAAAGGTGGGATCGAGATAGGAAGTTAGTGTCCAGATCGAAGTCACGATAGCTCAAGTGGTAGAGTAACGATCTAGCCGAAGGTCGTGGGTTCGAATACCGCTCGTGAAACTGACTTTTTTACCTCAACTAAAAACCTCAATTAATTGAAAAATATTAATTGGTCAAGCTGATCACGAAAAGTAGTGGATTTCTGATTAAGCATAAAACTCTGAAAACACGTCGATCAAGATGATTTATTTTTCCAAAGAAATACCGAAAAGATGCCTTTATTACAATACCAACTGCTCAAAATCTATTTAGTCTATTTATAACTAATTTTTTTATGTTTTATTTCCTGTGTATCCTAGAAATTTGTAGTTAGGTTGTCGAAAAAGTGAATCATAAGTTTTAACATCTTAAATTTGTGACTAAATTATAGATCTTTTCTATACAAAAAAACTTCCGCTGCTTAGTTATTTTTTGTAAATAACAGTTCACTGCAATTGTTTATCTATCAGTGTTATATAAAAAGAAAAATGAATTGTTTCAGTATGATGAAGGCATTTGAAGAAATGCGTATCAAAAGGTGGAAAACTTTAAAGAAGAGAAGCGATATTTTATGATCGAGGTTGGATTTTTCAAGTTGTCTCCTAATTTATTTTTTAAAAAACACTTCAGACCGAAAATAAATAATAAGATATACAGGGTGAATTGCTACTCGTGCTACAAACTTCTCCAGTAGATTCTTCACCCTAAAATGAACAAAAAAGTTCATATTGTCCATGGTCCGATTCTCAACCATTTCAGNCGGACCATGGACAATATGAACTTTTTTGTTCATTTTAGGGTGAAGAATCTACTGGAGAAGTTTGTAGCACGAGTAGCAATTCACCCTGTATAACGGGATGGCGAAGGCAGGATGCAGTGCAACACTTGATTCGCAACTTTCAAGAAAAAAATTTAAAAGTCTTAGTTTAACTTTAAAAAATACACTTTTTGTTCCGAAAAATGTTTCCAACGTTTTAACAGAATCTACACGCAGATTGAAAATTAATTCCAAGCATATTTTATACCGAAATTGAACTATCGTGACAAGTGGTAGAGCAGCGGCGTATTTAGCCGAAGGTCGTGGGTTCGAATCCTGCTCGTGACACTGACTTTTATATCTCAACCAAAACCTTACATAAAGATTTTTTTTTTTAAATTAAAGCTACACTGCTTTAACTATTTTATTATATGCTTATCCTAACTAAAACAACATTAAAACAGGAAAAACCAAATTTCACAACTTTAACCATGAAAATTATTCACACTAGTAGAAAAAGAACTTCCTTACAAATTGCCCTATTGCCCCCCCCCCCTAAAAAACCTATAATATTGTTTGTTTATTTTTTCAACCCACTGAGAGACTTGTGGAAAAATCAACAGTTCAGCCAAAGAGAAAAACGAGTATAAATGTAAGTTTTTCAGTTTTCTAGTCGTCTATACAAGATCGAAAAAGATTTAATAAATAACTCACGTAGAATAAATAGATAACTTATTTTGGCTGGGGAAAAAAATTGTGACGTATGTTACTTACGTAAAATCTCGTTTTCACAAATTTATTTATTTTATTTATTATTTATATGTCCAGCTTTATTCTTACATAAACTAGAATAAATTTTCCCACTATTTTTGACTACATATCTTTCGGAAAGACTGTTCCAAGTAAACTGCAAGACGAATATTCTGAGTTTGAAATCAACCCTGGCGTACCACAGGATAGTATTCTACGTTATACATCCTGTGTACAAATCACCTACCACTGATTGAAAACATAACCGTCGCAATATTTTTCGATTACACAGTTGTCTCTCAGTCGAAAAATGTATCTATGCATCCGCGAACCGACTTCAAATGTCCGTCAACAGCATCCATGAATGGACGGTCAAAGTTAATGACCACAAATCCTTACAATTTCACAAATAGAAAGTTAGTAGACCTTGTTCTACGGTAAAGCAGTCCCTTCCCAGAAATTCAGTAAAATATTTAAGCATGAAAATAGATAAAACATTAAATTGGAAAGCACACTTAAAAAGAAAAGGAAAGAACTTGATTTAAAATTACTTCAATTAATCTTACTGTTTGCTGGAATGGAATTCTCGCCTAACAACAAAACAAGTTAATGATTTGAAATCACATATTAAAACTTATATTGAAGTATGCTAATAAGCTTGGGAGTGTGCCAAATGAAGCAATGCTATCAGAATACAACGGTTCCAAAACGAATTTCTACGAAATATGCTAGATGATCCTTGGTATGTTCGCAAAAGCGTAGTAGACATCCCGCACATCGACTCGGATATCACACGGTATGTCTATACCTTCGTCTTCAAAGCCAACCGAACACCGAGGCCAGTTGTCTACTACGCATACTACATCGGTAGACGACTGAAGAGGACTAAGCCATATATATATATATACTTCTGCATATACATCCTGAAGAAGCTCAACAAGATAAATTGTTACACTAATGGACCAAAATGTACTTATTATTATTTTTATTTCTAAATTAGTCATTGTAAAATTTAAAGATGGACTCATTTTACCAGTTTTAATAAATGTGTTAATAAAAATATAAACTCATAAAATCTGTAGGGTTTTCTGAGCTACGCTCAACCCAGAAACTCTGGGCTTAAAAAGACTAAAACATTCAGATTAATTATTCTTTCTATGTAAGGTCTTGGTTGGGATGAAAAAGTTAGTGTCATGAGCGGGATTCAAACCCAGGACCTTCGGCTGAATAGGCCGCTGCTCTAACCACTTGAGCTATCGCGATTTCGATCCACTTCAACACCAACTCCCGATCCCAGCCTACGTTTCGAATTTTCCCTCTTTCTGCCATTTTTCAAATATAATCAGGATTCGATTCTCAGTGACTAATGAAGTGGCCACGGTGAGCTGTTAGTAAAGTGATTACTTCTTTTACTTATTATATTTAATCCATTTATGTTTAGTGGTCTAATTGACAATATTAATTATTTTAATTAATTATTATTTTTATGTAAGTTCCTAGTTGAGATGAAAAAGTTAGTGTCACGAGCAGGATTCCAACCCACCCAGCCGAAGATCTTTTTTTTCATTTCACTCAAGACCTTACATAAAAAGAATAATTAATTGAAGTTATTAATATGGTAATTTGGATCACAAACAATAAATGGATTAACTCTTCGTTGATTTTACGTTTTTTACGTAATAAAATATAAATAATATAGAAAAATTATAAATGATTATTCGGAAATAGTGAGATGCGGTCTCGTGTGACATAGGTTCCAGAAAAACATTCTCTTTATCGTGCCACGTTTCAAACTTTACTGAGATCATCTTCAGGGCCTGGGAATTACAAACATTGTTTAAACTTAACAAATACATGTAGGATGTGGAAAAAAGTAAATTTATACAATGCAAAAAAATATTTTTTTATATTCAATCAAAGTATTTCTACTCAAAGTGATGGTTTTCTGCGTAATTGTGCCATTCTTGTCGTGTTGAGAGGGCCAGTGAGTTATAGCTGTTTTATGTTTATATCGTTGGATTTTGTAGGGGTGGGGAAGTAAGTCTGTACAAAAAGACATTTTTGTATAAGGAGTCAGCTTCTTTGAGTGAAAAGAGCCGACGATGGGAAAAAACAGTTGGTAATGGTTCGGCCAGATTATCCTTTCAGGATTATATAGACGGGAATAATTAGGAAACGGAAAGTCATAAAATAATACAGTTGTACAGACAGAAGTTATATTTTTGCAGATTAGGACAGACTAATTTTGAACTATTGTAAAGTTAGAAGTAAAGTGTGAACATTGGTATTCTAAGGAATTGTAAATATGTATGGTGTTTTATGTGGAATTTAAAAGAAAATTTAAAATTGTAGTTGGTAAACAAAATTCAAGTGTAAAACATGTCTATAATGTACATTATTATGGTTACCTTACAATGACTAAGTTTATGAAAGATGGAGAATGATAGTATGACACTTTTGCTGATCCAGTATTAGCTATAAAACATTATACGTGTAGCTTATCTCCGTCGAAATTCCCTGACGACGCTAGAAATGAGAACTGCGTTTGTTTACGAGAAGATAACATTTTTAAACTACACGTTAATATTTTTATATATTGGGCTCCGTAAAGCCGTCGATAATGCATGTTTATAATCGGTAAAACGGCCCACTGTTTTATTTCATCGCGTAAAACTCGAATATTACGACGACGTTAACGTTAAAGATACATTGTATTGCCCTGAGAGCCGCTTCAGATATTATTACACTAAATTTCAATGCCGACATGTAAAATGTGTACGGACTTGGCTTCCTTTCAAATAGGCTATTACCTCGAGACAGGTGGAGTTTTGTGGCCCGTTCGGGCTTATGCACGGCGTCGTTGGTGCCTTTTGTTAAAGCCGTCCTGAAATATTTACTGAATTGTTAAAGTTGAGAACGACCTACCTTCTTGCCGTCGAGCTCGTGCGTTCCTTGGGCCAGTACTTTGTCTACGCTGGACGGGTCGGCAAAAGTAATGAACCCGAATCCCCTGTAAATATAAAACAGAGTCAAACAATGTAAATGCATCTTACTACATTTGAGTCACACTACACACAATCTATATACAATTATTTCGGGTTCACTACACAATATCTACTTTCAAGCGGCCATAGCTATACACATTTTTTTCTCTTGTATAAATCAGTGTTTTTGCATTTATATTTTTCTTTTTCAAATTAAATAAAATATAGTTTTCTCATTAAATTAATGCCACCACCAAAGGGCTGATATGGATTTACAAATGGATATCTAGTTACGCTTAAAACATAAAATGTGAACTAACTTTATATGATGAAGGGATTAATGAGGAAGCATTCATACCCATTTCAGTGTTATTTAGGCGTTACCAACATTGAAATTTACATTTATAAAAATTAAACTATAAAAATAAACAGACACAATATTTTTTTACAAATTTTCTTCATATTGTTTAATAATGAAATAAAATTACTCAATAGCAAAAACCTGTGAATTCACAAATGACGAAACAGTTTTCTCTTTTTTTATACGAAATAAATCTTGTAAACTACGAAAAATTTTCGGAAGCGCTAAAAACCTGATTTTTTTTACATTTAAAATTTTATTGTCTACCACTGAATGTAATTAAAAACAGTTTGTTTTTCAACTGGAACGTTACACGAATAGCCAAATCGACCGGTCTCTGGAAACCGGAGCACAGGCGTGCATTATAATGATCCCGAACAACCGACCCCTCCTTTAAAAGTAAAATTGTTTAAATTTAATATTCCAATATAAACTAATAGGGTTTTGAGTTTTATTTAAAAAAAAAAACCAACCACCGCCAATCGGGACTGTCCTAATTTTTATCGACATACTTTTCAACTTCAAGTTCAATAGATAAAAAGTGTAGAAAATTCTCTAATCAAAACAAAAATCATAAAAAGATTAAGAAAAAGAGAAAAAGTTAGATAAAGAAACCTGTTCAATGATAGTGAGGTAATAAAATATGTCGATAGTTATAAATTCGAACTTGTTAAAAGCCATGACCAATGAAGCCTTAAAAAAGATTAAGAAAATTTTAGTTAAAGGTGAATTTAACTGTATGAAAGGTAAATTCAAACTATTTGAGTCTATGACTTGGGCAACATCATATATACTCAAGCATCTAAGCCATTACAAACTTAGAAAAAAAATCCGTTTACTAATCATTACTTAAGAGTGGAATTAAGTTTAAAATTTTAGCTTGAAGGAGATAGATACTGCCATTACATAAAAAAACCTAATTAGAAGGTCATGTGAAAAATATATTGTGGTAAATTAGTTAAAGAAAAACATTGGAAATATTTTTTGTTACCTTTAAGCTTAGAAAGAGTTATGATTCATGACAAGAAAGACCATGTTTAAAGACAAGATTATTTGTGTTTTATTTTAATATAATAGCTCAGGAATAAGTAAACAATGTTACACAATTACCACTGTCCAATGGTGAACATATATGAAAATACTATTTGATACTAAAGTAAGTTGTTTTCCCAGTATATTTCCTGAAAATGCACATATTGCATGGGTATTTGATAAGAGAATAATAAATAATTATCTCGTTTATTATATGTACTAATGCAAGGTAGCAAAAAGATCCGCTGATGTCTCTACCAGTAGTAGCCACCACAAAGAAAACTTATTTTTAAATTTAGCAATGACGAAAAATCGATTATTTTGAGTGAGTAAATTGATGATTGTTATTAATTTATTTACTTTATTGTTAATTATTTGTATAAATTATGCAACCATTAGTTACTGGTGATTTAGTACAGAGTTTAAATCAAGTTGAATAATGCCGACGCCATACGTAAAAAAATTACTTGGAAAAAAAATCGACTTTTTTCACTTTTTGTGGACCCTGCTTTGATTTATATAAAAATTAAAAGTTTTTAACACTGTGATCTGTACATTCAAGCTAAGCTCGATATATCGATATGCAGTAAAGTATCGATTGTTCGAACTGATGGAGCGGAGACAAAAACGTAAAACTGGTCTGATTGATTAAGGTATATGTATAGGCAGACATACAACATTCAGGGAGTACAAAGAGTAATTTGAAAAATAAGCTGATCGATTTGAAAAAGCTAGTCAAGGACAGTTAGTTCTAATATCTAGTTGCTTTTAGTACTAATTTTGGTTAATATAACACTGAAGATGGCGACAAGCAAAAACGGGATCGATAAAGCATCCATCACCTCTCAAACCTTAAAATTCACAATAAAAGTGCAGCTTAATCAGCTGTTTACTTTGGTGTGGTTATAGCCAGAATAAGAAAATACTAGAACAATGTTTTGCAAATTGAAGAATGTTTTCTCTATTAGGCGGACATTTGGAGTAGCAGTGTTAGAACTAGAGGATTCCTTTGTGTAAAAAATAGCTTATAGACAAGCTTGAAAATAAATAACATATATAGAAAGAACAAGTGAAATAACATAAACTTGTGTTATGCTAAAAAAAGTTTAATAAAAATTAATTTTTACTGTTAATTGATATTTCTAGTTAAATAAAAATGGCAATATTTTTGGTTTATTGTGGCTTGTTTAAAATCTCCATTAATGGTAAACTTAAAATAATCACTTACATGTTCCAAACTAATTTTTATTTTATAAAATGTAATTTAACATTTAAATTTTTTTAAAGAATACAATAATATACTAAAAAAAGAAAATAGAATTTGCAAATTGTACAAGACAAAAGTTGTGCTATAATTAATAGAAAAAATAGGATAAAGTCGAAAAATTACAATTTTTAATGTAGTTATTCTGTTGATAGATAGTTTAATTTTTTATAACCTAGTATAAAAAATATCAAACCAATTTTACTGGTTAAAAAGTAACAGGGTTATAAACTTATAACCATTTTCGTTGAATTTAAACTGTCTCTATCAAAGTACAAACATAGTAATTTGAAAGCCTAGTTTATAAATACAAAACCCTATTGGTAAATATTATTAAAACGTGTTCGAATGCTTGTTTAAAAAAATATAACAAGGGATAATGTTATAAGTATAAAATTTTCAGGTTGAAGTGCGCTCCCGAAAAACCCAAGATTTTGGATGTACTGGACAACAAATATTGGTGGATACAGTTGTTACATACAAAAAAATATATGAATATGTAAAAAATGTATACATTGTACAATTTTTTGGCAATTAAAAAAATAAAGCTTATAATGAAACACTATTTGGATAAAATTTGTGACAAACAAAAACCAGTTTGTGCTAGTAGGCAGTTCTCGAGGAGAAAGTTTTGCGAATTTTACAAACAAAAGACGATACATTTTGTCATCGTTGAAAGTTAATAATTTTTTGGTGAATTTTGATTTGTCAAAAGTTTAATAATTACTAATCCGTGCCGACTTAGATTGGGAAGGATTTATTGGTGGAAGATCGGTTTTTGCACTTGACGGACCCGTCGTCCAGCTGAAATCAAGCCCATAAAGAAGTCTGTTAATTAAAAGGACAGATTTTGTAATTTATGTGATTCGGGCCGGTGGAAGTTTGAGATATTAGAAACCGCTCCCGGCCGCTGGCAATTTCACAGCCCGTGACTTCGGCCCGGGGCCGGAATTTTCATTAATTTTCCCCGTTTCTAGAACAAATCGCTGCCCGAACGTTAATCGGGGTTATTAGTGCTTTTCGAACTACACATCCCATTGGGACGAGGATTTGGTACAATCGCTGGGTTTCTAAAAGTTCTTTTTTTAAATTTAATTTGAATAGTTCGCTTCCAATAAAAATTTACGCAAACACACAAAATAAAAGACAAAATGTATGGACTTCTGTTTAGTTTCTATATTTTTATCGTATCAAATAAATGCCAGACTAAATCGTGCTTCTATTTTAAAATCTATATCGTCTCTCACATGACGCATTATTCTATTCATTTTTCTATTTAGTTGAGCTACTGTTATTATTAAACTTTACCCATCTACAAATCTCTACTCTATGCATAAAACTACATGGTAAATCTAATATTTACACATTTGCTATTATTACAGACTTTAGACAAACACATTTAAACGGATCATATCGCACAACTCTATGCCGATTCATAACGCTGTCGAGATGGATTGGAGTTGAAACCTTATTGGAAATATACATCATTCATTTGCCTCAGATGTGTTCGAAATAGTCATTGGTAAACGGAAAATGGTTCAGAGCCTTATTCTCCAACAATAATTAAGAAAAATATATAATTCATAAATTTACAATTATAACTAAGAAGAAACAGCAGAGCATAGAATAAGAATTGAAAAATAACCAAAACGTAAAACCAAATAGGCCAAAAACCTATTAAATAAATTTAACTGAAGTAAGTATAAACGTATTTTATTCAATTCTACAATATTATAAATATGATCTATTGCATCGTAGAATGGAAGGAAATCCAAAATTGGCAATTTTTTTAACCGGAACAAATTTTTAATTCCCTGTTTTCGCTCAGGGCTATCCAATTCTACCGGTACCTGCTTTGGCCTTTTTCCCGGATCCACAAAATATTTGCATTATACTGAAATCTTTTTTTTTATTTTCTAATATATCGTTGATTTTTTGACCAACATTCCAAATTAAAATAGGCATGATTTGAATAAGTTTAGGGTTCCTGAAAAGTTTTTTACTTTTTTAATTTTTTAAGCTTTGAGCTAAAAATATCAGAAAATGCAGTATTAAGAATTTAAGTAAACAGGGACGGAAAATAGACACTGCTAGAGGAACGGCCGAGTTTTCAGGGCCAAGGAAATAATACCAATGCAGGACCTTTATTGACAGGATCGCTGTGTCATATTTCAATAAGTTCAACACAAAATATATTGTCTTGTTTTCAATTAGTAGTATGAACAGAACCAACATTTTCAAGTACAAGTTCATATATAAAAAAATTGGGATCAGAAATTTTCAAAGTCAATGCTGACATTGGACCCAGAGCTTGTATGTAACTAGGATACAATGATGTACAACTCGGGCAAAATGGTCATGATTTGAACTTGTTCTATGTACAAAACCTATATTTTCTTGTACATATATAAAATAGCCAGGTTTGAAATTTTCAAGGCACTTGCTGAGATTCGAACCCAGGACCTCTATGTGACAGGGCCACCGTTTCATTTTTAATGAAGTTAAGCACACAAAAATTGTGTAAAATTTTGTACAAATAGAACCAATTTTTTAGTTATTCGTATATAAAAGAAAGAGGGTCAGAAATTTTCAAAGTCAAAGGTGATATCTGATCCTAGGACCTTTTGTGATAGGGTCTCTTTTTCCTTTTTAAATAAATTTTAACACAGACAAAACCGTCTTGATTAAAATTGGTAGAAGGAACTAGAAATGGCATTTGCAACTTCATATAGCAAACAAGGGGTCAGAAATTTACAAGGTCAACACTGAGATTTGAACCCAGGTCCTCTACTTGACAGGTTCACTTCACTTTTCTAGGAATTCCAACACAGACAAAACTGATTTGATTTGAATATGTAGAATGAAGAGAATCGACGATTTCATATACATGTTCATACCGAACAGTAGATGGGGTTAAATAAATTCTTAAAGTGAACACTCCGATTGGAACCGAGGACCTCTGGTTAATATTGAAAAATCCTTCTCGACAAACATGAGTATTTTTTTTTAAATATTTTATATTATTATATTTTATTATTTTTTCAGTTATTATAATTTGCAAAATCGTTAATTTCTGATTAAATTAGCTGCAGCTTTCCATTTGTTTGAAACGTGGTTCAACTATTATTTATGTTCTACTAGGCCCATGATTTAGCCTATTTAATGAATTAACTGTACATCTAAGAGGCAAATGAGAAATATGTTGAAGATATCCTATTAATAAAAAAGGGAGAAAATGAAGGAAAATAAAATTAAGGGTGTACAATCAAAGGCTATGAACACTAGTGAAAGCGTGTCAAACATTTTATATACAATTTGGCGTTTGTCTAAAGCCTTACAGAGTGAATGAACTACAAAAAGAAAATAAAGAAAAACGGAAAATCTATTTTGAGCTATGTGGTTGGGTTGTGGCTGGAAGAGCTGTACCTCGGGACAGGCTGTCCGACCTGGAAGCTCTCATGTCCTGGAGCGCTGAAAGAACATCCCTCGAGTCAGAGAACCTCCCACCCTCATCGTCCCCGCTCACCACCCAGCCGACGGTTCACCTTTAATTCCAGCTTCTGGGCAAGCAGGGTCATGGCAAAATGGACGGGGAGTGTACAACTTGGGTGTCGGGCTGAGTGGTGAGTGGCAGATTCCAACTAACAACTATTCTAACTAAGATCGTGCATGAAGTAGAAAAAATAAATAATAAGAAAAAGGTAAATTGTAAATATTACACAGGCAACTACTAAGCGGAGGAGCAGGGCCACAAAAAGTGTTGTAAAATAAGTAAGATTTAAAAAAACATATAAATACATCTAAATTATTTGTAAAATGTACAATCCATTTGTCCTATTTAGGAGTTCCCATTCTAAATTTTATTCTTTTTTTAATTAAGCCATTTTTATTTTAAAGTTAAACATAACAATATTTATACTTAAAGCTAAACTTTTATTCTTGTAACAACCATGCATTATAGTCTTTCTTCTGAAAATAATTATGGACAAATTTATAAAATTAATTAGGGTACAATAAGAGGAACTATAGAAATGTTATGTTAATAACGCCTTATTAGAGATATGTAATAAAGAAAAACATGGGCGGGTAATTTTTTCAAAAAATATTTCATTTTGAACGGATTTTTTAGAAACGAAAATCCAAACTCTCGAACATTCATTCTCATGCAGGACGGAAATAATCCTCAAAATGTCAAAAATTATTGTTCTATGTTTGAAACAACCGTTTGGCCCAAAAAAACTCTTCAAATTGTTATATATACATATGTTACAAAACTAATATAAAACTAAATTATAGATAGTAGTATATACTATCTATTTAGAAGAGAGAGAGAAAGTAAAAAATTCAAAGTTCCAAAAGAATATGTGAAATCGTCAAACCTCTGTATTTTAACTTTATTTTTTTAAGTTAATTTGAGAACATAATAACAATATTAAATAAATGTACTGGTGCCGGTCAAATCATTTGATTGCATGTTGCGTGTGTCACTTTCTGATTTTCTGAGAAAGAACACTAAATGAACAATCTTCCATAAAAATAAAGAAAGTGAAATGTATATGAAAATGTATATTTGAAAATCTGTGACATCAATATCCAATAATACATCAGACATTTATTAATAAATTATTATTAACTTTTGGTAATATATTTTCGCTGTTGTGCCCATTTAAATTAACATTAGGTCAAACTGTTGGCAAGACTGAACTATCTATATCTTCCACTCTTCAACAATCTCCATTATTAATATTATTATATTCTGAAAGGTAAGAACGATTGCCAAGACAAGAAAAATAAAAAATATCTACGGTATAATAGTTATTCTGTTAGCGTCCTTTGCCAAGTTTAGAAAAAGTAGATTTTTCACCAGTCATTCAGACAAAGCGGTGCACAGAGGGTTGCAGAATAGAAAGGGAGACGGTTTTCTTTCGTATTTTCTTCGAGAGCCGAGAAAAATTACTACACTTGGACCACACCTCAGTGGAGATATTTCCAGGACAACGGGCTAATAACAAATCATTATTTAGAGAGATATAGTTATTGTAATTTTTTTTTTTTACTTAGAACGAGAAGTGTTATAATATGTGTGGTGTTTAGTGACTGTTAATTAAAGATTATTTAGAGATCGTAAGATGGGGTCTGGTGTGATGTAGGCTTTAGAAAACCATTTTCTTTACTGTGCCAACGTTTCGATCTTTATTGAGATCTTCTTCAGGGCCTGGGATTTATAAACATTGTTTAAATTATACAAATATACGTAAGATGTGAAAATGAATTTATACAATGATGTACACATATAAAAATTTTAGGTTTAACCAAAGTAAAAGTTTATAAAATCCAGGCCCTGAAGAAGATCTCGATAAAGATCGAAACGTTGGCACAGTAAAGAAAATGTTTTTCTAAAACCTACATCACACCAGACTGCATCTAATGATCTCAAAATTATCGTTGTTATAATAGTTGACGCAGAAATGCATCTGACAGGCAAAACCAGCGATAATATATAATCTTGGTGATGACAGACGATCAGACTACAAGTTCATTTAATTAAGTTATCGGAACAAATCCATGCTTATAGAACTGTGATTTACCTACCAGATCAAATCACGTAACAAGAAAGATGTAATGAAATAAATCTTCGTGTTAATTAATACGTGGCTCGATATAGGATTAGACTGTACAATGGAACGTTTTTGTTTGTATTCTATAACAACGTAATAGCGGCCGGGGCCAGATTTATACTTTGTTTGCCTTATTATATAATACCTTATATAGAAAGTTTGCCCACGGGATTTGGACCGTATGGGGTATAATGCGGCATAAACAACAATAATGGGCCGGCCCTATCTTCGGCCGCTGGACCGCTGGAAATTAGCACGCGGGGGAGGGCAATACCATTATCGGCAGCTCTTATGCCACCGAGTGAAGTTTCAGGATTATACCGATGTCACGGTGCAAATATCCTTTCCTTATCCGTCGCTATTTAAAAGACTTGGGTATATTTTAAGTAGTATAATAAAGCCATATGTCCTTGATTTTAATTTTTTTTTTTCTTAGTGAGAAGCACTAAACAATATTCACAATATGGGACCTCTTAAAACAACAGCTAATGAAATACAACCAAAGTGACCTTAAAACAATAAATAAAGATTTCGTTTTCTTGTCAACATATCCAACTTAGATGATTTCTAAAACTTTTCACGAATAATCTGGATCAACCCATCTTCATCTTGATGAAAGAACGAATTCAATTGTTACTGCCAATCTTTCGACCTATTTTAAGGTCATCATCAGGGGACTTTCGTTTATTTTGAGGGATATAATAAAACCATATGTCCTAAACTTTTATAATGATTAATTCTTTTTTTTAATGAGAAGCACTAATCAATATTCACGACCTGGGACATGTCACGGCAGCTCTTATGCCACCGAGTGAAGTTTCAGGATTATACCGATGTCACGGTGCAAATATCCTTTCCTTATCCGTCGCTATTTAAAGGACTCGGGTATATATCAAGTGGTATAATAAAGCCATATCTCCTTAATTTTTATAATTATTATTTTTTTCTTAGTAAGAAGTACTAAACAATATTCACAATATGGGACCTCTTAAAAAAACAGCTAATAAATAATAAAGATTCCGTTGTTTTATTAACATATCCAACTTCGATGATTTCCAAAGATTTTCACGAATAATCTGGATCAACCTATGGTCTTCATGAAAGAACATATTCAATTGTTATGGCCAAGCTTTCGACCTATGATTATTCGGAAATCGTGAGATGAGGTCTGGTGTGACGTAGGTTTCAGAAAAAACGTCTTCTTTATCGTGCAACGTTTCGATCTTTATTGAGATCATCTTCAGGGCCAGGGATTTATAACCATTGTTTAAATTTAACAAATAGATGTAGGATGTGGAAAAAAGTGAATTTATATAATGTAAAATATATATATATTTTATTTTTGCATTTTTTATTTTTTACAAACATTGTTTAAATTTACAGACAAATTCGTTATTGTGGTTCTGCCTAATTCTGTAGTTAAGACGTTCGGATATTTTTTTTTGAAAATGGGCTATTAGTTTATGCGGATCTTTATCATAATTTTCATTCGTATTTAAGTCTTTATTATTAATTATTATAGCGTTCAAATTTTTGATATTATTTATAAGGAAGTTATAATGTGGTAAAAAGGAATAGTATTTTTTCTTATCGAATTCAAAATAGAATTGATCCTTAAAAGGTATAATTCCTATTTTTGTTTGTTTAAATTACACAGAAGACAAACACTTTGAGCCCTGAAGATGATCTCATTAAAGATCGAAACGTTGGCACGATAAAGAAAATGTTCTTCTGAAACCTACATCGCACCAGACCGCATCTCACGATTTCCGATTAATCTTAGACTAACGGTCACTAATCACCTCACATTTCGACCTATTTTGTAGTCCTCATCAGGCCACGTATTAATTACACGTGATGAATATATATTTGAACAGTTTATTCAATAAACAATATAACTATATAAATCTTACAAAATAATATTACATATTTTTCGCATTGAAATAATTAACTTTTTTAATAATTTCGAATTTCTTTGAAGACCGAATCAGTCCTAACATTGTGAAGGAGTGGCCAAGGATTATAAATGATCTTATGGTATTGCCACCTTACCCCGTATGTACTTCTCTCATGATAACAACCGTTTCTTTTTAACATTGATAAGACCTTCATAGATTGAACTTAAACCCATAGTATCTGACTGTATTTTATAATTATTGTTTTACATTGTATTACGTAGAACCCCTTTTATTCTTCGTCTGAGTAATTTAGTAAAGTTAAGTTGATGCCTCATTGTTAGTGAATGTTTTGATATGCCATTTCTTGACTTGTTACCGCAATCAGAAACATAACCATAAATTCTATTTGTTATTCTGTTTGGTTTGACCAATGTATTTGAATGAACAATTACTGACCAAATATTATATACGACATTAGACAAATTCAAATTTTCTGCTCTATCCTCGAGTTTCGTAGAGAAAAACTAATTTTATTCTTATACCTGTAACAACAATTGAGCCATGATGAACCGGCATATGTTGACTCGAGTGACCCTATTCCCCTATTCCGTCTCCTCAGAACCCATCATCAGCAAAAATTGATATCGGGAATGAATATCAAATAATTTAACCAAGAAGAAATGACCGGGACATACGTTATTGCCCTTGAACGTGAAAGGGTTGTTCATACTTCTATCGGTTTGTACACTGTTTGTAAACTTTCGTGAATTAATATCTAACAATCTATTAACTAATGTATTTTAAACTTAAAATTCGGAAAGCTAACTGTTTAAATTCACTCCAGTCAGATGTCTGTCCCGTGTTAATTTATTTTGTACAACACCTATGCATCCGTGTGACCTCTCGACCTCTGATCACTTCCACGTCTAGATAGAGAATAGAGCCACTGTTTTAAACGTCATACGAGATTTGTTTGTGTTCATAAAAACTATAAAATAGGTTGGGGAGATTGTCTATTAGCCTTTGTAAAAGTTTTCGATATAACTACAAACGTAACCTGATCTCAAATCCAATCAGTCAAATTATTCGTTTGCATAACTGCAAAAATAGGGGACAAAACGCATCCCATAGTAACCGTCCGCTTCCATATATATTTTGCTAACATGTTTCAAAAAGCCATTCATTCCTGACAAAATCACTAAATTATTGAACAAATCAGGCGACACATTGGTGAATTTACTACGTTTTGCCAGTTGGTATATGAGGTGTATTATTCAGGAGACATGAAGCATATCAGGACTTAACATCAAAGAAACGATCTATTCATATTTAAAAAAAAATACGCACGGTGTATGAATTAAAGGGGACATTTCTGTTACAGACCGTCAATACATGTTTTATATAGAATTTGTTTTTTAATAATAATATTTTTAATGACAATTAATCAAGGTTTTTAGTTGAGATAAAAAAGCCAATGCCACGAGCGGGATTCGAACCCACGATCTTCGGCTTGATACGCCGCTGCTCTACCACTTGAGCTATCATGATCTCGATCCACTAGGTCATCAACTTCCCATCTCGATCGACGTTAAAATAGCACAAGTGGTAGAGCAGCGGCGTATCAAGCGAAGATCGTGGGTTCGAATCCCGCTCGTGCCATTGACTTTTTTATCTCAATTAAAAACCTTGATTAATTGTAATATATTAATTGGTCAAGCGGACTACGACATTAGTCAATTTAATATTTTTAATATTGACGTGGCTGCTTCAAAAACTTAACTTTTGTTATTAGCCGTCGAGTTTCAGGCATATCGTATCTATTCTCGTAACGCCCTAATTTCGCGAGGGTTATTCCCACAAAGATGATAATTGGATTTTAGAAACTATTGATCTGATAGACAGAATTAAGCGGTGAGGGTTGAGGCGAGTTTGAAAGCATTCCGTTTAAATATGAAACAAACGAGAAACTGTTCTCTCCTGACAAATAGAAATTCGTTGGATCAAATTATTAGTGTAGATAGATGAGGGTTAAATTTTGATGTCGTAGTTTGAACTTGTCCCGGGTTAAGATGAATTGTAAATGGAGGCACCTGATAGGGTTGAGGCACAGTTAAACAAATTAAACATTTACTGCCCGTCAAGCAGGAGAAATCTAACCGTCGGCTCCGTAGGAAGTCAGCTGAATAAACCATCCACAACCCATATCCAGACCAATTTTAGACTTTCCTGGACATTAAAAATGCTGATTTTCGAGGATTTCGGAAGAGAGCAGGAAAAAAGACGGTGATTGGGCGCGTTGGAGTAACAAGCTACCGTGCCGACCTCGACAAGGGTCTCGTTACGTGTTTCCTCTTCGGGCCTCAGACCTCTTGTTTTCCCTCGGTTGTTAAAGCTAAATCTTTTCGGGTGTTAAATTCGCCAAATATGTATTAAATTGTATTTGTTTAAATTTTGGTTATAATTTGATTTAAATTTTTAAAGAGGTTTTCAGGACTGTTTTTAGTGTTGTTCTAAATGCTCAGTCTATTCAAATTCGTCGGGTATTTGCAGAGTGTTATAATAGTGGCAATTGCTTGGGAGAGGTTGTGAGCTCAGGGGCGATCCATTATTTCAACAAGGGAGAGGGGCCTTCGGCATAAACCCGAAACCTCGCTATCGCCATAGCCCAAGCGCGTTGTTAATCCAAAAGGACTCGTATGCAAACCTCAGCTCGCTAAGCCATAGGGCAAAGAGTAATCAGACCGCCCCTGCATTGTCCCTCTCGCACTCAAATTTATTAACTCGGCCCAACCAGACGAAGGGGTGTTATTAACGAAATTTCACACCCTTGCCAAAATCGATAGCGGACCTTACGGACGTGGAATGTCGAGGAGGTAATACCCCGGGGTCTGTTTGCGGCGGTGTCGAGTGACCAGAAACGTTTACATTTTACCAGCATTAGCTTGTCAAATATTAATCAACCTCTGTTGACCCACCCATTACGACTCTCTCCGTCCCCAGGACAAACAACTCGACAGAGACTTGGAGACTCTCCTCTCCTTACCTCCGCTTAGGTATCTCCCGAGTTAAAAATTATCTTTTTTCCTTTAAAAGAAACGCTTTTAGCATTCCATGAAGCAACCCTTATTTGTCAGCTATCACCACACCGTCATATTTGAACATCTATAAATTCTTCTGTTGTTCCATTTTTTTTTCTCCCTGTGAAGTTTCCATTTCTTAATTTTTATAGACTATTTACTTTTTCCTTTATGTCCATTGTTTAAAGTAAGAGACAAGTTATTAATTTCTTCCCATATTCAATAGTGACTAAATCTCCTCCCCTATCTACGGCCTAAAAGATCTAATATGAAATTGAACCTTCTTTACACCAATTCATTGGAAAGTACACCTAGTTCTTTAAAGTTGAAATACCGTCAATGCTATGATATATAAAATCTTAAAAGAAGTTACAATGATAAAAATACCTTTAAAAAATCAGACAGCGAAGCAGCCATAAAAGCATTACAAACGTAAAAAGGTCACATTAATTAGTCAGTGAATTCAACTAAAATCTCCAAAACCTAGGAAAACACAACAACCTAGCAATTAACAAGCAGACAAGCTGGCCAGGGTAGGATCTGCCATGTATACAATCTGAACTTATACATGGGATGAGAAAAACAAGCGAAGAATCCTCCGTCTCAGAATGGATTAAAAGAAATATCCCCAAAACAGGCAAACTCGTGGCTATAGTTAGAGAGGGCTAAGCACTAAGTACAGGATTATTGATAGGATCGAGATAGGACATTATGTAGATAACTGGCATGGCAAAATTTCTACATAACAAGGGTATATTCAACGAAATAGAAGGATCAAGTAGATTGCACTGACCTAAGAACTAAGGAAAGTTCAATAAGTCAGAAGTAAGCAGTGCTTGGGGAACATAAACCCCGACCTCCGAGTTTCAATCATCATCATGAAAGCAAACGCCTACATGGGTGTATGAAAGGATAACCCCATTTGTATGCAAAGAGGAAAAAGTAACTGAAACCCATATCATATTCGAATAAGAAGCAACTGCTGAACGGAAACATTTAACTTAGGTGATGTCTAGAGGTGTCAGGGAATATCATGGTTAAATGATAGCCACCGTAACTGGCAAACATAATACCTACAGTTACATTGGGTAAGGATCGGTGGGTAATAGACCTAAACAACCCAAAAGACTTGGGACCCCCCGACCATTTTTATACAGGTCACTAGCGTTTGAGAAAAAACCCAATGACGCGAGTAGATTATGCAATGAGGAAGACGAAAGTATCACCCATATTATCTTCGAATGAGAAGCAACAGCTAAATCAAAGAATAATCACAAAGACCGGGGAAATATAGTAGCAGCAATGACAGTCAACGACCTAGTACTTTTTAAGAGAGGGATCAAGTCTATTGATCTGAACTAAAGAACTAGAATAAATGGAATTAGCTAGAAGGCAGTCTTGCTTAGAGAGTACCAAAAACCCGCCTCCTAGAATTTCAGTTTTTTTGTGTGTTTTTCCGAGGGTTCGCAACAGCAGAGGTTATATCAACCCACGAGGGGCCGGTGTTCTTGAAACAATCCCATTTGTAAGTATGCCTGGTCCGAATGCAGGCCGCTGGATTCGAACCCTGGACCTTTAACCTTACAGAGATGAGCGCAGTGTCAACGCCTAAACCGTTGCGGCCACCGACGCCCTCATTCAGTTTCATTATCAACATCATCACTACTTCACATACTCAAAAACGAAGAATTACCGGCTAAGGTAGCTGAAGACTTTCCGCGCTTGGTCTGCGCTATTTCCACAGGCGTTAGTTCAGCTAATGTGGTGAACTGATTTTTGTTATCCTAGTTGAATAATTTATTTTATTCTTTACACGTGATCAATTCAACCAGTATGTAGTCATATCTTTCTTCATCCATTCATTCAGGTCTATAGCACGTTTCGTTAGGCTATTTGTGGTATTAACCTAAAAGGTGTGGAGAACTGCTGATTTTTCTCGATTGTCTACCTATTCCCCATGTAAATTGTCAGTTTAGGTTTATTTTAACCTGCTAATACTTTTTTACTTTAGGATTTATTTTTTCTCATTAAATGAGACCAATTCGTAAAATTCCGGTGGAAATGAGGGAAGCAGAAGCAGGAAAGTTGCAAAAACTTTCCCACCGGTCAAGCATCTCTCTTTTATAAACCGGGATTAATAGGGATAAACGTAAATCCGTGCATTCGCGGACTGGCGTGTTAGCGAGTTTCATCAGACGGGACGAAAACGCCGATCATTTAAAAAGGAGGGCGGATGTTTTCGAACGGGGAAACGCCCAGCCCTTGGCGATAGGGCGGCCGCCTCGCCGGCGGAGCGAGGGCGGAGAGATAAGAGGGTGTAACAAATCCGCTGGAGTAGGCCGTAACTCGGCAACGATCCCTCGAAAGTTTTTGGAAGGCCAACTTGTGTAAATTATTTCCCTACGCCCATATTCTTTGGACGGCGTCGACGTTAACGGCCCCCAGGAAGAAAAAAGGCCCTGGTCGAGATTCGGCGGCCGACAACTGGATTTTAGGCGGTTTTTTTGAATTGGAAATTTGGCGTTGGAAAACTTCCTTCCGCCTGTAATCTAAATACCGTTTAAACCGTGGGGAGCATTAATAACTCAAGAGACTTACGATCTCCCAACCATTATTTATCGAGAAAAAAAAGAACTGTCCATAATTCAACACTTCTTCTTCGTGATATCTGAGATAAATTATATTTCTTAGTGAATGACATACAAAAGTTAAAGGCATTTACCACTAAATATCACCTGAAGCGGCAAATAATAGGACTTTGATTAAAAAAAGTTATAGGCAAAAAATTTGTATAATAATCATTAGTACATATAGCCGATGAAATAGAAAATAATGGACGAGCAAAGAAAGGGGTAGGTAGATTAGATTGAGTGTGTCAGAAAAAGATAAATTGAGTGAGTGAGTGAGAGTGAGAGAGAGAGAAAGAGAGAAAGTGAATGACCAAGAAAGTATGAAAAAGAGAACCGGAAAGAGTGAGTGAGTGAGTGTGAGAGAGAGAGAGAGAGAGAGAGAGAGAGAGAGAGAGAGAGAGACTGAACGTGACAGAGAAAGAGATAGAGGGATGGATTGATTGATTGTTTTATTTAAACACACAAAATTAAGGGTCTTGGACCATTCTTACACTTAGACTCCTACGGTCTTTACAATGTATTTTACAATTATAATTTATAATATTAATAAGTGATAATAATACTCAAATATTAATAATTAATATTTGTAAATATATAAATTGGTAGGACCTACGTATTAACCGAAAAATAATAAAGTAAGAGAAAGAGAGTGAAAAAGGGAGAGCAGAGATAAAAACTAAAAAAGCCAGGCATAGGTAGAAACACGCAGACAACCCACAATTGGAGAGAGAAAAGGAGGAGGGGTCGAGAGAGACAGTAAGAGAGAGATAATGATAGAAAAGATGTACAGAATTGTTTTAATTTATAAAAGGAAAAATTAGAAAGACTTACATGTGCTATTTTAGGTTATAATATGAAAAGAAAGAGAGCGGAAAAGAGTGAATAGGAGAGACGAACAGATTTGTATATATAAATCAAATTTAAAAAAACTACAAAGACCCATCAGGTACTTTCTTGGTTTAGGCTTTGAAAGGAGAAAAAGAGAAAGTGTGTGGAGCAAAATATGGGGAGAGAAGAGAGAGATAAAGACAGGGAAAAAGGGAGATTGAGAGAAAAAGAGAGCGACATCGATGGAAAGAGAAAGAAGGAGAATGTGTGTGAGAAAAAGATAGAAAGGCAGAATGAGAATTGAACTGATCTTTCTTACAATCAACGATTTCGGTTTTACAAAAACTAAACACCCAATAAATAAACAAAATGCTTATGGAATATACATATTTTTAACTTTAATCAGTTTTGAAGTCTTTTCGGAGGATCTACGGAAGAGGTCAAACACAGAGAAAACTTCCTTTCGGTTTTCGCCGAGCTTTGTACAACAAATCAAAATAGTAAACAACGGGGTGGCAAAACCTACTTTTTTCAGGTCTATCACGTATATAACTGAAGTGTCCCAAAAATTAAAAAGGCTCTTCAAGCACAAAGTTGGGGATGTAGGTATTTCTTATAAGTATAAGAACAATCTAAATATATTCCATGCAAATCTAAAAACAAAAGAACCAATCGGATAGTGGCGGAATTTGTTAACCAGGGGAGAAAAAACGAGTTTTGATCGTTTATGATCGCATGTACCTGAAAACAAAGAAAGGAAGATATTACTAGTTTTTAGACTTTTATGAGGTAACCTTTTCTGGACCACGTTTTTTAATTTTTAATTTTTATTGTATTTTTAGTTGTAATTTTTAATTATTAATTTATTAAATTTAAATAATGTTTAGATGCTGAGCCCCGAAAAACGTAATGTACTTCTGTGCCCAAAACACCATGTCTTTTATTTCCACATTAAGGTTTAAGTAATAATATTTCAATTATTGTGCAATTTGTTTTTCATGTTTTTTTTTATGATAATAAAATAGACCCTGAAGATGACAGTATAAAAACTGTCGAAAGCTCGACGAAAGGAAGTTTTCTCTGTGTCTGACCTCTTCCGTAGATCCTCCGAAAAGACTTCATGTTTCCAGCAAGTCGATAATCTAGCTCATCGTTCAATCAGTTTTACTAAATTTAACATGTAGTGTGTAAAATACAATGTATCCTAATTTAATAGTGTTATAAATTATGCAAGATTTCAACTTACGTAACTTCAACATATAAAAAAATGTGAATAAACAAACACTTCAAGTACAACTAGTATACAGAAAATAGTAGTATACATGAAATAAAATTAAAAAATGAAAAATATATAATTATACAGGGTGACTTGCTACTCGTGCTACAAACTTCACCAGTAGATTCTTGACCCTAAAATGAACAAAAAAGTTCATATTGACCATGGTCCGATTCTCAACCATTTCAGAGTAATTTCGCTTTTTATCGATTTTGAAAGATATCACGTCCTGGCGTCGGAAAATCGTGATATCTTTTAATCTAAACATTTCTCTTAAAATCTATAAGCACCGTTGAAATCCCCGTTAATTTTTCAATAAGAAGATGAAGGTGGCAAAACGTTTGGGTCTTTCTTCCTTGACCTTCTAGCTGTTTGTAAACTTCTTAAGCATTACATACTAAATGGGCATTAAATTAAATTAAAAAATTTCAATGGAATTATGATTTTGATTCTCTCTAAAAATTAACGGGGATTTCAACGGTGCTTATAGATTTTAAGAGAAATGTTTAGATTAAAAGATATCACGATTTTCCGACGCCAGGACGTGATATCTTTCAAAATCGATAAAAAGCGAAATTACTCTGAAATGGTTGAGAATCGGACCATGGACAATATGAACTTTTTTGTTCATTTTAGGGTGAAGAATCTACTGGAGAAGTTTGTAGCACGAGTAGCAATTCACCCTGTATAATGAACATTTAACAAGTAAATTAGTGAGCGTATATATAAAGAAGTATTTTTCGTAGAGAGGAAAAAATTATTAGATTTAAAAATGAACGAAAAATGCCTTTAGATTGCCTATGGAAATCTGTAAAACCTACTGACAACAAAATAAACGATAGTTTACAAATAAAGACAATTTATTATAAAATATTTTTATAGCCAATAGCCTGCTTAGCCTGGGAATACCAGATCTGTCGGTTTACAGGTCACTATTATAAATTATTTGTCTGATACTTATTTTCGTCAGGTTGTTAAGACATAAAGGTGTGGTAATAATGCACATACAATAAATTCTAGAGCAAGTGAACAATTTATGGACACAATACGTAGACTGACTACGGGTTTTTATTAAATGGTATTTGGGGTTTCGTCCATAATATGGAGAATCCATTTATGTTTTAGTGGTCAATTGGCCTTGGTAGTTAAAAAAGTCAGTGTCACGAGCGGGATTCGAACACACGACCTTCGGCTAAATACGCAGCTGCTCTACCACTTGAGCTATAGTGATATCGATCCTCTCGGACATAAACTCTCCATTTCAACCTACAACCGTTCGAATTTTCCCTCTTTTTGCCATTTTTAATTCGAATCCCGCTCGTGACACTGGATTTTTTATCTCAACCAAGACCTTACATAAAAAGAATTATTAATTGAAACAAGTAGCTTCGTCGATGGTTAAAACATAAATGGATTAATATTTAAAAAGTGAAAGAATATCACTTCGCTAACAGCTCCCCGTGGCCACTTCGTAAGTCGCGGAGAATCGAATTCTGATTTCACGACGTTAGAAGCGTCCTCATGGAAACCTCCGAGTTTAGTTATTTGCTGCCCAAGCCAATGATTTTGGTAAGGGTTGTGTAAGTACTTTTTCCCGCCTTCCCTGCTTGACAAATTGGTAAAAAACGAATAATCACTATCTAAAAAATGGAGGCTTACGCGTGTAAGGGCGGATAGCAGCAGAGGGTATATTATATAATAAGAATCTCATTATGTGTTGTACCCATCAGGGGACTAAAATAAAATTATTGTTATTATTACAGTTTTACGACATCCCCCTCAATATGGCCTAGTCTAGGTATATTTATTTTTAAAAAATTGTAAATTGCATCTATCTTCGGGTGGCAATTGTGCCATGAGGTTTTCCATGTCCAGGTGGTGATGATGGGCCTTAGGCCCGAAACGTTCATGTAATACACAAAATTGAATTAAATATTTCAACCACGGAGAACTTGTAATTTTTCAACCTTAGGATAAGAATTGCTACGAACCGTTGATTTTCAGAAAAAGATGACTTTTTATCTCAACCAAGACTTTACATAAAAGGAATAATTAATCGAAAAAATGTTTTTACAAAACCAACACTTTTTGTAAATTCACTATTCCCGTCACCCTCGGATCGGGAAGAAAATAGCGTTTAAATGGAAAAAAAGGCTAGCCGGGGAATATGAAAACGGGTGCGCATTATGAGAAATAAGTGTGAACTGAAAACTGAAATCGGCCGCTCTGTTAATATTTATGCGGTCAGGGCTTGATACTGGCGTTAAGTTCTCTTGTAAAAGAAAAGTCAGTCTCGTCGTCGCAAGGGCTTCGCTTTTCTCCATTGTATATCAATAGTTTTCCATTATTGGATTTATAAAGTCTCGAGAAGTCTCCGTTAAACAGCTTCCGCCTCAATAAAAAGTACCCTCATTGCTAAACTGCTTCTGGTTTTTTTTCCGTAGAGACATTTACATATATATACCGGCAGCCAAGATAGGTTTCCTTTAAGCTTATAAAATAGCGTTCTTTTCCGTCCCTTTCTGGCTTTCTTTAACGATATATTTTAGCCCAGTTACTCCCTACCTACGCGAATCTTTCCACGGTGTTAAATCATCTTACAGTGAACGGTAAGCGAGTGTAAAAATTCTCCGTTGAAATATTATATTTATAACGGACGCAATCTATTATCGGCTGTGTAGACAACACAATTAACGTGTCGTTAAATGACAATGGGCCGACTCCATTGTTCACTAAAAGAGATAAACCATCTCATCCGTTCCTCTCCTTTGTATCGCGGCCCCCCTTCGAAACAAGCTAACGTAATTATCACAAACTGTTATTTTAAGAAAATGTGCCTAGCACCTGCATATACAACAATACACCTAGAGTAAATGCCATTTTACAGCGAAGAAAACCGTGTTCCTGTTTTTCTCTAATCATTGTAGAACACAAAGAAAAAAATTTCTGCAGAATTAAACAAACATCATGTAAATCTGACAACAATGTCAACGTATTGATCATAAAAATATCTTTACAAAAACTGATAATTTCGCAAGAACATTGAAGGAGGTATGGATTATCAACGCAAGATTAAGAAATACTCCGTACTGAATTTAATATTTTCCGCATTGTTTCCATAGCAACATTTTTATTAAAATTGTTTTACTCAGTTTAATTTGTTTTAATTCATTTTTTTATCGCAGTAAACCAGGGTACTGAGATTTCTGAGATGGAAGAAGTGCTTGCCGGTGTGCTACAAAGGGTCAATACTAGCTCCGCTGTTGTACACAATTTTTACTTCTGATATGCCCAAAAATGAGAATGCCATACGCAGATGACACCGCCATATTAACAAGTCATCCCTCTTGTACACTTATGTTACAAAATAATTTATCAACAATTGAAAAATGGAGCCATCTTTGGAAAATAAAGTTCAACCCCTTAAAATGAACAACAATTGTAAACAATAATTTCACTCCACTTCATCGTGAGTTTGTCCTAGCATATACTTATACAATGAACCTGTTCCTCAATTCGACAAAATTAACTATTTAGGACTTACATTTGATAGAAGGACTTGGAATCCACCAACACAATTAAAAAAACAGGCACTAAATGAACGATTTAAAATGCTTTATTACCTACGAACCAACAACCAAAATTACCAATAAATGATTCAGAAATCGTGAGATGCAGTCTGGTACGATTGGTCTCATGATTTCTCAATAATTATCGATTAACGGTCACTAATCACCATACATTACCAATAAAAATAAAACTTTCGACATACGCTATTTGCATGTACGGGTGCCAAGCTTATGGATCGGCCAAATATTCCTATAGTCAAAGTTTAACAAGTTTTCAATACAAAATTGTACGACTAACTGTTTCTGCCCCTTTTTACGTGAACAATAACACGCATGGGGGCGTCGGTGGCCGCAAGGTTTAGTCCTTGACACGGCGCTCATCTCTGTAAGGTAAAGGTCCCGGGTTCGAATCCAGCGGCCCTGCATTCGAAATCGACATACATGGGCTTTTTTTCAAAACACCGGCACCCTGAGGGTGTATATGACCTCTGCTGTCGCGAACCCTCGTATAAAAAAAATAAATTTAAAAAAAACTTCACAGAGATCTTCACATGTCAACAGTTTTTTCCATCCATGAACACATATTTACAGATGTTTTCACATTAAATTACAAAATAACAGTAACACTCAAATCTGATTACTCTATTTCCCACAATTACCGCTCTGAAAAGAATATGAATAAGAGACCTCTTAAATAATTAATATCATTTTATTAATCTCGACCGGCTGAAAATGGATAGATTTTTTTATAACGCCCGTAATACCAAACATAAATTGAAATCCGATCTGCTGGTTGTATGTAATACATGTACAGTTCTACTTTAAAAATATCCAGTAAAACCAAAAAACCAATTGCAAGTTGTTACGAAAAAAAAGGAGGATGGCCAATTTTTTTGCCTCTCAAAGTATGTTCCGTATGGACATAATTTTGGAATGAAATATTTAAAAAAAAATACAAAAGGATATGTTGTAATGAAAATAGAAGAATTTCACCATAACTTATGTTTTAGTTTTTTTAATTGTTTAACCGAAACATGTAGTTTTTGCCCTGTAGGAAAGGGCTAACGGGGGAACGCTTAGATGAAACCGAAGTGACTCCGGTGTTATGCTGACCTGAGTCGATACCAGCTGTGGGTACGACGCCATCTGTACACAAGTACCTCTCGCCTCTTAACGACCAGTAGAATACATTTTGCCCAACTTGTGCCTTCTGGATCGGCGCCTGGGGGCAACTTTCTTAATTTACGAATACAGCAAGTTCATTTGGCAAAGCGATGAAAAATGAACTTGTTACTGGAAAACGGGGACCAGGCTTTTAAAGCCCAACCCTGGTCGCGTTTTAAGAGATATTCGTAATAAATTAGCAAAAATTTTTTTAAACAAGGTTCTTCTTTTTCCTATGTTTTATTTTAGGTATATTTAAATTTTCAACTATCATAAACCCGACCAAGATAAAAAAAACACCATTGCTATTTATACAATCGATTTAAGTAATTATTCAGAAATCATGGGATGCGGTCTGGTGTGATATAGGTTTCAGAAAAACATTTTCTTTATCGTGCCAACGTTTCGGTCTTTATTGAGATCATCTTCAGGGCCTGGGATTTACAAACATTGTTTAATTTTAACAAATATATGTAGGATGTGGAAAAAAGTGAATTTATACAATGCAAAATATATTTTTTATATTTAATCAAAGTATTTCTATTCACTCAAAGTGTTTGTCTTAGTGTAATTGTGCCATTCTTGCGTGTTGTGAGTGCCAGTGAGATAGTGCTGTTTTACTCTCAACAAAAGACAAACACTTTGAGTGAGTAGAAATACTTTGAATATAAAAAATATCTTTTTTGCATTGTATAAATTCACTTTTTTCCATATCCAACATGTTTTTGTTTTAAACAATGTTTGTAAATCCCAGGCCCTGAAGATGATCTCAGTAAAGATCGAAACGTTGGCACGATAAAGAAAATGTTTTTCTGAAACCTACATCACACCATACCGCATCTCACGATTTCTGAATAATTATCGACTAACGGTCACTACTCACCGCACAAATCGATTTAAGTTTAATTTAAGACCTTTAAATTTTGAAATTTTCCCTTCTCGGGGTTGATACGAGGTTTTTGTGTTATTGTATCAATCGAATCTCGTATTATTTTACATGAGGATGGTGAGAAGCCGAAACAAGTTGGACGGACCTAAACAGTGAGGAAAGGTGATCCAAAATGATCGGAAAAGACACGGTTTAAAACTCCGATGAAGATGAATATATTTTTTTGTATACATTTACTATAAAAGAGTTACTGTTGAATTTTAACTTCAAATTGAGCCTTGGGCGAAAATGGATGTTTAAAATATACATATAAACAATATTGTGGTTTTGTCAAGCTTTTACTAGTGTCAAGCGATTTTGAATATTACCTCGGGATTTAGTGCATTACAAGTCTTAATTAAAATGGTAGAGGACATAAATAATCCACATCTTGTCGTCTGTATTTTACCCGTGTCACGGCTAAGCCGTTAATTCACGGCCCCCTGATAGAAACGAACATCGAGAATAAGCGGACGGCGAGATGATCACCGATTAATCTACTCGAACTGGGTCCAATCAATCTTAGGTCTTGTCAAATCGGAACAACCCCTGAGGGGGGAAGGGGGGTAAAAATGTTGGCAAAATGGCAGAACACGATTTTCCCAATGGGATTAGGCGGAGTAAATGGTAAATCATGGCATGGTGTAAGATTCTCATTATGCAGGGACAATTCCTGAGGACGAGCTTGAAGTTTAAACGGATGTAGGTTAGCTGTAGTTTTACGACGGAGGGCGTCGGATGCACAACATAACCAGTGCGGTGTATAAATGTTGGCTCAGCCGTTATAAGCTAGTAGTAAAGCCCGTCCGTAAACTGTGGATAATAGCTAGGACGCCACCTTGACGCTAGTAAAAGCATACCACGGTTTGGCTAATTGTTCCCTCTTCTTTACGACTTCTATCACTTATCAAACGTTCCATTTTCTATCATTATTATTATTATAAAACACGGTTTTCTCTTTAGAATAAACTTTTACGGAAAACCGAGAGGGAGGGTCGCTTAATTAAAATAAACGGAACTTTGGTAAATAAAAATTGAAAAGGGGCCTCCTCTTCGGTGTTGTTCGAAACTCCATCAACAACTTTGTATTAATTTTCAGTTCCTCCTGATCAAATATAACATTAATTATGCCCCTCCCGGATTTTAACTCGGGGCATTGGTGTGACGGCT